>NC_140558.1:33076807-33676807 GCF_057381845.1 Rhamphochromis longiceps
CAAAAATGTAGAGGTAGAGGCTGGTGAGAAACAATATTTGTGTGTATTTCTGTAAATAAAATCAAAAGGATATTAAACCTTCTCGAATCTTAGAAAAAATGTAAGAAGGCAGTCTGAGCTACATGAGTAAGAACAACAGGAATTTTCTTACCTTTTTGTTTTGTAGGTTTGTTGTTTTGCTTTTTTCTCTGAGCCCAGATGACTGCTACACCCACAACTAATAAAATTAGGAACGCTAAGAGAACAGCACTGATCAGTGACAAAATACCTGTTTTAACAGGACACAAAACCAAACCATTCAGAAAACACTTTTTTATTAAGAAAGAACAAATTCGAAAAGAACATTAACAGATCTACTGTAGTAGAATTAATTTTCCACTTACTAATGTACCACAGCTGAGCACTGCTGAAAGCTGGACTGAGGATATCATTCGGGTTTTCAATTGGCACTCTGTCAGTCCCTTCAGTCACAGCAGTTTGCGTGATCATTTTAGGGTCTCGTGTTAGTTGTGTTGTTGGTTTAATACACAGGGTTTTATTGGCTTCATGCACCCACCCTGATATCTGTGTCCCATTGACAGAAGTGCAGTTAATGAAAATGAAGCCTGAGAGCAAAAACAGATTATGTATGTAAGAGAAAGTGACCAAATGATCATATTTGTGATTATCACAATGTTCTCACTCACCACAGATAGATATTCTCTCCTCTTTGGAGACATTACTGATGTAATTCCTGACTGAGCAGACCAGACGTCCTGAGACGTGCTGTTTCAGAGTGATGATGTTAGTCTCATTATTTACAGAAAGAAGCTCAGCATCTGTCAGTGTGCGTCCATCCAGAGTCCAGCTGTACTGAGGACTGTCCCCTCCCTCAGAGGAGCAGGACACCCTCCTCTCTCCCTGGGACAGACATTCAGAGACCAGCAGGACAGAGGACACAGGAGCTGAGAGAAACACACAGATGAATTTTGGTAGTATAACAGGATCCTGGTCATTTCTTGTTATTTTAAATGAAGAACATATATGCTGCTATTAGATGTATATCTATTCTTAATCTCCGAACAGGGAAAATAATTACCTTGAATAAACAACTGTAAAGTCCACTCGCCTGTTGATCTTGCAGCTGCATCAAAGGTTTGAAGGGTATAAATACCACTGTCATTGCTGCTCAAGTTGTTGATCCTAAATGTTCCATTAACGTGGAAAATGAGAGATCTGTGTCCTATGGTATTAGCCTGAACTTGTTTGTCTGACACATATAGTAGTACTAATGAATTCTTTAAATATTTGTATTTATGTATTTCTGAGGTGCCGTTCATCAGCTGTATGTCTATACTTCCTCCCAAAACTCCAAAACACTGAGCTCTATCCTGTCTGCCATCACAGTGAGTTTCCACACCTGCAAAAAAGAAAAAAAAATTAAAGTCAAGAAAATAAAAAAATAATATCACAGTTTTGAGAGCTCAGTCTCTGTTAGAAGGTAAACATTTGCATCTGCAGCATGCAAGTGTTAACCTAAATCAAAAATAGCACTTTTGTGGCTACTGTGTGTCTGTCTCACAGTATGCAAATCATTTAGTATTTGCAGATGCATTATACAGGTTTGTCACTGAAAGACAGTGACGTTTCAGCTGATTTGTCTTTTGTAGAACAGCTGCTGTAGCTTCAGTATTCTGTTGTCCATGTTTTAAATGCTGCAATTCGTCTGTGCCTTTTTACAACAAAAGAAAAGAAACGAAAAAGAAAAAAAGCTCAGTAATTATAAAATTGTTGTTTATAAAAGAAGTTGTTACCTTCGTTTGTGAAGAAGACCCTAATAATTTTAAAATGATTCAAAATACCTAATATTAAAATGTGTATTTTTGCCAGCATAGTGCTATGTCCAATCTACTTTTTGATATGCTTAATTATATTTAATCAGTTTGTCTGCATTTACTTTACTTAAATAATATAGCAACTGTTAATGTGTTTAACAAGCCCTCAACTGAAACCCCCCCCCAAAAAAACCCCAAAAACCCCCAAAAACATGTTTCATTAGCTGTAGTGGATCCCGTAGCCACAAAACATAAATAAAATATAGAAGTTAACATTGAGGCACCACATGGAAAAAGTTTAGTAGCTCACCATGAGAGACTCCGAGCAACATCAAGAACAGTTTAAATACAACTTCCATGTTCTGCATTTTTATCTCTTTGTCTCTTGCGTGAACAGGTCTCAATATATCCTGTTAGTGATCAGCCTCAGAGGAGAACGTGTGAAACCGTTGAGGTGAGGTTTTACTGAAGTTAAAATGATCTTTTCACATGCTGAGAGGAAGAAAGAGGTATCAGTTTTTCTTCCTCTTTTAGCCTTCAAGAAAAAAGATAATCCAGATGTGATGGACTGAGAGGAAGAGAGGGAACAATTTGTCATTCACGCTAAACAAGGTTTGATTAAGACAAAAAGTAGTCAAGTGTTAACAGAAAAATAAATATTTACAGAAATAAATTTACATGAGAGAATAATCATAAGCTACATACAGTTAAACCAAACTGGGCTTGAGTGTTTACTATTTGATTTTAACCTAAACGTCAAAGTAATACTACTATGTCAGAACTAGGGATGGGTATCGTTTAGGTTTTATCCGATACCGGTGCCAAACCGGTACTTTTAAAACGGTGCCGGTGCTCAAACGGTGCTCAAACCGGTGCTTAAAGAATGGAGAACACAAAATTGGTCCAAAAACCTCTCATGTTCAGCTGTTTTTTGTAAAAAGATGACAATGTTAGCCTTTTCTGCAGCTATGGGGCATTTATGGTATCACTCTTGGCTGGAAGCAGTGCTTAAACAATGGAAAAAACACAAACTTTGTCCTAAACCTCTCATGTTTAACTGTTTTTCACTTTTTCTTTGGTCATTTTAGCCTTTTTGGCCAGGGTGAAGGGAGCATCTGCCATCAAACAAGAAGACAGCCGCATGTAGCTATGATGATGTTTGCTAGTTCACCTTACATGCATTAATGTAATAACGTGGTTAGCCTACTCAACGTAAATTACACGCGAACAACATTAAGCTACTCACGCAGAGAAGAACGGCTGCTGCTGCCATCATCATCCATCATCATTTCTGCTACCCTGGCAGGGCTAGGGGCCAGGACTCTCCTCTTCGTGTTTTTAGGGGATATTGCTAACTCCGGGTCTGATAACAGGCAACCCACCCGCAGTAGATGTGCTCGGTGTGAGGTCTCGCAGCAAGCTATCAAACACGGCGCATTTCTGGGCTTTTAAAAAAAAACGCTATGTGTCGCCAGGTGTTTCATCGGATTTGAGGTGTTACCTCCTTTGACAGTATCACAGTATCAGCTTAAAGCACTTGTTGCTGCTGAGTTTGCATATTTTGCTGTGAAGTACAGCCAGGCTTTTGACCGCTTCGCCTTGGACATTTTTAATCTGTAGCTCTGCTCTAAAAGAACGTACGTACCTGGGCCCGCCTACTATCCTTGGAAACGTAAAATGATTGGCTAGAATCTAAAGTGTATCACAGCTCAGGAAAAAAGAGCACCGAAATAAAGCACCGAAATGTGCGCTGCTTTTCGGTCTGGTTACTACCGTTTATGTCAGAACCGGTGCCATCATGGCACCGGACACCGGTACCCATCCCTAGTCAGAACTATTTCTTTAACTATTGGCAGCCCCTAGTGGTAAAGAAGTTTCTTGTTGTTACAGCATTAACTTTCACTGGATATAAGGGGCTGAGCTGAACTTCTAACAAACAACCAAACACCACAATTCCACCTCTGCCAAACGTTACACTTGGCACATTGCAGTCAGACAGGTAGAGTTCTCCAAACACATACTAATCCATCGGATTGCCAGATGAAGAAGGGCGGTTCGTTACTCCAGAGAACATGTCTAATGCTGTAGAATATAGTGCCACCATGCTTTAAACCACTTCATCCGACTGCTTTCATCGTGTTTGGTGATGTAAGGCTTGGATGCACCTGCTCAATCATGGAAACCCATTTTATGAAGCTCTCTATGCTATTGGAAGGTCACACAAAGTTTGGAGGTCTATAACAGAAAGTTGGTGACCTGTGCACACTGTGCACCTGATGAACCTGTGCTGTGATTTCACATGAAATATCATTTTGTGGCTGAGTTGCTGTCATTCCCAATCACCTGGACTTTTTTAAGAATATTTACTAGTGAGAAAATTTTATGACTGGACTTGAAAATTGGCATACTATTACGATACCACGCTGAAATTTACTGAGCTCCTAACAGTGACCCATCCTTTCACAAATTTTTATACAAGCAGTCTGTATACCTAGGTGCTTAATTTCATACACCTGTGGCCATGGAAGTGATTGTAGCTTCTGGATTCAATGATTTTAGTGGGTGAGTGAAAACTTTTGGCAATATATCCTTCAAGCTTAGGCCTCTACCAGAAACCTGGGAGTTTTGAGCATCCTGTGAAGTATCTTTGCTGTTCCTACAACTGTGCTCATTTGGTAATCTCAGATGACTATCCAGGAATGACATTGTGATCCCCTAACTGGCTGTCACCTTCCGCATCTTCCACCTTCCCCATTATCTTCACCTTCTACATCGTCTCTAGCCCTTGGTATTAATTTAGCTTCTTGTGTTCCAATCCTTCTGATCTTTCTATAGCTTGGTTTTGCTACATCTATCACTACGGCCGTCTTCTTCTTACAGGATGCCCAACACTACAGTGTCTGATTGGTTAGCCATCACCAGTTTGTCTGTCTGTAAGGACATCACACGGGATCTTAGCTTGGTCATTCTCAACAACTTATAGCGGCATATACCATTTTGACCTCCAGGCCACACTCAGGATAGATATTTCAGTACCCTGTGCCAGGCACTATGTTATGGCGTATCTCCAACCTTGGTGAGCCTGTTCTAATAAAGGGTCTCATTTATTAGTATCTCTGTGGAAACATTCTTACTGTACTCGAAAAATGACAACTTCACAGTAGTCAGATACCTTCAACATGTATCATCATCACCGTATCATCACAGTGTCCATTCATACATCATTAAAATCTGAAAATGCTTTTTGAGATGTTTTGTTTGTGAAACTGATGGTTTTAATGTTAATATATATCAATGTCATTTTCAGTATTCACAAAAAGGCACTACATGTGTACAGGTTGTAATAAAATAAGTTTATACAGTGCTGTTGATTCACACTTTTCTGAACTCATGCTTTTTCCTCACACTTTACTCAATTCATTAGAAATAGATGGAGGTGTGAAATGCATGTGTACATATTTATTACTGAATATGGAAATGCATTTCAGTATTTTAGTATTCAAGATTATTTTTAATCAATAAAGGATCATTTAAAACTTTTATTGTGTGCACTTTGTCTTATTTCTGCAAAGCATGTTATAAATCATCTAAAATAAAGTTTTAGTGAAAAAACCTGAAACAAACTCACCATGAGAAACTCTGACCAGCAGCACCAGCAGTCCAACCACAGCTTTCATGACTCCTCTCTGTTACGTGTCTGTCACCCAGTCAGCAACAGCCTGCAATGCATCTTGTTAAAAATCAGCAACACAGAACAATGTGTGAAAACTTTAACCAATAAGAACATTGCTATAGTCATATTAACTGAGGAGCTGTCATTTTACTTCTTCTTTCAACATTCAACAACTGGACATTTCTGAGCTGAAGAAAGGGGAAACATATCTTAAGTACTGAAACAGAGAGCTGATCTTTGTAAGACAAAATTGTATAACCACAGCCACATCTGTTCTGCATATGTTTGAAGCGTGCCGTCACCTTAATTTAATCATAAAATCGTTACAGTTGTTTCCAAAAGTTTTGTCAGTGGCACACATTTTGTGTTTCTTGCTTGTTATTCAGTCTTTAATTAGATTGCTGGTCACATATTTATGTACATGTCACCATGATCTTCCCCTCTTGCCCCTGTGGGTGGTCTATCCTTCAAGCTCGCGTCCTCTACCAGAGGCCTGAGAGCTTGAGGGTCCTGCACAGTGTCTTAGCTGTTCCCAGGACTGCGCTCTTCTGAACAGAGCTGTTGTTCCTGGGATCTGCTGGAGCCACTCGCCTAGCTTGTGGGTTATTGCACCGAGTTCTCCGATTATCACTGGGTCCACTGTTACCTTCAACCCTCCACATCTTCTTGAGCTCTTGTCTGAGCCCTTGGTACTTCTTCAGCTTCTTGTGTTCCTTCTTCCTGATGTTGCTGTTATTCAGTATCACTTTGTCTTTCACTACAGTCGCCTTTGTCTGCTTGTCTACCACCACTATGTCTGATTGATTAGCCATCACCAATTTGTCCATCTGTACAAGTCCCACAGGGTCTTAGCTCAGCCATTCTCCACCACTCTCGCTGGTGTCTTTCATTTTGACCTCAGGACTTCCAGGCCATACTCGGCACAGATGTTTCTGTATACTATGCCGGCCACGTGGTTATGGTGTTCCATGTATGCCCTGCCTGCTTGCATCTTGGACAGGAACATCTCTAAAAAGCCTGCACCTGGGGTCTTGCATGGTGTGATAGACCCCAGCCTCTATGGATCTTAGAGCTTGTTCCTGAGCTGCCATGATTAGTGCCTCTGTTCTGTCTTTCACTCCAGCTTTGTCTAGCCACTGGTACGATTTCTGTATGTCAGCCACTTCCTCTGTCTGCTGATGGTACATACCGGGCAGGGGCACTGTCCTTCCATGATGGTTCCTCCTCTTTCTTGGGTTTCTGCTACCTGAGGTATTTGCTGAAAATTGTGGATGTTTGTTGTCTCATCCTGGACAACAGTTGCCTCTAGGTGTTTTCTATTGTGAGGAAAAGACCCAAGAAAATTACAAATAAAACAGCCAAAACTCTAACAATCTTGTGACCCTCTATGAGTAAGCACTTTGGAGACAGTGGGAAGGGAAAACTCCCTCTAAACAGGAAGAAACCTCCAGCAGAAGTAGGCTGAGGGAGGGGTAGCCATATGTTATGACAGGCTGGAGTTAGGGGAGGAAACCAGAACAAATAACATACTCTGGAAGAGAGTCAGAGATAAATAATAACTGACTTCATCCAGAGAGATGTAAAAACACATAGTGGGGAGAAAAAAAAGAGAGCCAGAGATTAATAACAAGTTTTCTGGCTGTATTTGGTTATCAATACAATGGTAACTCAAAGTATAGAAAACCAAAGATTTGTGTGTTTAAGTGGCTCTTAGCTAATTCCAAGTGCAAATAAATTCACAATATGTTTAACACCTTCCCCAGAATGACTAATGAGCAGTTTGACAGTGCTCAAATACAAATTAGTATAAACAGCTATCACTGATGTGATGATTATTTTAATCTAAATCAAAATCAGAATATTGGTCACTCTGTCATTTTCAATGAAGAACAGAGACAGCATGACATATTCAATGTTCAAGATCCAAGAAATTTTTTGTCACCACAAAACACAAATGGTTACGCTGAGCATGAAATTCTTACTTTGCAAGTTCCCTTCATGCATGTCAGGGTTGGCTGTGTGGCAGGCAAGCAGAAGTGGTGGACCCAAAATTGCAGGACTCTTGGAGATGGGAATAAACTGAAAACGCAGCTTTATTGCTGGAGGAATGATTCACGAAATAAAACTTACAAAAACAAAACTCTAAACCGAGGTGCTGGAGGACAGGACAGGACATTACAAACACACAGCAAGTTGAGGGTACAACACGACACCAAGCATGGGAAAACACAGGGCTTAAATACACAGGGTAGTAATGAGGGAATGGCAGATAATCACAGTTCAATAATTAGTTAGTGAACAACAATTAGTCATGATTCAGTAACCTGCGGATAGAAACTGTTTTTTAGTCTGGTTGTCCTCTCTTTCAAACTCCTGTAGCGTCTGTGTAAACAGCGTGTGCTGTGGGTGGGTGCAGTCCCCAATGACATTGTCTGCCCTTTTTTCTGACCTGGGTGTTGTAAATGTTCTTGTAGTGATGGGAGGGGTACTCCACAGATGAATTGTGCCATTTTATTGACACACTGGTGAGCATTCCTGTCCTTAATGGTGCTATTCCTGTACCACACTATGATGGAGGTTGTGACTCATTGTTGAGCCTTCTTGATAATCTCCCGTGTGTTATGGGTCCAGTTGAGATCCTCACTGATGTGGGTGCATTGAAATTTGAAGGTGTTCCCCCTCTCCACCTGAGTCTCGTTGATGTATAGTGGGGCATTCTGGTCACTCCTCATTCTCGGGTCAACAATCTCTCCTTAGTCTTCTCAGCATTTAAGGAGAGATTGTTTTCCAGCCACCAGGACACAAGTGTTGGCAGCCTCCTCTCCACCAGTGATCATCCCGAAGATGGTTGTGTTGTCAGTGAACTTAATGATGGAAGTGTTGCACAGGAAGGGAATGGAATAGGTGAAGAGGGTGTACAGGAGTGGACTGAGCACACAACCCTGGGGGATCCCTGTGCTTACTGTCTTTGTACCTGATGTCCTGGTACCAACTCTAACTGCCTGAGGTCTGCCTGTGAGGAAGTCCAGGACGGTGTCAGTCCAAGAGTGAAGAAGTTTCCTTTATTACAATTGAAGTGATTGCGATGGGGCGATAGCCATTCGAACAGGTTAGGTTGTTCTTCTTGGGGAAGGGAACTATGGTGGTGAACTTGAAGCATGTGGGCACAGCTGACTGGGTGAGGGACACATTAAAAATGTCTGTAAACACCTCAGTCAGCTCTGAAGAGCAGACCCACAAAGCAGGGCCGGGGATGTTGTCAGGGCCAGCCGCTTTCTGGGGGTTAGCCCTCATCAGAACCTTGCATACTTCAGTCAAAGTCACAGTTAGTGAGGAGTAGTGATGTGTTGGTTACATATATATATATATATATATATATATATATATATATATATATATATATATATATATATATATATATATATATATATATATATATACATATGAGTGTTTGTGTATAAATACACAAACAAAAGACATATGCTGTGTCATTTAAGTGATCTAGGTAGCTCTGTTTTGGAAGTTCAGTTAATGCTAGCAATGTGTTTTGGTGTTTTGTTTCTAGGGCCTACTGTATATATTTATATATAAACGTATATAAATAAAACCACATTTTTTTTACATTAGTAATTCCTTTTCTGCATAATTTTATATGGTTTTTGATAATAAATTAATTAGACCAACAAAACAACCTGAAGAGCCAGTTGGGAGCCGAAAGAGCCGGTTCTCTAAAAAGAGCCGGAATTCCCATCACTAGTGAGGAGCTCTGTGATGCCTCTACTGGTAGAATCCCTCTATGTTGGCTGGTGTTGAGGGTGTCGAAGTGAGCGTAGAACTCACTCAGCTCATCTGGTAGGGCGTTGCAGCGGACTGTGACCCTGCTGCTACTCTGTTGGAAATCAGTGATGTGTTGCAAGCCCTGCCACATGCATCAGGAATCTGAGTTGTTGTAGTATCCTTCCAGTCTCAATCTGTACTGCCTCCTGGTTTCCCTGATGGCCAAGGCCATATCTGTCCTTTCTTGAAGCCTTCTGCATCAACAGATTTATTATAATTTATTTATTTATAGAAATAGCTATAATATGGTGTAATATGGAGATTATAGCATAAATTGTAGATCTACTAAAGGCTTAATTTCCAAATAGGAAAAAAAAAACAACTATTTTGTATGATTTGTGGAGGCAAAAGAGGAATAGGATAGGAATAGGATCCCAGAAAGTCCAGGAAAAAACATGCAGTGAATAAAAGAGCAGATAATAGCAGGAATTAATTGAAGACAGAGGGTATAAATACAAAAAAGTAATGGGGGAAGATGACATGGAAGAGAAACTATGACACAGCTGAAAATAATCAAGAGAGAAGAAGTAAAACTAGACATGAGACACAGAAGATGACCAAAGAAATAAAACAAGAAGTGAATCAAAACCAAAGCTGACACACTGAACACAGGTGAACTTCACAGAAAGAAAACACAAAATAAATAAAGAAAACCAGCAATTTCAACAAATACAAATCAAAACTAGACAGACAGACAGATAGATAGATAGATAGATACATTCTACATGGAACAAGTTTATACAAGAAATTGTAAGTAATAACAGACTCTACAAGAATTAATACAAGAACCAATTCAAAAAAATCACCCATAATAAAAAAACTAAAATGATAAAACAACATATAAAGCAACAGATGAAACAGTTCATGCTGCCTTGGTTGGGCGGAGGGAGCAAAGACAGATAGAAACAAGATGTTCAAACAAGAGGGGAGCAAAAGAGTAAGGACATGAAGGCTGGGAGAGATCAGGGGATTTAGGAGACACTTTGGGTGGCTGACCTTGACGAGGAGCAAGGTCAAGGGAATGTTCTGGGGGTCAGCTGCCAGTAAGTTTCAACACAGACAAATTTTAAAATGTTTGAGGAAAAAAAAAGACGTTGCAGCAAATTCAAAGCAACAAACGTAACTCATCATGAAGTATTTTTATTAGTATTTTAATTGTAGAATTTAAAAAATTAAAAATTTCTTTTGATTAAATCTGCAGTCATAAATACAAAGAACACAATTTCAGGCTCTTTTTTGGATGTTGACTTTTGTTTCCTTCTTTGTTAACATGATGCCACACTGCTTCAGTAATGTTAAGGTTCAGGTTCTGGTTCCCTCAGCCCTAGCTTTAACAAGGCTGAGGGGACAATGCAGAGTACTTGATTACCAGTCAAAGGTTTGGACACACTTTCTCATTCAATGCTCTTGTTTTTTTTGTTGTGTTTTTTTTTTCATCACACATAGCACAGTAAGTATATAGTATCTACTATACTATACTATACATATACTAGTATATGTACATATATATATATATACATATGCACACTGCAAAAAACGTGGGAAAGAAGAAGCTGAGGTTATTTTGTCTCTGCCCTTGCTTTTGCTTCCTATATCACCTTTCCACATGTGTCTATTTTCAAGAATCTAAAACATGCTTTGAGTTAGTTCACTTTTTGTTTACTGCTTAATTCCATATGTGTGAAAATAAAGAAAAACCTTTAAATGAGACTGTAAGTGTATACATATATGGCTTAATATTTCTGCATTCCTGTATTTGTAAAATAAATTAAAAACAAAAAAAAAATCTGAAACAAAACGTGGGAAAGAAGAAGCTGATGTTATTTTGTCTCTGCTCTTGGTTTTACTTCCTTTATCACCTTTCCACATACAGTTTGTGAACACCGACTGATGTGTAGTATCAGTCATTTCTTTTATTTATGCTGCAAACTGTATGAACACACTCTGAACAGCAAGAAGACATGGAAGCTGTGCTTGGATTGATAGTGATGTTGCTGGGTTTGTCTCATGGTGAGCTGAAAACAGTCGAGGAATAGTTTTTTTTGTATTTCTTCTAAAATAAATTCAGGAACTGTTGAATACATCTGCAGTTTAGGAATGTTTTAATATAGAGCATGTTCATTTTCTTTTCCTTCATTTTCTTTCTTTTTAGTTAATTTCATTTAATTCCTTTTTTTCTTTATTAACACTTTTAATTATAATAGGAAACTCTGACATCACTTCATGTGAACAGCACTTTCAGGAAACATAACAACTATGTTGGATTTTCTTAAGCTGAGACACGGCTATTGGACCCCATGTTTTTAGGGCTACAGTGCCAATTAAAATATTTTCATGCAGTTCATTATTTTATTTTATTTTATTTTATTTTATTTTTTTAACAATTTTAATAGGACGTCACAATTTATCTTACACTACCTAATACGGAAACGTGAATTTCTTGGGAATTTAAGTTGTCAGTTTCAAAAACCTCTTCTAGTATCATTAATATAATGGTTCTCTCTCTTCCTCTCAGTTCTAGCACAGTAATTTACTTTTCTTCAAGGCTTGAACCCTAACTATGTTTCAGTCACAGACATGCCTGCATCAATAAATGTATCTTCACAAAAATACAGACAGGCAGTAGCCACAAAAACACCATTTCTGTTTTCAGTAAACATTTGTCAGTGCTGCCAGTCCATTGTAATAATTTTGCTTTTCGTTTCCTTTTTTGTGTGTTTGCAGGTGTGGAAACTCATTGTGATGGCAGACAGGATGGAGCTCAGTGTTATGGAGCTTTGGGAGGAACTGTGGACATCCAGCTGATGGACAGCACCTCAAAAATACCTCGATACCAACTGTTAAAGAATTCATTAAAAATACTAGATGTGAGAAAGAAAAAGATTCTTTATAATGTATTACAAAATGGGTCTCTCTTTTTTCCCAGTAATAGAACATTTAGGCTCAATTATCTGAGCAGGGATGACAGCGGTAATTATAGCCTTATAACATTTAATTCAGATGGAAAAGCATCAGACGAGCAGACTCTACACTTGTTTGTTCAAGGTAATGTTTTCCTTGTTTAGAAATACAGTAAAGCCATTAATAGATATGAAACAGAAAATTCAGATACATGTATTGTATGATTTATGTTTGTTCCCCATTAAAGAGAAACAAGAATGACCTAGATTCTGATTTAAAATCTAAACTCATCTGTGTGTGTTTCTCTCAGCTCCTGTGTCCTCTGTCCTGCTGCTCTCTGAGTGTCTGTCCCAGGGAGGGATGAGGGTGTCCTGTTCCTCTGAGGGAGGGGACAGTCCTCAGTACAGCTGGACTCTGGATGGACGCACACTGACAGATGCTGAGCTCCTTTCTATAAATAATGAGACTAACATCATCACTCTGAAACAGCACGTCTCAGGACATCTGGTCTGCTCAGTCAGGAACAACGTCAGTGATGTCTTCAAAGAACAGAAGATATCTCCCTGTGGTGAGTGAGAACACTCTGAATTTTTATTACCATTACCTGGACCCCAGTTGTCTGCGCCTTCTTTAACGCATATTTACTTAACGACATTCAGTAACCACAAAAGCACCAGTTATGTTCTAGATAAACATTTTCATATGATTCTTGTTGTCTGTCTCTCTAATTTATACACATATTTCACAATGGAATTTCATTTTAACTGGAACATTGAAGCCACATTTTTAAAGGTGTTGTAAAGAACAGAAAGTGTTCTGACTGTGTGTGTGTGTGTGTGTTTTAAAAAAAATACATTTTCAGTTACTAACAAAGTAAGAAAAATTAAAAAAAAAGTTAAATGGCAGTTACAATACCATCTATGATTTTATTGATTTATTGTGGCACCATATGTCTACCCAAACAGTGAAATATTCAGAGGTCCATGCTACTCATGTGTGCAACAATAAAGGCATCTTCACAAAAACACAGACAAACAGTAGCTGCAATAACAACATTTCTGTTTCAGGTAAACATTTGTTAGTGCTGCCAGTCCATTCAAATAATTTTGCTTTTGTTTCCTTTTTTTGTGTCGTTGCAGGTGTGGAAACTTACTGTGATGGCAGACAGGATGGAGCTCAGTGTTATGGAGCTTTGGGAGGAAGTGTGGAGATAAAGCTGATGGACAGCACCGCAAAAATACCTCGATACCATTTGTTAAAGAATTCATTAAAAATACTAGATGTGAGAAAGAAAAGGATTCTTTATAATATCATAGAACATAAATTTCTGCTTTTTCCCAGTAATGGAACACTTAGGCTCAATTATCTGAGCAGGACAGACAGTGGTAATTATAGCCTTAAAAGCTTTGATTCAGATGGAAAAGCATCAGATGAGCGGACTCTACAATTGTTTGTTCAAGGTAATGTTTTCCTTGTTGTGAAATGAAGCCATTAATAGATATGAATATAACTTTAATATTGTTGAAGTAATCCATATCTTTCCATACATGTATTTTACGGTTTATACATATTTTTCCACTGAAGACTATAAAGAATGACTGATTTAATTCTGCAATGTCGATTTGAAATCTAAACTCATCTGTGTGTTTTTCTCAGTTCCTGTGTCCTCTGTCCTGCTGCTCTCTGAGTGTCTGTCCCAGGGAGAGAGGAGGGTGTCCTTCTCCTCTGAGGGAGGGGACAGTCCTCAGTACAGCTGGACTCTGGATGGACGCACACTGACAGATGCTCAGCTCCTTTCTGTAAATAATGAGACTAACATCATCACTCTGAGACAGCACATGTCAGGACATCTGGTCTGCTCAGTCAGGAACAACGTCAGTAATGTTTTCATAGAACACAGGCTGTCTACCTGTGGTGAGTGAGAACCTTATGAATAAAAGTTATTAAGCACAAATTAAATTTTTATGGTTATTATGTCTTGAACTGTTTGTTTGTTGGATCATACTATGCTTCATTTTTTTCTTTATTAACTGCAGCTCTGTCAGTGGGATACAGACATCAGGGTAGGTACATGAAAACAATGTACATTGAACCAACAGCAGACCCAGCTCTGCCTAACATGTGATTTTGGTGTCTCCTAACAGATAAGATGCTTATATGTGGTTTGCGAGCAGTTGTGGTCATTCTCTTGCTAATTGGGATTCCCATCTACTTTGCTTGGAAGAAAAAGAAACATGCCAAAGCTGAAGTCTCTGCTGTCCCACAAACAAGAGGAGATCCAGAGGATTCTCTTCTGATGGTTGAAATGAGTTCTGCAACTTACACCAACACCTAGTTTCACCTTTTACTTGCTGTTATTTATCTTTGGTTCACAAGCATGAAAATAGCATTTAGAGAGAAATTCTTCTGCTCTTTTTATTCCCCACAAATTATGATGAGAAGCTCTGTGGTTTCTGGGTTTTACATTTTTTAAATACAAAATCTTTACAATTCTTAAACAATAAAGTCTTGAATTAAGTTTACTTCATGTGTCAGTTTTTTTTTTTAAATTTTCTGCAAATGAAGTTACTGAGAGAGGAGAAGGGGAAGCAGGAGATTTATAAATGAACTGGGGCAACAACAGCAGTCATGCAGATGCTGCACTGGTCCATTGAAGAAAGAACTGAGAGAATAAGAGCTTTAGATTCATGTTCCTAAGATCACCAATTGTCATGAGCTCTGGTTAATGACTGAAAGACTGAGATCACAAATACAACCCAAGGCAGGAGATTTTTGTCATTTTAGACTCCTGGGTCCCATCTGGGCAATGTTTACATTAAATTCAAATGCAGGTCACATGCACTTTGTGGAAAAACAATGTGATCAATGCTTACGTGGCAAAATAATCATGAAATGCATCTTGGTGTATATCTTTTAATTCTTGTACAGTGATAACATAAAACCATATTAACTGAACTGATCACTGTTTCATAATGTGAAATAAGTTTTTAGACATACTGCACAATATATTTTGTGGATGGTGAAAACTTCTATATTTGGAGTTTTATTATTTGAGTTTTAAAACATAAATAGGGGAGAGTGGGGTGGGTTTTTACTTAAAGTAAAAACTGGCACAACTCACTTTAAGATTTTGCTTAAAGTGAGGCCATGATAGTAATGCTTCCAACTAAAACATGTTCAGGATGTTGTGCATGCTTGGGAACAATCACTTTGGATCTGAAATATATAGTTGTGCCACAAGTGCTCTTGTGGCACAACTTGACCCCGATGCAGGGTAAGTTGCATCTTTGGAGAGAATACCTTGGGGTAAATTGAGCCAGCATATTTTGATCTCAGAAACTGTAATGCTATATAAAAGCTAGACAAATTTAACATATTTAAAATTATTTTACAATATCAAAGGCCAATTTTATACAAGCCACACGAGCACATCGAAAGTCAGTTTTCTTAAAAATGGCCAAGGACCAAATGAACTTGTTGAAGCTACCCACTGCTGTACCTTCTGGATGTACCACCAAGTTTTTGTGGTGTGGGTAGTTCTTTTTTTATGCACATCTTCTCGAGGGATGACTCTGTCACAATTGTCTTTGAAAGTGAAGATGGGCTTTCCATTCACAATCCCATTACTACTTCACCTTAAACACTTTGCACCAGTGTCAGTCAGCACCATCAACCAATCCATGTAGTTGTAGGATTTGATTTTGCCTGCAAACGTCATAATGACAATCACAATTACTTTCAATTATATGTCAAGCTATACACTCTAAATAAGTACCCAACTTTACTTCTTTGTGAACTATCTGCATTTTAATAACTGATAATGAGCATTTCCAGGGGAAATAATTATTGTTCCCTATATACTTTTCCTTAAATGGACACTTAACCCAACCTGCCTCTGATATCCCTGCTAGCTGGATCAAAATGTCATTTCTTTGTGCATATTCAAATACCATGAACTGGATTTTGAGTATGCACAAAGTAACGAACACATAAATGCTGCTAGTGCCTTCATATGTTCTGCCAGCTCTCTCTCCATAACACTTGATTGACAAGTCCAGATCTTTTACATCCTTTTATAGCCTTATGTCTCTTCCATCTATCTTTTTCTTCTCCACATATTGTTTTAATGTCATCATAAATATGTTCATCTTCCTCGCCACTTGATGAATGGACTTCCCCTTCTCACATCATTCACTCTGTCCATGTCCTGTAAAGGAGTGAAAGCCCTGCCTGTCCTCCCTATTATAACTCAATGGCATGATGGTCTATTTCTATTTTTGGTCTGAAATAAAGAATGTCACTGTGAAAAACGGTAAATAATAATAATAATAAAAAACAATCAATAAAATAATATATTTAAAATATTCATAAGTTGGGCACAAAGCACCACACCATATAGACTCACAGTGTAGCTTACCAAAGCACTAAAACATTTGTGAAATGTTTTTAAACCTGTCTGTAACTGTTTAGACAAAACAATCAAAAAACCTTGATCACAGAAATTTTACCTTGAAAGGCAAAAATCGTTTTTGAACTTAAATATTCTGATGTAATGAGGTTCTCTTATTTGCAGGATTAGTAAAATGGCTGACTCTTCAAAAATGTGCAGTCACATGACTGATTTCTTCTATGGTTCACTAGAAACAAGGGGTACAAATCACCCTCTTTCTCCTATTGTGGGAATAGCAGCATGACAATTTTCAGTATTTTTTACACAATGTCGCCCTCTAGTGGGAAATGTTTGGACTTTATCATTGCTTCGTTACACTGTCCTTGCTTTTATTGTATTTTCCTTCACAAAAGACTTTACACTAATGTCAAGAACTTACAATATTAAAGAAATCCACCAGTACAGCAACATTTTCCCATACCAAATAGTTTGAAACTACAGTACATTAAACCTTAACAAAATAAAAGTACAGTGAAGTACATACTCAGTCCATGCTTAACAGGTTTGTGTATCTGATTTTATTTTTTAATTTTACAAGCAGAACGAACTCAGTGTCTCATATTTATTTCTGTGCTATTGTGATAGCGTGATGGCTGTGGAAGCTATAGCTCTGGCAACTGTGTTGAAAAAACAATAACTATTATTCATTTTTATTTTTACTTATTTATCTCAACTTCCTAAACCACTCATTTCTAAAATTACAGTATTGTTTAAAAACATTTTAGGACATTTATTTATCTATTTTTTGCATTTTGCGTGCGGTAAGATGGTTTAAACATGAGGAGGGATAGTGGCTATATTTCACAAAACATGTTAAAGATTGAGCTGCCAGGGGAAAAGAAAATGAAAAAACCACAGAGAAAACACGTGGATATCCTGAAGAAGGATATGCAGAGGGTTGGTGTGATAGGAGAGGATGCTAGAGACAGGGTGAGATGTAAGCAGATGATCGCCTGTGGTGACCCCTAAAGGCAGACACCAAAATAAGAAAAAAGAATTGGGCACTGTGATGTTTGTCTTTTATGCCAGGGGGCACTGCACAGAATCATTATTTGTGCGTCCCCAATGATACTGTACTAGTGTAGGAGGAAGGAGTTTAGTAACTTATTAGTACCTCATCACAGATTCAGAGATAACAAAGAGTAAAATATGTGTATTAACACTTTTTTATGTTGCAGTGTGGTCTGAAGGTCAGGTTTTTTCTCTATTTTGTTGGTGTTTGTTGGTGTCATTGGGGTTGCCCAAGACTTAGGATTTAATGTTAAATAATGCTTTGCATGCATGTTTTACATTGCTTCATCATTGTTTAGAGCATTGCTGTCATGGTTCTCAGGATCTGGAGAGGGTGTGGTGTGTGTTTGTCTCAGCCTCTCCAACAAGGCAGAACTGGACTTTGCTTCCCTGCCTCTGAACCCGCCCTCACAGCACACCTGTGGCTCATTCATGCTGATTCTGCTCTGGCTTCTCATCGCAAGCATTTTTCCTGGCAGACTACTTAAGACGGCAGGAGATGCTGCTTCCTCGCTGGATTGTTGCACTACCTAGTGTCAGTGTAGCCTAGCCTAGCCTCGCCTCGCCTAGCCTCGCCTTGCCTCTTGAGTATCTTTTGTCATTTCCCAGAGTTTCCTTCTAACATAGTTTTCCCTGCCCATCTCTCCTGCTGCCTGGATTCCTGTGGATGTGTGTGAGTGGGCATGAGCATGATTGGACTGCCTGAGTGAATCACAGACTGTAAAAGAGGAGAGTGTGTGCCTTCCCTGGACCTTCCCTCACCTTCGGACCCCCAAACCCCCTGGAGCCCTGTATTACCTGTTCCACTGTATATATGTATATATTCTCACAATAAATCCTTCACCCTCTCTCTAAAAATCAGAGTCCTGCGAGTGAGTCCTCTGCCTAACTGAGAGTGACAACTGCATGTTTTTATTGAGAAGCTTTAATTAATAGCTTTATTAAACAAACATCTTTAAGGAACAACAACAACAAGCACCATGGAACAAGAAGGGAAACTTCCACATCTTCTTACTGATAAGTTTAAAGTTATGTTCACTTCTTAGTGGTCACCAAAGGCTTTTGAATCAATACTGCTTGTGATCATGGCATCATCAGGCCTGTCTAAATTTAGAATCACATTAGACAAACTTAAAACTGGTTTATACTGGTGTGAAATTAAAGACTGAGCTTAATAGTGATATTTTGTTTGCAAAGATAAAAACTTTAAGTGAGTACGTGCTATTATAAGTCACATCTACTCTTCACTTTGTAAAGACTACTCAGAATTACTATTTTAAACAACTAATGTGAAAATTGCTGCAACATATGATTTCTTTGTCGTACATACTTAAACAGAAGTCTCGTCTACTTGTAAAAAACATGCAAACTAATTGCTATAACAAAAGATACAAATAAGAGTTACTTGTGTTACTCAAAAGCTTCAGAAATCTTCCCCAAAACAGGTTCCATTCTCCTAAAAAAGCCACATATGTACAATTAAGGTAAAAACACAGTTCAAAGTATAGTAATACAAGTGTACATCAAAATGTAAAATGTGTATTTTATATCTTGCCTTCTTTTATAAAACAACTGACAGCACACATTCAGAAACTGTTTCAGTTGTAATAATGAGAGAACAACACACAGAGAGAAGTCAGTCACCTATAGAAATAGCCATGTTCCTATGCAAATGACGGGATGTTTAAAATCTGGATTCAAACATTAAAGTCAAATATGACCATTTAAAAACCTGACCGTCAAGCAACAGGGACACCTGGACACGAGTGTGGAGCACAGTGGTAAGGTTAAAATGGTGTTTGTTAGACAGAATTTGCAACCACTTCTTTCTTGGTGGTAAACTGGCGGCAGGGACGTTATCAAACACTGATCTCAAAGAGTGGTTGAGAACAGAAGAGGAAAAACAAATGAAGACTCTGCATTAGTCCACCAGAACAATATCATTAGGATTTTTTCTCTCTTCTCTTCCCATGTTATTATATACAATGTTTGCTTCACATTTATCCAGATTTATTAAGACACTTGCATTTCTTAGAGAAGAGGGGGCTGATCCCCAGATATAAATCTAAAGACAGGCCAAAGATGAATATTATTATTATTATTATTATTATTGTTGTTGTTGTTGTTGTTGTTGTTGTTATAGTAGGGACAAAGTAGCCCATGAAGGTGTCACAGGAAGCTAAAGTGTCTGAATAGAATTCAGTCATCATTAATTTATTCATATTTGTTTTGTTCTTTATGTGCTGTTAGCTGGAACATTAGCTGTGTTTCAGCCACAGACTTACATGAAGCAACAACCTTTTGGCATCTTGATGTCACCTCCTCCTTCGGTCTGCTGTCAGTGGTGCAGTCGGTGTAAAAGCTCCAACCACTTAAATCATCTTCTGTTGCTTGAAAACTTGATTTGGCCATACTCCACCTCCGCCTCTGCTCTTTGCTCAGCATCCTTCCTCTGACATTTCGTGATAATGACATGAGCATAGGTTACTTCCTGGTCATCTTCTTCAGCTGCAAATTAGTAGGAAGAGGTGGCACAAACATAATGTTACAGTCAGTGTATTAGTACAGGAATGGTTTGACTTAAAGAAGAACTTTCACTCTCATGTCTGCTGCTGGAACAGTTGATTAGTTTTACCACAAAGGTTGAAGGCAGTGTGTGTGATTCTAACTGGTGCACTTTAAAACTAATTAAAATGTTTCATTGGTGAACTCACGGGTTGCCGTTTTTTGAGCTGTTTCCCCATGTTTTTAGTTGTTGTGTTAAAGCTAGCTGATTAGCCATACCAACAAATTTGACTGGCATATGACAGAGGTATGATTAAACTCTTGGCAAGACAACTGGTGCGACATCTTGGCAAGACAGCAAAAAGGTTTATTAAATTTTTTTAAAATAATTATATATGTTTAATTAATCAAAGTGGAGTGGGGAAATGGAAAGTTTTGTACCTCTTTGTTCTGTAGGTTTGGTTTTTTGCTTTATGATGTGTTCACAGGCACCTGCTACACCCACAACTAACAAAATGAGCAGTGCTGAGAGAACACCACCGATCAGTGGTAAATAGGCTGTTTGTGGTGGTAAAAAGGACAGAATAAGACAAAAACAAGTCAGCAAGTCTGAGTTTTTATGAAGACAAACAAAGAAATAATGAGAAACTGGCATTAGTCAGTCTACTGTAGCAAAGTTATTTTCACTTACTAATGTACCATGGGTTATCACTGCTGACAGTTTGATTGAAGGGTTTGATCTTAGTGGGGTTTTTATTTGACACTACGGCGGTCTCCTTAGACGTAGCAGTTTGTTTGGGGACTGTTGTTGGTTTAATACACAGGGTGTTATTGGCTTCATACACCCACCCTGATATCTGTTTTCCATTGACTGAAGTGCAGTTAATGAAAATGAAGCCTGAGAGCAAAAACGTATAATTAATGAAAGACTGAGTGACCAAAATGATCATATTTGTGATTATCACAGTGTTCTCACTCACCACAGGTAGATATCCTCTCCTCTTTGGAGACATCACTGACGTTGTTCCTGACTGAGCAGACCAGATGTCCTGAGACGTGCTGTTTCAGAGTGATGATGTTACTCTCATTATTTCCAGAAAAGAGCTCAGCATCTGTCAGTGTGCGTCCATCCAGAGTCCAGCTGTACTGAGGACTGTCCCCTCCCTCAGAGGAACAGGACACCCTCATCTCTCCCTGGGACAGACATTCAGGGTCCAGCAGGACAGAGGACACAGGAGCTGAGAGAAACACACATAGATGAGTTTAGATTTTAAATCAGAATCTCCCTAATTCTTTAGAGTCTCTAATAAAGAATAGGGAAAGCATAGAATACAGGGAAATGTCGTGAGATATATTGTATAGATTATTGTATAGATTACCACAACAATATTTTATTTACATCTATTAATGGCTTAATTTCCCAACATTTACCTTCAATAAACAACTGTAAAATCCGCTCGTCTGATGATTTTCCATCCGAATCAAAGGTTTGAAGGCTATAATTACCACTGTCTGTCCTGTTTAGTTTATTGATCCTAAATGTTCCATTACTTGGAAAATGAGCTCTCTCTCTTATGGTATTAGAAATAACCGTATTTTTTCTCACATCTAATATTTTTAATGAACTCTTTAATAATTGGTATCTATTAATTTCTGAAGTGTTGTCCATCAGCTGGATGTCCACAGTTCCTCCCAAAGCTCCATAACACTGAGCTCCATCCCGTCTGCCATCACAGTAAGTTTCCACACCTGCAAAACAAAAATAAAGTTGTCATAGTTGTTAGTTTTGCTCAGTAGATGAACAGATGTCCACATGCCTGATGCAGTAGCCTGAGTTCTAGCCAGAGGGCTTTTGCTGTGTGCCCTGCTTTCTTGTCTCCTCTTTACTGAACACTATTTAACAAATGTAAGCAATGTTTCAGAGAGGATATCAGAAGTGGTAACAAAAGGAGATCAAAGCACAAAGTAATGGTTAATAGACCTGTACACCAGAACTATAAGACCAGGAAGACCAACCTGAGGAGGCTTACAACTCAGTGCTTCTGGATTTATGTGTGCTTGGCTTTATACAAGGCTAATATTGCACTAATGACATTTACTAAGAACTCAAGTCACCATCAAATGTGGAATATCCCACACTTGATGCACTGTCCATATCACAAAGATCAGAGTGGAGTGACCATCAGCCACTTCTTGTCCATCGATGACATTATGCTGTATGACAGGAGTGACTGAAACACTGACTCACTGATCCACCTCACCAGGATCTACAGTGAGGACGCTAGGATGTCATTCTTTATAAATGTGGCAAAAAGGTTGTAAAGAGAGACTGATGGGGTGGAGTTGCCATAAGGACATACAGGACACACAGAAGAAGTGCTTGGGTATGCAACAGGTTAACGAGAGCTACATGATAAAGACACAATAAAGTCAGACACAGTCAAATACCTCCAGAAAGTAATAGAGGTGCTAAAAAATGTGAGCCATCAATATATATGTCTTCACGTCATCAGATACCAAACTGGAATAACAAACTGGCCACAAGAGGAGACATGAAAACTCCTCACAATGCCACTCAACATCCTTCCTCTGATTTCTTCAATTTCCACTCAAAGGTCTGAGACTCTGTGAACAGATGTGGAAGCTGCTGTTGAAATAAAAAATGGCTCCCTGAGGTGAGTTGCTCCAAAACAGCTGAAGACAGACAGTGATAAGGAACAGGAAGTGGGACCATCATGTATGACTGACCTGCAGATATATCATCAACAGATAGAGGGAAGAAAAAGAACAGGGCCTAAGCACTAGAATTTAGAGGAAGGAGTCACATCTAACAGGGCTCAGAGACAGAGCAGCGTACAGTAACAGGGCTGGGACAGCGTACACTGACTTGCACAACCAACTACAAGAACATTTGTGCTGCATATGATCCCCAAATCCCGATAGGAGACCCCACTGAAGGTGGTTGAGAACAACAGTGCTAACTAAGGTCATGTGGAACTTTGAGTTCCACATAGACAGACAGCCAACCATTAACCACTCAGACATAACCACCGACCAGCAGCTGTGATACATGAAGCAATCCTAAAATCCAGATAGGAGACGGCAACATCAGAATGAAGGAGCATGACAAAACTAAGAAGTAACTTTTTTTCAGACCTAATTCTGATTGTACTGAAATTAAGTATGAAATAAGTATTTTTGAAACCTTGCATGAAAAAAAATTTGGTTGCTCACCATGAGCTACTCCGAACATCAGCAACAGTCCAACTGCAGCTTCCATGTCAACTGTTCAGTCTATGTTGACTCAATCGGCAGCTTTCAAATCTTTTCTCTCAAATAAGCAAATCTGTGATGTTACTGATTTTAACAGACTGCAGTTAACAGACTGTTAGTGCTCAGCCTGAAAGGAGAAATCATGAAAACGTTGGCTTTAGGTTTTAGTGAAGTGGTAAATAACGTCTCACATGCCCAGAGTAGGAGAATGAATTGACATTAGTTTTTCTTCCTCCTTTAACCTTCATGAAAAAGAGATTTCATATATGAGAGTAACAATTTAAATTCCTAAGAAATAAAAGTTCCAGACTTAAAATGAAATGATACATTTCAGAAATATGTTTAGATGAAAAAATAGACACAAAATTAATGATAGCACATGTTTCATCTCTAAAAAGAGTACAACATGAAAGTAGGATGCTTTCAATCTCTGTCAAACAGATAGTTCAGCATGTTGAGCAACAATGGTTTGAACATTCTTTGCACTGCACTGGTTAATGTTATATTTAAAAATGCTGATCACAGAAGAATTTATACAAATTACAGAATGTACTGTTGGAATTAAATATTGCTTTAGTTGAATCTTAAATGGTGCAATGGGGTCATTTAACATTCATATCATTTAAAGTTTAATTGAACAAAACTTCAAAATATCTGATTGCTTTTGCAATAAATGCTTATAAAAACTAATCCAGATTCAAAACTACTGCTGAAGGATTTAAATCACAGTATTTCTTTTTTCATAAATGTGCACTCTAATGGTAAATAATCATTAGCAAAAAAGTATTGTAGCTAATATTTGACATTTATTAACATACAAATAATTATTTTCCCCCATCTTAACTGTGGAATAACATTAAATTATACGGGCTGTGACAAAATGTGTATCTGATCCCTTTTTATACTTTAAAGAGGCCCGAAGTTTGAGATAATTTTACCAATTGAATTGATCAGTATTGTTTTTATTCATATTGTAGTTGTTATTTTAAAAACTAGTATATTATAAAAAACCAGTGCTCAAATACAATTTCATACAAACAGGTGCCACTGGTCAGATGACTTTATTTGAAGTGATGATCTGATTCCACTTTCGCTAAAAGATAGACGAGTTAAAATTACAGTCATAACCTTTGAAATATAAAAATGTGTTATCTAAAATATCAAGCATTTGTTTGGAATAAAAACAAGATGATTTGACTGTAAATATACTTTTTAGACCCATGAACAAAGGTCAAGTGACACCAGGTCTGGGGATGATGTATCAATAAAGTGCCGCATGAAATGAAAAAGCAGAACAGCTCATCCTCAGATACTCCCAGTGGCATCAACACAATGCCACCAACCTGTAAGCTGCAGAACTTACTGTAACACTAAAGACGACATCAAAATCTTTGTACTTATTACCACAGCACAGCATGCTTTGAACAAGTAAACACAGCTCACCATAAGAGACTCCTAATAGCATCACGAACAGTACAAACACAGCTTGCATGTTTTTTCTCTATTCAGCATCAGTTGACTCCGCAGGCAGCTCTTCTGCTTTACTGTGATGCAAACAGACCCAACCTACACTGACCATGTTTCCTGTTGATGAGAAACCTTCAGATCAAAACATATACATTTAGACCAAGCAGGATGTGGCTACTTCAGAATTTTTTTGTGTTAATTACTAAAAGCAGTTGCCAATAAATTTCATTGCTTGTCAATACTGATCAGCTTCAGATAAGTATGTATGAACTCAGACCAGACAGGATGTGACCAGAATTTAACTGCAGAGAAAGAAAAGAGAAAAGTTTAATTTAAATTTAATTCAACAGCCCCAAACTAATCATGTAATTTTATTGTCCAACTAATAATAATGCCGTTTCATTGACAGTTGTAATATTTACAGCTAAATTACACTGACAACTAAAATATGTTTATTTGCACGCGGAAGCAAGTTTAATGGGGATGGCATAAAACAGAGTGTATAATAAAGCCAGACATGTTTAATTTAATACATCTTAATAACAGATTTCATCAAACCTTGAAACACATTCACAGACATTTATGATGCCCGTGTTACTCAGTGGTTTTGAAATGTTATCATAAATAGAGGTTAAGTGTTGTGTTTCACCATAAAAGAACAGATTGTCATTGTATGTAGAAGGAAGTGAAACAAGAGAAACGGTCACCATACAAAACCAAAGGTACACATGCATCTTTTACCAAGAACAGCCAGTCCATTATTCTTCTGGTTATATTCCGCTCGTCTATATTTAAGTGTAGACTATGAACACTTGGCACAGCAGAGGTTTCGTTCTTATTATTGTTTTTATTAATAACAGCAGCTTGTAAAATGTGATAGAGAGCAAGAGAGAGAGAGAGAGAGAGAAACTTCTGCTTTCATATTGTTCACTGAGTTGTTCCTCGTTTCTTTAGAACTTGTTTTTTAGACTATTTTTAATTTCTTTTGTTTTAGTAGAGAGACAGCTGCTTGTTTGGCAGCCTAGGCGTGTTTGATGAAGTTCCCTCTTATGCATGTCAGTGTAAACATCAGGATATGAGTAAAAAGCACCCCTTGAGCTGCAGTGTGACATCACGAGTGAGCAACTGGTAGCACTGCCGCTCTGTAGGTTGTTTCTCTAAGTGGCCTGCCTTTAACCCTATTGATTAGTTATTTTGTTCAGCTGCTATTTTAACTAGAGTAAGACAGTGACAGTGAATCTTGTTGTTTTTAAGCAATGCCTGGTAATAAAGTGTTTTAATTAAATGCCTTGTGGTGTTCTAAGTCCTGTCACCTAATTTTCTGTTTTCTTTGGTGCAGCTCCATATTATCTTCAGTTAGTTTGTTTAATAAACTTATTGAAATTGATTGGTCACGCCTCTGCCTCGTCAGTAACGAGCATGAGTGCCTTTGTAACTGGTGAAACTTTGCACTAGTTAATGTCGTATTTCCTGGCGTGTAACTCCACCCCCAAGTGGCGTTGTCAGTACCATTTTGTTGCCTTTTCAGTTTCCTCCTCCTTCTTGCTTCCACATACTTATTTCTGATTATGTCCATCCAGGTCACTCCAATGAACATCCTGACACATTCAACTTTGCTACCTCAAGCTCTGACTCTTGCCTCCATCTCCAAACTATAAATCAAAGCAGGTCTCACTTGCATCTTGTAAACCGGTGGTATCTTGTATTCTTGTGTCACAAATCTTCCCTGACACTTGTCTCCACCCACTCCACCCTACCTGCACTCTCTTCTTTACCTCTGTTGTGTACTGTCCATTCAATCAGCTTGGTGACGTTACATTTTTCAGATGGTCCACTTTAAAAATTCACCTGAAGAAATAAGAGAATTCAGTAAAGACGCTTCTAATCTTTTATCACTTCTTTTGGATTTCTGTAAACAGATGAAATTGATCAAACATAATTTAGCAAATATTTAATGTTTTACCAGAAAAGGTAAATTTTGTAATAATGAGATTATTAAGAGTTCAAAAGTTAACTTAAAGGTTAACATCATGTGATTTTACTCTAGTCTTTCGTTTTTGAAGTTTATGGTTTTAATGTTGTTTCATGGCAACACTACACATGGTGATAAATTACATTCACACTATGCTGTTGACTCACATGTGTCTGAACTTCATAGATTTTCACATTAATGTTCCTGTTCTGAAGTTGAGTAAAATGTCTCAGGCCATCCTCCTCTTTAAAAAAACAAAAACAAAATCAAATCGCCCGAATCTTCTAAGACAAAAATCCTTGTTTAAAGCTTAGTGAAACTAAATGTTTCAGATGTTTGAATTAAAAAATTGACTTGACTGATTCCACCTTTACCAAGTTCAGATTACATTCACAACCTTTGTAATCAAAGCTTCCACAAATAAAAATGCAGAAAACCCTCACAGCTTAATTCAGCATGAGGTGCTTAAGTGAGGAACATAATTTGCCAAGAATATAAACAAAAATGTGTTGTTTTGTCAAATTTCAGTTGATAAAAGGTGAAACTAGGTGTTGGTGTAAGTTGCAGAACTCATTTCAATCATCAGAACAGAGTCCTCTGGATCTCCTCTTGTTTGCGGGACAGCAGAGACTTCAGCTTTTTCATTTTTCTTTTTCCTCCAAGCGAAGTAGATGTAAATACCAATTAACAAGAGAATGACCACAACTGCTCTCAAACCACATATAAGCAAGGAATTATCTGTTCAGAGACACCAAAATCACATGTTAGGCAGAGCTGTGAGTTTTCACTTACTTCTCATGGTAAGAAAGAAGAAAGTGTGTGAAATGCACTTCACACACACACAGTTCTTTATAGCCAGATGACATGTTTATTTTGAGTTTTCGTTTGTTGTGACAGTCCACAGTCTGGACAGCTCCGGTCTCAGCTGTTGCCAGCTTCCCCTCCGCTCCTCTCCCAAAAAGGGGAAGGAAAACCGTCATCAGACCAAACGCCATCACTTGTGTTCTCACCTGCCACCTGCCAGCACCGCCCCATTGAGCTCACTGCACCACTCCTTCCCTGCAGCCCGAGCCCGGGACCACACCTCCGCCACAAAGTGATGTAAATGAATCCAATTTACTGGAGTTAGTTTTCACTTACTATTGTGCCATGTGCCATCGCTGCAGGTAGTTTGATTAAAGGGTGTTATACTGTATTTTTGTGAGTTAAATCATAAAGATTTTCAAAACCATGTTAAATTTCTATCAAGTTCTTGAACTCATTCCTTACCTTACCTTGAATGAACAACTGTAAAGACTGCTTGCCTGTTTCTTTTCCATCTAAATCAAAGGTTTGAAGGGTATATTTACCACTATCATTCCTGCTCAGGTTATTGATCCTAAATCTTCCATTACTGGGAATAAAAAGAGACCTACTTTGTATTATACTATAAAGAACCTTATTACACAGTCACTACAACCACAATTCACTCACAAAGTTACACTAACAATGAACGTCATTCATAACTAATTTATTAACTAACTAAAAAAAATAAGTCACACAAACTCTCCAGTTCAGTCTAAAACAAACACTACATGTTTGTTTGTTTTAAAAAAATGAAAACTACAGGAGTGGAATCATGACTGATGACACTGTTGGAGAAAACAACATTGTCACTATTTCTTAATTTGTATGTAGAGTTCAGTTAGTCAGTTGCTAAGCTTTTAAATGGGAAATACCATAATAACAAAACATGATATCCATAAAACTTGAAAAAATTATATAAACTAAAAACTTCTTATTCATTCTAAACCAACAAGAATTACCTTGAATTAACAACTGTAAAGTCCATTTCCTTGATGATGTTCCACTTGAATCAAAAGTTTAAAGGCTATGATTACCGCTGTCATTCCTGTTCACTTTCTTGATCTTAAATCTTCCATTGCATTGAGAAAGGAGAGATCTATGTGATGTGGAGTTAGAAATACCCCTTTCTCTCTCACATCCAGTATATTTAATGAATTCTTTAACAATTGGTATCTAGGTATTTCTGAGGAGCTCTACCAGAAAATCATCAAGAAGAATTTCAGGACATGCTCAGAAATACGACAAGTCCACCTCTGAATGGCTCAATAAATAAATATTTTTAATATATATATATATATTTTTTACAGTTCTTGCTGCTAAGGGTCACACAACCACTTGTTAAAGTTATGAAGTAATTACTTTTTCAGATAGGAGTGGGTAAGTTTGGGTAACTTTCTTTTCCTCAATAAAAAATTAATAATTTAAAAAGAATGGTGGCCACCTTCTCGAGTTATCGCATTCATTAGAGTTTCAGATTACTGGAGATGTTACCTTTACCTAGAGGTCAAGGTCGCTTTCAGCAACAATACCTGATTGTGGCCACAAGATGGCAGTAATGAAAAAGATGGATGGATGCAAGGAACTAGACAGCATTATGGCACTATGGCAGCTGTGATATCTGCCTTTTGCACCAGGGGGTGCTACAGCACCTGCAGCAATGTGAAGCAGACTCAACTTTTGACACTGGTCTAAAACTCATGCTTTCACTCTTTTCCTTCTCTGAAGCAAAACCTAAATTTATCATTATCATTTTTGTTAAAATATGTGCACTTTTTAAAACTAGACGTTTTACTGAATAATAAATATCTTTAAGCTACAACATCCAGTGAATCAGGAAGGGAAACTTCATGCACCCCCTTTTTGATAACAAGGCTGAAATGTATGCTTACTTTCCGGTGGGGAGTATTTTTGTGTTCATGTGTATGTTTGTGTGAGAGTTTATGAGTGGGTGTTTGGGAGTTTCCCACTAAGTGAACAGAAACAAAAGTAGGTCACATGGTAATGTTGGCCATGTCAAAAGCAGTTGTCACTTTTTCACACCCCCCCCCCCCCCCCCCCCCCCCTTCAGATTGTTCTAAGTAAGCAAATACAATGCTTCACATTAATACATGTTTAAAACCTGTGAAGAATTCCGAGTCCCCACCATAACAAACAGGAGAGGGCTGATCCACTGCATCATGCCCTAAAAGAAGACAGGACAAGACCCTGAGGAGGAGTGTGTGTGAGGGGATTACTAGTTAGATGATATTCTTTTGTTGGTTGAAGATAGGAACAGTGACCCTACAGTGTCTCTTTTTCATTAGTAGTGTAAGTTGTATTATTGGTGGTGACACAGCAGGCCATGATGCCGTCACATGAAGCTAAACAGGTAAATAAAACTGAATTAATTTAATTGACTTTTTTTTTTCCCAGTTATAATATTTAGCTGTTCTTTAGTGTTGTTAGCTGAACCCTAAATGTGTTTCAGACACAGACTTGCATGAAGCACCTTTGCATACCATGGACTAAGACAGATGGGTGCAACCAAATGCTTTTTTCTGTTTTTGGTTAACATTTACAAATTGTGGTCAGAGTCCTTCTGGTTGGGACTGATAACTCGAAATGGTGATGCTTGCTCTTTTTCTATTTGCAGATGAGGAAACCTTTTGTGAAGGCAGGATGCACTATGAAGCTTTGGGGTGATCTGTGGCAATTTAAGTGATGGATAACACTTTATTTAGATAGCATATTTAGATTCTAGCTGTTAAACGATCAATCAAAAGTACTCACTGGAAAAAAGAATAAGGTTCTACTTTATAACACAGAAACAGGTTTGTGGTCCCACTAATGCAATAATTAGGATCAATAACCTGAGAAGGACAGCTAGTGGTGAATATATCACTAAAAGCTTTTGTTCAAGTGGACACATATCAGGCAAGCGGACTCCACACCCTAATACCCACAGCCATGTGTCAACTGCTATAAACCACCATCTTAATAGATCTTAATAGGTCTCTAAATGTCCCACAAGTTTTTCACACAGGGCTATGTAGGTTTGGATTTTATCCTCCCATTTTCTGTTTATTTGTCTTATCATTGTCTTTTATTTAAATTTGTTTGATGATCTGATCTTTGTTGTTCCTGGGACTGTGCTCTTCTGGACACAGATCTCGGATGTTGTTCATGGAATCTCTGAGCTGCTTGCCCATTTTGGGAGTCACAGCCTCAAGTGTTTTGATTACCACTGGGACCACTGCTGGCCTAACCTTCCAAATCTTCTCTAGCTTCCCTCTCACCCCTAGGTATTTCTCAAGCTTCTTGTGTTCCTTCTTCCAGATGTTGCTATCACTTGGTATAGCCACATCTGTCACTACAGTCTTTCTCTTCTGCTTGTCCACCACTACTATGTACTCACTCTCAGGGGTATATCCCATTTATATTCTACAATTACACTGTTATAGTGTATCTGTGCAAAAACCAAAATATATGAAAAGCTACATTTTTGTTCACATAACAAGTGTGGTACAAAAGACGTTTTATTTACAGTCATATTTTCATAAATGTTAAAATGCTTTCTCTTTATCATGTTTCCATTTACATGTTGGTCGAACCTTTACCAAGTGAAGAACTAGTCAAAGGCTTCCACAGAGTACAGATGCAGAAAACACTCAGTGTTTGTAATTAAATCAAGAGGTCATGTAACAATAGTTGTGTTAATGACCTGATATATTACAAAAGTGACAGTTAAATAGTCCAATACATTAAACCTTATAAGCTATGGTTTGTATTTTATACGGGGAATTTACATTAAATGAAGGACCTTTAGGCATCTTAACATCAGCTCCTCACTCCAGCTACTTTCAGTGGAGCTGTCTGTCCAAAAGCACTGAGCACTTCTTCACCTGACTTTATGGACATTAGCATACACACAATCAGTTCCTGCTGGTTCAGGCCTCCGAGGTCGCTTTGCAGACTTTACTTGGCCGTACTCCACAGCAGCTTTTTTCTCAGCTTGGTTTGCCTGCCTTTTGACAAACTTGACATCAGCAAAGACTTCCTGGTCATCTTCTTCCTCTGCAAAGTAGCAAAAGGGATGGTTCAAATATAGTATTAAAATAAGTGAATGATTAAAGGAATACAAAGACAGTAGATAACATAAAATGAGTCACACAAAATATGACATGGGTTCTTTAGCGAGCTTTAGAGTTTATAGTTTGTGGATTTTGCTTTGTTTAGACAGAGCTGTTTCACAGGTTTTTGTGTTAATTGTAGCAGGATAGCAGTATCTGCATATTTAACTGATATATGACAGAGTTATCAATAAACTCTTGACAAGAAATCAAAAATGTATTTAAAAAGCTTACTATTCCGTATATCCTAAAAAACAAAAAAGCAATCTGAGCAAAATAAGTGATGAAATAAAGTGTACCCTTTTTTGTAGGTTTGCTGTTTTGCTTTTTCCTCAAAGCACATATGACTACTACACCAACAACCAAGAAAATTACCAGCGCTGAGAGAACACTACCGATCAGTGGCAAATTTCCTGTTTCAAAAATAAAAGGCACAAACAGATAGCAGGTTGAATCAGAAAACATGTTGGTTTTTTATCAAGACAGAGAATGAGCAAAGGAGAAAATTACATCAATGGATCTGAAGTTACTTTTTACTTACTAATGTACCATGGCTCATCACTGATGGTAGTTCCATAATCCTTACCCACAGAAGTCTGTTTTGGTGGAGTACACAGGGTGTTATTAGCTTTATACACCCACCGTGATATCTGTGTCCCATTGACTGAAGTACAGTTAATGAAAATAAAGCCTATGAGCAATAAAACACATAATTCGTGCAAAGTTACTGTATTAATTAATGAATTAGTAATTATCATATATATATCAGATTATTTATATTCTCACTCACCACAGGTCGATATTCTCTCCTCTTTGGAGACATTACTGACATTATTACTGACTGAGCAGACCAGATGTCCTGACACGTGCTGTTTCAGAGTGATGATGTTAGTCTCATTATTTCCAGAAAGGAGCTCAGCATCTGTCAGTGTGCGTCCATCCAGAGTCCAGCTGTACTGAGGACTGTCCCCTCCCTCAGAGGAGCAGGACACCCTCATCTCTCCCTGGGACAGACACTCAGAGAGCAGCACCACAGAGGACACAGGAGCTGAGAGAAACACACACACAGATCAGTTTTTTAAAATAGTATTTGGTCATTCTTTATAGTCTCTAATGAAAAACAGGGAACGCAAAAAACACATGTATCTGAAATTTTGTGAGATGTATTATATGGATTACCAAAAATCTATTAATGGCTTAATTTCCCAACATTTACCTTGAATGAACAACTGTAAAGTCCACCCGCCTGATGATCTTCCATCTGAGTCAAAGGTTTGAAGGGTATAATTACCACTGTCTGAGCTGCTCAGGTTATTGATCCTAAATGTTCCTCTACTGGGAAAAAGATCCACTCTTATAGAATTAGAAGTAACCTTATTATTTCTTACATTTAATATTTTTAATGTATTTTTTAACAAATTGTATTTATTAATTTCTGAAGTGTTGTCCATCAGCTGGATTTTCACAGTTCCTCCCAAAGGTCCATAACACTGAGCTCCATCCCATCTGCCATCACAGTGAGTTTCCACACCTGCAAACAAAAAAGGATACACAGTTGGTTTGTTTGTTTTTAAGTTACAAATTTGAGTTTGGCAAAATCTGCAAATGTCTACCTAAACCAAAAATGACGTTTTTATGTCCACTGTCTGTCACAGATGAACATTATACAGGTCTGTGAATCACAGTTAAGGTTCAGCTAGCAGCACTATTTTCCCTGTGCTGATGAACAGTTACAAACTAAAACTAGAAAATTACAAATTCAAATTATACAACTAGAAAAAGTTGCACTTCCTGCGAAAATGTAGTGTGAATGCCGTGTAGTGGAATCTGAAAACAGCAGAAGAAGGAGAGCTATCTGTTGAAAACAGGTATAGAAGCTGAACTCTGCTTTATTTGAAAGACTACACTGAAGAGTGTCAAGAAAGCAGATTACATGTAAGCAGGGAAGATGTGCAGCATCTGTCCCATGTAGTACTCGAACCCTTGCCACCAGATCTCACAGCAGCTGCGCATCCTACTGCGCCAAACCATTTCTTGTCCGAAACAAAGATATGATGAGAGGAAAAAAATGTGCACTGTGCAGAAGAAGCTAAATTCTGCTGAAAAGAGGTGAAAATGCTGAATGTTCAGCAAAAAAGAGATAAGGAACCTGAAAATTGTGCTGAAAAGAGGTGAAAAGGCTGAAAATTGTGCTTATAAGAGCAGAAGAGGATGAAAATTGTGCTAAAAAGAGGTGAAAAAGCTGAAAATTGTACTGAAAAGAGGTGAATCAGCAGACTTTCTGCTGAAAAGAGGAAAAGAAGCTGAAGTTTGTGCTAAAAACAGCTTAAGAAGCTGGAATTTGTGCTGAAAAGTAGTGAAAAACTGAAACTTTTGCTAAAAAGAGGTGAAAAAGCTGAAATTTGTGTGGAAAAAAGTTTAAACAGTTGAAGTGTTAACTGAAGAAAATGTTGCCATAAGCAGGATTCGAACCCTGGCCTCCTGGTCTGAGAACGGCTGCTCATCTCACCGAGCTAAAACATGGCTCAGCCCGGCAAGCAAAACTGGTGATCACACTGATAATGTGGTTCCTGTCAGCAAAATGGGCTGATTTCTTGACACTCTTCAGTATAGTCTTTCAAATAAAGCAGAGTTCAGCTTCTACACCTTTTTTCAACAGATGGCTCTCCTTCTTCTGCTGTTTTCAGATTCCACTACACGGCATTCACACTGCATTTTCGCATGATTTAGCTGCTGTAGCTTTAGGGTTTTGTTGATGAAACATGTTGCCTTATTGTTATACCATCATAGTCTTACTTCATTTTTATTGCTATAGCCTATATGGCCTGTTAATGAAGGTATAGCCTTCGTTAACAGGGCACTCAAATGAGTATGTTTTGTCACAAATATCAATAGTATTGATACCAGCACTGTTATTGGTATTGGATCGATAGTACGACAGGATCTATAGTTTGTGTTCAACATATGTTGAACAAAATATCTTTAGCTAAATATAGCTCTTTCTTCTCTCTCTCTCCTTTTTAATCATGGCAGGAAACATATTATTGATTATGAAATTAATAAGTAGAGACGACATGACAAAAATAAGTTACTCACCATGAGAGACTCCAAGCAACACCAGCAACAGTCCAACTGCAGCTTCCATGTCTGTTCAGCCTGTGTTGATCAAGTCAGCAGCTTTTCCATCAAAAACAAAGGTGGGTGTGGTGCTCTGAACGGACTCCAAATTGTTAGTAAGCAGCCTCAGAGGCGAGTGAAAACGTTGGCGTCCGGTTTTGAAGTTGTACTTGTATATTCATGCACTGAGGGGATAAAAGGAAGTGGTGTCGGTTTTCCTTCCTCTTTTAGCTTTCAAGAAAAAAGATTCATGTGTGATGGATTGCGAGGAAGGGAGGGGAAGCATTTATTATTTATTACTAAGTGATGTTTTGAGCATGCCTAAAATATAAATTGGCCCATAAAAAATAATCTATTCATCTATAAACACTGTAAAAAAAAAAACATGTCTAACCCGTGACAAACAGGTCAACCAGCACATTTTGTGTTTACACACACTGTGCAGTATAGCAGTTAACTCCATGTTTAAAATCTAAGATTACTGAATAAAATATACAGTTCTAAAATGTATTCTTGAAATTAAATAATGGTTCATTCATTCATCTTTAAAGCTGAACAAGGGGTCATTTCAGATTTTTAGCATGTGAAGTATAACTGTACAAATCTTAACAAGACGTATAATCCACCAAAATACGTCACCCATATACTGTAACAACTGCAATGAAGTTGGATTTCAGTTCTTATGATTTCATTTTAAAACCTGAACATTGGAGGAATAACTGTTCTTTCATATAATGGCACGCTCTCCTGGAACAGAATAATAATACTGCTTCAAACTTTTCATTGCCTAGTTACACCTTTGTTTCCATGAACACTGACAACAATTAGTTATGTGAGATTCTTTTTTCTTTCTTTTGTCCATGCCCTCTGTCCATGCTAAATTATATTTGGGCATTTTTACACTGGTTAACATAGTGACAATAATAATATTGATATTATTCTGTCATCAATCTGAGAACCCCTTATTGTCTAGTATATCATATTTGATACATACAGGTTTTTTTTTAGTTTTTTCTAAAATTCTATATCATCTGTGTGATTTTTTTTCCTGTGAAAGCCCTAAATAAATTGCACAATACACTTTTAAGCAATTGAAACTCTCAACTTTCAAACATTTAGAATTTTCTGGCACTTATCTCATGGCTCAGTTTTTAAAGGGTTAACATTTTGTCAGCTCTCTTATGTTGACGTCTTGTACTGACCCGTTTGTATATGATGGCTTCACAGTGGTCAGATGCACTGAGATGTATTACAATCAGTGTCGGATCCTATCACAATGTCATTCTGTTTAGTTAAAGACTCGAGTTTCACGATGTTTTGTTACTGAAGATGCTTGTAATTAGGCTGCGGGCCAAATTTGGCCCGCAGCCTAATTACATTTGGCCCGCGAAGCAATACCAAATTACTATCAGAGCTGGCCTACTGGTATTATACAGCTAATATATATATTGTTTAGTATTAAGCTTTGCTTGTTCCATATTCAGTTTTTAGCAAAATGTGTTTGAGTCCATAAGAAAAGATTCATTCTTATATCTGGAGGAATAAATATATTTCAATAAATATTAACGTTAGCCCGCGACTTTGTTCCAGTTTTGAACTTTGGCCCACTGTGTATTTGAGTTTGACACCCCTGGTTCACAGCAATGCAAAGGAAGTACACATATTGTACAAGGTGATAAAATATGTGCAGCCACACTGTGCTATTCACACTTTTCTAAGCATGCTTTTTCACTGTAATGTTCCTGTTCTCAAGCTAACTTAAGTTTCTCATGTTATCATGGTCACTTGGAAAAAAAGTGAAAAAAACTTAGAGCAAATGTATTTATTTGGTGTCTAGATATTTCTGAAGTGCTGTGCATCACTTGGTAGACCACAATTAGTGCACTAATTTATTCACGCTTTCTTCAAGCAGTTATCTAAGTTATCTCTAAAATTAGAAACACACAGTGAGCTCACTAACACTGTCAGAGAAAAGTTAAGGGCTTCTCTCTTTACCTGACAGAGGATAAATTATCCCCAGTCAGCCCTTCAGAGTCCACAGCCTGTGATCAGAACACAGTTAATGCTACATCTGTAAGTCTTCCATTAATTACTTATGTCAATGGATCCCCGAGGAAAGCCAAGAAAGCTGATGCTACACTTGCTAAATATTTTATAAAAGTAACAGAAACAACAAGTGAGAAAAAAGGCATCTTCTTGAAAGATGACCTGTTTATGCACAAATGGGCCTAAGTTAAAGCAGGAAAATCAAGATGAGGACTAGGGTGTGGTATGGCAGATGGTAGTTCCCAAGGGGTACAGCCAAGGTGTGTTGCAGCTAGCCCATGAACATTCACAGTCTGATCATTTAGAAGTTAAAAAAACACGACCGCATCCTCCATCATTGGCTGAGTGCTGGGAACAGTTTTTCTGGCTGGGTCTTAAAACTGATGTAGCTAAACCTGTAGCACTTGTCAAATTGCTGGTAAGTGTGACCACTTTGTGCAACCTGTTCCTATCATTCTGCAGTTGGTGAGTCTTTAGAGTGTGTAATTGTTGATTGTGTGGATCTGCAATCTTTAGGTATTTCGAAAATAAAATCTCTAGCCTCAAACAAACATCTGGCATCAAACTTTAAAGATCATGATGCACAAATACTGCCTTGAGACTGAGAGACACTGGGGTAAAGGTCTTGCTTTCCTGCTGTTTGCTGCTCACAAGGCTAAGCAGATATCTCTCAGTTTTATCCCTGCTGAGCTGCTGTTTGGACATAATGTGTGAGGGCTGCTAAAAGTGTTTGTCCTTGATGTTGTCACACAGTTCCGAGCCTCTTCTTTTCTCAAAGTAACATAAAAACGCTATATGATAGGAAAACTGTTCAGTGTTTTTTTTTTTTTCAACCTGCTGACAAGTGCTAGTGTTGGTACCCACACACAGTTGTTTTCAGCAAAATTTGCAGGTCAGGGTTAAGTTAAAAGCAGCATAAATTACACCAGACTCTCCACACACCTGCACGGTGGAAGCAGACACGCCTGTGTTATACTAACATGCTGAAACTGTTCCAGTGACTTTAGGGAAGATCCCCCAAAATTCCCATCTAAAAGACAAACCTTCTGAATCCACTTTCCCTGTCTCAGTTTCACTGATATCCGTGCCAGTAGATAGTGATGGTTCCTTCACTATTTTTATTCATGCAAACCTTTTCTGCTGTTTTGTTTTTCTTTGTTTGTGTTTTTTTGTTTCACTTTAGAGTTTAGTGTGTTCGTTTCTTTCCAGGAGGATTTTTTGTTTGTTGTTTTGTCCTTGGAGACCCTGAAGATGAATTTGCTTCCTTTTCTCCTCCTACTTAAGTTAATTGTAAATAGTTGTTTGTAAAATTGTAAAATAAATCTTTGACTCATCGTTTATGGGCTTATGTATGGCTTGTGCTGTTGCCCTTGTGTGTTACACCCTTGTGCCCCCTAGACTTCACAGACAAATGAGGGGTCATAACAGTGTAATGAAAATTGCAATGTGATTACAGTAACATGATATCAATAGATGGTGTCAAAATCACCCAACTTTGCTTCTCACAGAGTCTATTGACACATTCAGTAGCTGTCAAAGTATAAATATTAATTAGCCTCATCATACAGCAGCTACATCAGCCACAATTATAGTTACAGTCAGTGGTACATCAAAATGTACCAAGAATTACAATGAATTATTTTTTGTGTAAAGTTTTACAAGCATAGGTGAAGCTTTAAGTTGCAGAACTTAACACAAAGGATGTTATTAAAAGCTACTCAGTGACTGTACTTGATAACAGAGCTATTGCATATTTTAAATAATTAAACAGAGCTAAACATAAGAAACTCCTAATAGCACCACCCGCAGTCCAAATGTAGCTTCGTGTTTCCTCTCTGTTTGTCTGTGAAGGTTCTCAGTCATCCAGGTCATCGTAGTCTAAGGAGCTTGGAAAGAAAAGCGTCTGGACTTCTTTAAGTTCTTTCCTCTCTGTTCACTTTCTGTCAACTTAGCCAGCAGCTTTCAGATAAACTCCTCTACTTTACCAAGATGCAAACAGCACAGGATAAATGCAAGCAGGCCTCTTTGCACACTGTGTGCATAGAGGCACAACTGGTTTCCTGTTGGTGACCGGCTTCAAATAAAAATGTGTGAACTCAGACCAGGCAAGATGTATGTCAGAGAAACCCAATTCTCAAAAGTACTTTTAATATTTACAACTGATTTATATCCAGTTTGAAGCTAATTGAACACAGAAATGACAAAAATACGCTGTATAATAAAGCCATATATATATATTGTTTAATACATTTAAAAAATAGAATACTTCAAACCTCAGAACACATTCACAGACATTCACGATCGTTGTGTTGCTGAAGTTTTGTGTGTTAAGGTTATGTGCATGCCAGTAGATTCTAATAATGAATAAAATGAAGTCAATCAGCATTAATAGTCACCATACAAAACCACAAGTACACATGTAGCTGTTACATAATCGAGCTATTATTCGTATTGATTGTATTGTGCTCTTCCCATATATTATAAGTCTGTACTGATATATATATATATATATATATATATATGAGTGCTGGGAATATATATATCCATAGCAGCTGGATAGCGTAGTGGTTAGACTACACGCCTTTGGAACAGAGGATCGCAAGTTCGATTCCTGCCTGGGGCGTCTGTATCCAGTAAGGGTCCTAAGGCTAGACCCCCTATGCTAAGCAAGCCTACCGCAGACATGAGCGAGACAGATAAATATGAAGGCATGCCGGCTCGGACGTCGCCCGGATCAACAAGGTCCGCGTCAGGTGTTGAGGAACCAGGGCACCCTGACGAAAAGTGGGCTACTGGAACAAGAAGGCATCGGTGGGCAAGAGACGAAAACAGGGCGTTGTTGGAATGCTACTATGCAAGTAACCCCGGCGGAAGGGGCTACATGAATAGGATGAGGGACCTATGGATTCTTCGATACCCAACATCCACAATGACGGCGAAACAACTAGTAGCTCAGTGTTCCAACATTCAAAAGAAGGGACTGCTCTCACACCTAGAGATTGACGAGGTACAACACAAATGCTACGGCAAGGAGGAGTCAGGACGCCAGGTCAGGGGGGAGATATCATCACCCCCACCCGAGATTGGGTACATAGCCCCAAGTGCGATAGGAGAAGGATCGTTGAGTGCGAGAGGAACTGACCTGAAAAATAGGATAATGGCCAAGCTTGAAACCTGGATCCCACGTAGCCGGTTACCAAGATTACGTGAAGTTCCCTCGGAAGGTCTGCTAGATGATGTTAATGCAGCACTACGGGCAATACCTACAACCACGATTACCGACACTAACAAGCTGATCTACAATACGGCAACAGTGATCAGTGAGATGCTTGGCTACAAGTTGAACAGCGACAAGGGGCAGTACCCTCCATGGAGAAGGAGGCTAGAGGGCAAGATCAAAGTAGCATGGAGGGAGGTTAGCCAACTAACGGAGTTGCAGAAAGGTGCGACAAATAAGGTGCCTAAGAAATACAGCAAGCTGTCCATACCTGAGGCCTTGGAAACTGCCAAGCAAAGACTCACAGCCTTGGCCAGCCGCTTGAGGAGGTACACCAGAGAGATAGAAGGCAGGAGAATAAACCAGCTGTTCTCCACAGAACCAGCAAAGGTGTACTCTCAGTGGCAAGGGAACAATAAGAGAACAGCACCACCAAGGCTGGAGACGGAGCAATACTGGAAGAGCATATGGGAGAAGGATGCAACCCATAACGGCAATGCTCAGTGGCTAGAGGATCTGAGGGCAGACCACAGCGACCTCCCTGAACAGGGTCCAGTAACCATCACAGTGGCAGATATCCAAGAAAGGGTCTCCAGTATGAAGAGTTGGACAGCACCAGGGCCCGACATGGTTCACGCCTACTGGCTGAAGAAGCTGACTGCACTCCACGAGCGTCTGGCAGCACAAATGAACCAGCTGCTATTTAACGAGAGACACCCGGAATGGCTAACTGAAGGCCGGACGGTCCTGATCCCCAAGGACCCCAAGAAGGGACCGGTCCCCTCCAACTACCGACCAATAACCTGCCTCAGTACTACATGGAAGCTCCTGTCAGGCATCATATCGGCTAAGATGAACAGGCACATGGGTCAATACATGAGCGGGACACAGAAAGGAATTGGCAAGAATACCAGAGGCGCAAAACACCAGCTACTGGTAGACAGAACAATCAGCCGAGACTGCAAGACCAGACTGACCAACCTGTGCACTGCCTGGATTGATTACAAGAAGGCCTATGACTCAATGCCCCACAGCTGGATACTGGAATGCCTAGAATTGTACAAGATCAATGGGACCCTAAGAGCCTTCATCAGGAACTCAATGGGGATGTGGCGTACAACACTAGAGGCCAACTCCAAGCCCATAGCACAAGTCACCATCAAGTGCGGGATCTACCAAGGAGATGCTCTGTCCCCACTGCTGTTCTGCATAGGCCTGAACCCCCTCAGTGAGATCATTAACAAGACTGGCTACGGATACCGACTACGGAACGGAGCAGTTGTCAGCCACCTCCTGTACATGGATGACATCAAGCTGTATGCCAAGAGTGAACGAGACATCGATTCACTGATCCACACTACCAGGCTATACAGCAATGACATTGAATGTCGTTCGGACTGGAGAAGTGTAGTCGGATGGTAACAAAGAGAGGGAAGGTAGTCAGAACTGAGGGGATTGAACTACCAGAAGGCAACATTGCAGACATAGAGGACAGTTACAAGTACTTGGGGATCCCGCAGGCGAATGGGAACCATGAAGAGGCCGCTAGAAAAGCTGCAACCACCAAGTACCTGCAGAGGGTCAGGCAAGTCCTGAGGAGTCAGCTGAATGGTAAGAACAAGATCCGGGCCATCAACACGTACGCCCTGCCCGTGATCAGGTACCCTGCTGGGGTAATAGGCTGGCCAAAGGAGGAGATAGAAGCCACTGACATAAAGACAAGAAAGCTCCTTACCATGCATGGAGGGTTTCACCCCAAATCCAGCACCCTGAGGCTGTACGCTAAGCGGAAGGAAGGGGGCCGGGGACTGGTGAGTGTCAGCACCACAGTCCAGGATGAGACAACGAACATCCAAGAATACATTAGGAAGATGGCCCCAACTGACCGAGTGCTCAGTGAATACCTCAGGCAGCAGAAACCCAAGAAAGAGGAGGGAGACGAGGAACCATCATGGAAGGACAGGCCCCTGCACGGTATGTACCACCGGCAGATAGAGGAGGTGGCTGATATCCAGAAATCCTACCAGTGGCTGGACAAAGCTGGACTGAAAGACAGCACAGAGGCACTAATCATGGCAGCACAAGAACAAGCTCTGAGCACAAGATCCATAGAGGCTGGGGTCTATCACACCAGGCAAGACCCCAGGTGCAGGCTGTGTAAAGATGCCCCAGAGACAATCCAGCACATAACAGCAGGGTGCAAGATGCTAGCAGGCAAGGCATACATGGAACGCCATAACCAAGTGGCCGGCATAGTGTACAGGAACATCTGTGCCGAGTATAACCTGGAAGTCCTGAGGTCAAAATGGGAGATGCCCCCAAGGGTGGTGGAGAATGACCGAGCTAAGATCCTGTGGGACTTCCAGATACAGACGGACAAAATGGTGGTGGCTAACCAACCGGACATAGTGGTGGTAGACAAACAGAAGAAGATGGCCGTAGTGATCGATGTAGCGGTTCCGAATGACAGCAATATCAGGAAGAAGGAACACGAGAAGCTGGAGAAATACCAAGGGCTCAGAGAAGAGCTCGAGAGGATGTGGAGGGTGAAGGTAACGGTGGTCCCCGTGGTAATCGGAGCACTAGGTGCGGTGACTCCCAAGCTAGGCGAGTGGCTCCAGCAGATCCCAGGAACAACATCGGAGATCTCTGTCCAGAAGAGCGCAGTCCTGGGAACAGCTAAGATACTGCGCAGGACCCTCAAGCTCCCAGGCCTCTGGTAGAGGACCCGAGCTTGAAGGATAAACCGCCCGCAGGGGCGTGCTGGGTGTTTATATATATATATATAGGAAGCCAGACTAAAGTAAGAAAAAGGAAATAAAACATTAAATTTGCTCTGTCTCTTGTTTTTTTGACAACAGCACACTCTTCAAACCATGCATCATAGCAGGTCTCACTATAATCTCATAAAGCTTCCCTTTCACTTATGCTACTATTCTTCTGTAACATATCAGCCCAGACACTCATCTCCACCCAGTTTAACCTGCCACCACTCTCTTCCTTACCTCTCTAATGCATTGTCTGTTGCTTTGATTTTTTGTTATTTAAATTCATCCACTATCACTACCTTTTCTTGTTGCATTTTTACCTTTTCACCCATCTCCCTGACATCCACACACATGTATTATGTCTTGTTTCTACTGAATTTCACTCTTATTCTCTCCAGAGCATATCTCCACCACTCCAGACATTATTCCACAATGTGTTTCTACACCAATCTGCATTTAATTATTAGTTATTGTTAATCTCTGGCTCTCTTCTACAGTGTGTTTTTGTCCTGTCTTCATCTGCTCGCCCTCAACTGGTTGCGGCAGATGGCCACCCCTCTCTAAGCCTTATTCTGCTGGTTTCTTCCAGTTAACACAAATCTAACCAACCAACACGACAGTAGACATGATCACGATTACCTGCTGAAGTTCAAACTGAGCATTCAAATACGTAAGAAAGCTGATTTTGTGGCTGTGAACGTGGCATGGTTGTTGTGGCATTAGTTACTAGTTACTTCTTCAAAAAAGTAACTGAGTTAGTAACTGAGTTAAAATATTTTAAAAGTAATAACTCAAAATGTTAGAAATATTCCAGTGTTAGAAAATCAGCACTGCTCAGTGTTAGCCATTGTTAATCTTCAAAACTGACTAGGTTACTTTTAAACATATAACACTGTCAAAAGTGTTAATTTAACACTCAACAGTGATGTATTTAACACTCAGAGGTGTGGACCCATATAGACACTCTCTAGTGTTAATTTAACACTGGAGATTTTGCTGTGCACTTGTCCTGACAACCCAACAGAGTGAACATTATTGCCACAAACTGTCACCTTCAAGCATGAGCTGAGAGTAGCTATGTGTCTCTCCTGTGCCTCCACCCAGACCCCCCACACCTAGGCTATGCAAGAAAGGGTGGAGTTGGCTTAGGTTTCTCATTACTCATCTTGTTGCTTGTGAAACCTCCAATGGTGAATGTGCTGTGGTTGATAAGTCACTAAAAATCCTCCATTACCACGTTCTCTTCATCTTATCTTCATTTTATTCCTGTACAGGTGGCGTGGGGCACCCGCAATTAGGTTGTACATGTACAATGACAAAAACGGTCTACTCTATTCCATTTTATTGTACTACAAACTTTTCAAAAACATTTAAAGGAATAAATGTAAACAAATTGAGTACAATACTATTCCTTTCAAAGTAAATACCTTAGTAGAGGTTTGCACACTCTGAGTGCTTCTCGTTTCATTTTAAGACCTGAACATTGGAGGCATAACACCAAGACAACTATTGTAAATATCGCACATAATGGCTCCTTCCATTGACACATATAAATAATGCTGCTTTCATTGGTTTTTTTTTTTTTGGCCATTTAAAGCTTTGTCTGACCATATTCTGTTTAAAGTGATTTTATTGAATGTAGTTTTTATTGCACTACCTCAAAGGCCCTAAATGTATTAGAGGAACCCAAAATAAACAGCTCTTGACAATAAAAGGTTTTTTAGGGTATTTTACACTTGCTGTAACAATAAGAATACTCTTTATCATCAACGCTTTCTTGGACTGACCTATTTAATAGTTAACAGTTTTACAGTAGTCATCTACAAGTTTGAAATCTATTGCAGTTTCTGACCTCATCACAGTATCAGTCCATGTATCCATTTAAAAACAAAGGTTTTGAGATGTTTTGTTTACAAAATTGCTGGTTGAATTTAACAAAACTTGGCTAAGCAAGTGGACATATCTGCTTATAAGCAGAAGCTCTGAAACTGTACATCTTGATAAGATATGGACAGTCACACTGTGCTATTGTTTCACACTCTAAACATCATGCTTCCTGTGTCACATGTCACTGGCTGTGTAGCAGGAAGGTTAGGACGCAAAGACAGAAGTTAAACTCAAAACAGCTTTATTGCTAAATGAACAAAAACTAAAATACAGAATAGAATAATTCAATCAAGGTAGAAACAGGAACTAATGAACTAGGTTTACTTGGTAGGACACATGAACAGCAGAACACACAGCAAGAGGCACACTGTCTAGAGGAAGAACAGAACATGAAACTAAATGAGACTGAGGCCATACATGAACATATAGGAAGATGAGGGAACAGGCAAGAGGTGGGAGTACAGACACTTATCCCAGGCTAATGAAATAAGAGAAACAAAACAGAACACAAAGCACAAGGGATGGCAAATTAAAACAGGAAATGACTAACATTAATACCTAGACTATGACATATGAGCTTGACACAAAGACAGAAAGTTAAGGAAACACAGAAAAGGCAGAACCAGACAGATACACAAGGTAAGCAAGAAAATGCAGCAATAAATAAACCTGTCCTGCAAATATATTGTTACAGTGTAGCAATAACAAAAGAAAAGTACACAGTATGAATCAGTGATGTTGATTTCAACCACTTGCAACAGTGCTCAAATTCAGTTTAGTACAAACAGTAGTTTCTGGTGGGTTGATTATTTCTATTTGCAATTATGTAATATGTATTTGATTTTAGGCCAAAAAATGTCTCAGATTAAAAGACTACTCTACTTATAGTTACAACATTTGTTATATTAGTTTCCACAGAATACAAATGCATAAGATACTCAGACCTTCTCATGGTAATTCAGTGTAAGCTGTGTAAATGTAAAACATGATTAGTGAATAAAAACAAGAGATACGTGTCATCTAAGTGTTATTTTCACACGCACAGAGATGTGAAATGTCAGTAGATCAAAGTTGACACTACACATTGCAAGAAGTAGAACTTCTCATTTCAACCATCAGAACAGAGTTGTCTGGATAGTCCATCGTTTGTGGGGCAGCAGAGACTTCAGCTTTTTCAGTTTTCTTTTTCTTCCAAGCAAAGTAGATGAAAATCCCAATTAATAAGAGAATTCCCATCACTGCTCTCAAACCACATAAAAGTAAGGAGTTATCTGTTCAGAGACACAAATATCACATTAAATTAGAGCTTTGACCAGGTTCACTTATGTATAACTGAGTTACCATTGGAGTAAGTGATACTACTAGAGGATTGATTCCTTACCTAGAGGAGTGTCAGAGACTTTTATAGGGCCCATTGTTGGTTTAATACACAGGGTATTTTTGGTTGCAAGCACCCACTTTGTAATGTGTGTCCCATCAGATAAAGTGCAGTTAATGAATATGAATCCTGAGGAATTCATTTGCTGTTTCAATAATTTATAACAAATGTAAAACTCATAACTCTTAAGATATTTTTGCATCATGTTCTTACTCACCACAAGTGCATATCCTTTGTTCTTTGGAGACACTATTGACATGATTTCTCACTGAGCAGACCAGATGTCCTGAGACGTGCTGTTTCAGAATAATGTTGTTACTCTTATTATTTCCAGAAAGGAGCTCAGCATCTGTCAGTGTGCGTCCATCCAGACTCCAGCTGTACTGAGGACTGTCCCCTCCCTCAGAGGAGCAGGACACCCTCATCTCTCCCTGGGACAGACACTCAGAGACCAGCAGGACAGAGGACACAGGAGCTGAGAGAAACACACACAGATGAGTTTTGATATTATATGTCAGAACTGTTCATTCTTAATAGTATATAAGGAAGAGAATTGTAGCCACAAAATACAGTTAAATTTAGAATTTTCAATTAAATATTCAAATTCAATCTAACTTGGTTAGGGCATCTGACAAGGATGCCCCCTGGGCGCCTCCTGGGTGAGGTGTTCCAGGCATGTCCCACCGGGAGGAGGCCCCGGGGCAGACCCAGGACACGCTGGAGAGATTATATCTCTCGGCTGGCCTGGGAACGCCTTGGTATTCCCCCGGATAAGCTGGAGGAGGTGGCTGGGGAGAGGGAGGTCTGGGCCTCTTTGCTTAGGCTGCTGCCCCCGCGACCCGGCCTCGGATAAAGCGGATGAAGATGGATGGATGGAATCTAATCTAATCTAATCTAATCTAATCTAATCTAATTTTATTAATAGCAACAAATCACAACAACAGTTGCCTCAAGCTGTTTATGTTGTAAAGTAAAGGACCATCTATACCACACAGAATATGAGATATATTATATATAAGATGATATGTTATGTAGATTACCCAAAATAATGTTGCATTTACAGGGCTTAACACATTTATTAGGCTACCATCTAATGCAACGTTTATACCACACCTGCCTTAAATAAACATTATTGATGATTAGCAAATATATTTTTTATGTTTCTATGATTTTTCATGCACCAATATTTATTAGCCCTTTAATCCAAATTATATTTTAAACACTATAAAGTATTTATCTATAAAGTTTAAAATGTTTGATGTTTTTATACATTTGTTAAGCACTATATATAATAATTGTAGTCATTTCTTGAAATGGAAAAAATTACCTTGAAAGATCAACTTGAAAGTCCACTCATCTGATTATCTTCCATCTGAATCAAATGTTTGAAGGGTATATTTACCATGCTCATTCCTGTTTGGGCTACTGATCCTAAATGTTCCATTACTAGGAAAAAATAGAAATTTGTTCTCTGTGGTATCATGAAAACTCTTATTGTGTTTCACATCCAATATTTTTAATGAATCCTTTAACAAGTGGTGTCTGGGTATTTCTGAGGTGCTGTCCATCAGCTGGATGTCCACAGTTCCTCCCAAAGCTCCATAACACTGAGCTCCATCCTGTCTGCCATCACAGTAAGTTTCCACACCTGCAAATTCAAAAAATATTTTTGTAAAAAAAACAACAACAATAAAAAAAGATATTAAGCAGCACTGAAGCAATTAAAAAATAATTCTGAATATTTCACTCACAGTGGGTTAATTGGTTATAACGTGTAAAAACAAGGTATTATACCTGGCATTGTGTCTTATATGTCACAGGTAATAGAGGCACCAGTACACGGTCACTGCAAACATGGTCACTACAAACTTTGCAACAAACTTGCAACGTTACAGTAGTAAAGTCCAAAATTTAGAGATATCTTAACGACTAAATATACCATATTTTCAGATCATAAGGCACACTGGATTATAAGGTGCACTGTCCCCGAACGGGTCTGTTTTCATACATAAGGCAGATAAGCGTCAGATAAGTCAATTTTGCTCAACTCATTCTTCTTGCTTCTTCCATTTCTGTACCATTGATTCATGAATGTTGAATCTTCTTTCAGCTGCTCTATTCCTGTGTTGTTGCAGTATATTAATGACTAACCTTTATTGTGGATGGGTTATCTCAGTTGTTCTCCTGACTGAAGTTTGGTCTGTTTATAGCATCCTGCCATGCGATTGCATTTGTCCGAATACCATCGGGAACCCTTACATTAACTTTTATTGAGTGGAAAAAAGTTAGCATTCATCCTCTAGCTTCACTGTGTTTATGTTGTGCTAACATAGCTGTGTCACTAGCGATCATGTAGCAAATCATTATATACCAACCAGCCCAACTTTAGTAACCCTACAAAAGTCACTGCTATTTAGTTTTCTGTCTTCATCTATGTTGGAAGTGATAGCAGTCCCTAGTTTTATACTTGAAAGGTTTCACATCATTACTCTATGTAATAATACCAGTGACAGGCCTACATCTGTAATTAGAATCATATGAGACAAACACAATATGAGTTTTTAATAGTGTCAAATTGAAGGCTTCAACTTGATAGCTATGTTCATGTTTCGTCTTTTTACTACTGCTATTTGCAATTCATTTTATTTTTTATAAAATTTTTGTCCCTGGTTTTATACTTTGAATTTTGATTTATTGTATTATTTCATTATTTGATCAATTCATGGAGTCCTTTAAAGCTTTGCATTATTTCACAAATGTTTGTAAAAGTGGGCTGCATGGTGCTTGATTTAATATGCCTGCGGCAATGTAACTGAAAACACCTGAATTCAAATATTAAGAGATGCCTTTGTCTATATACACCATTTATATAGTGTACATTACCAGTGTTGGTCAAGTTACTTGAAAAAAGTAATCAGTAGCTAATTACTGATTACTTCCCCCCCAAAAGTAATCCCATTACTTTACTGATTACTTATTTTCAAAAGTAATTAATTACTTAGTTACTTTTTAAAAACACAATTTACAACCTGAATAGGTGATAAAGCGATAGATCTTTCAGCCCAATTCTACTTTTTCTACATAATCCATCATACAAAATGTAACCAAATGGAAAAGTCTCTTTTTAAAACTTGTTTTGTTAGTTTTAATCTTTTAACTTTATGCATCTAGCAAAAATTTAATTATATGCAACATTCTCTGACTGGAAGTTACTGCCCATCTCTGTACATTACAAACGTCACTGCTGTTTAGTTTCTCTCTTCATTTATGTCGGAAGTGATAGCAGAGCTGTACGTCTTAATTTGTTTACGAAATCTTTCAGTCAGAACATGGTATATCCTGTTTAGGTGGAAACTAGCGAGCTAACTCCCTGCTAACTTCTAACTCCATTAAATTTAATAAATTCTGTTTTCATGGATGCCTCGATTTTTAACTTAATTGTTACACCTGGTAAAGCAGCAATGCTGATCATTATATTAAAGATGAAAGCATTTAGAAGGTTTTTAACTCCCAGTGATGGCCCAGTGTTCATTTATCTTTAGGACCTGAACAGACTCCGTGAGGCTCCTGACTATGTTATCCATAATGCTCCGACAGCAGTGCGGCTTCGTAGCTTACCAAAGTCGTACTAAAAATCTTTTTGACAGATTTTTGAGAACGGTTTATCACATAAAATTGGTTCGAGGTCAGTAAGCACAACCAGAATTCATACATAAGGCGCACCGGATTATAAAGCGCACTGCTGATTTTTGAGAAAATGTAAGCATTCTAAATGTGCCTTATAGTGCAGAAAATAGAGTACTACTAAAGCAATTTGGTAAGTAAACAGTGTGTATGTCACCTATGACAACTACAATTACGAAATCATGGCAATAAAATTTTGAATAAACCAAGCTACTTTTTGTACCTTACGAAATTTTAATTTAAAGTTTTAACATTTAGTTGGAAAAGTAAACATCCTTAGATGTGGGAAAAAGAAAATAGGTAAAAAGATTCCATTATGAGGTAATTCCATTTCAACCACAAAAACTACAAGAAGAAGAAGTTGAAGAAGAAGTTGGTTTTGTGCAGCAAGGATGAACAAAAACTGCCTAAATTCTAAAAATGAATGCACAAAGTAAAGAATTTCTCCATTTATCTGCAGCTATATTTTTTCCAGTTAAAAACTTTAAAAAATATATCACTCAACACTACTGCATCATACCGCTACTGTAACTGATGAACACATTAGTCATGTTGGAAATCTGTATTTGCCAACATGACTATAACTCAGCACTGCTTGTTTTTACCTTAAGTGCATACTGTAAATAAGCTGAACTTATAAACAAATAAAAGACAAGAGATCCTTTGGCTGTTTTCAAGTAGTCAAATGTACTAACACATGCCATGGCTTCAAAACACACTGTTGATATATAAGATTTTTACATTATAAAAGTGTTGCATCTCAAAAGCTGAAAAACTCACCCTGAGCAACTCCCAGTAGAACAATCATCAATCCAAGCACAGCTTCCATCTTTTCTCACTGTTCAATGCGTGCTGGTACAGTTTTCAGCTGTCCGAGTGATTCCTTACATGTGATAAGTGTAAATAGTAATCATCCACAAACATCAGTGGAGATTGTAGCAAAGAGAGCTTTCATTTAATATCCAGGCAACTTTAAATCCAAGGAAAACTTATAATGAATTTTATTTTTGTATAAATTTATCATAAGTGTAGCTCAACCTTTAAGCTGCAGAACACTAAAGATAATATTATCATCGATTCAGTGACAACACTTATTACCCCAGCTGCTGCATATTTCAAACAATTAAATACAGCTCACCACAGATATGATGCAATAATAGCATCATCAGTAATATAAAATAATAATATGATATCAGCATCACCTACACAAACACAGCTTCTGTGTTTCTTCTCCATTCAGCCTATTCAGCAGGCAGCTTTCAGACAAACTCTTCTACTTTACCAAGATGTAAAAAGGCACAACCTACACTGACCATGTTTCCTGTTGGTGGAAGAACGTGTGAACACTGACCAGGCAGGATGTGACTACAATAGAGCTGCAAAGAGAGACAAAAGAAAGAAGCTGCCTACCAATTTAATGAAAAACAGTCAATTATTTTTACCTGTCAAACCTTGAAACACTTTCACAGGCATTAATGATTGTTGTGTTTTTCAGTGGTTTTGAAATGTACCAAATTTCTGTGTGTCGAGGTCTCATGTTAGGTTTCGCCATAAAAGGAGACATCAGTGTCATTGCACAGCAACTGTTACCATCACTGCACACAGAAAGAAGTGAAACACAAAAAAAGTGTCACAGAGCCTCTCAATAACTCTTCTTGGTTATATTGTGCTCCTGCTCTATGTTTATGTCTATGTTTAAAATGTAGACTGATGAGCACAGGGTACACAATGCCTTTTGATGTTTTATTTTTTGCTTTTAATTTTTAATAAAAATAGTTTAGGCAATGTGGGTGCGTTCAAACTATTACATCTGTATATGATACAGTATTTTGAGGAAAATAGATGCTGAAAGAAGAAATCCAAAGCAGAATATGTGTGTGGAGATTGAAATATAATCTCTGATATTATATATTAGTTGCCTGGGCAGATCAGGAAAACCACAGCTTTTTCATCTTCTTTTGTTTGCTCCCTCTAGAGGTCACCACGGTAGATTATCAACTTCTGCAGGCTTTCTGTTTTCCTCCTGCCTGGCAGCTCGATATTCAGCACCCTCGATTACACCTCTCCAGTATTTAAAAACCTCACCACATGTCTAAACCCTCTCAGACTTGCTTCTCTAACTTTGTCTCCAAAATCCTCAACCTGAGCTGTTCCCTCTGATATACTTATTTTGAGTCTTGTACATTCGGGTTACTACCATTGAAGATCTTAACATCCAGATCCAAACCATAAATCATAGCATGTCTCACTCTTCTTGCTATTCTTCTGTCACCCCTGACTCACTCAACAAAAACATAGTTAAGCCAAACTGGGTTTGAAATGTAACATTTGATTTTAAAACCTGAACACTGAATTCATAATGGAATCAGCTCAATTTTTAGATAATGGCGCCCTCCAGTGATTAAGAATTATACAGCTTCAAAGCATTTTTGCACTGATGTTTACAGGAATATCATAAAAACAATGCTTTCCCATATTCTGTCATCAATCTGAAATTTGGAAATTACACTTATTAAGTTTTGCCAGATTATTTGTTCTGAATTATTGCAGTGACATATTTGTAGGTGGCATCCTCACAGGGGCCAGGTAGGTTTGAAGTGTGTGTAACAGCTTAACTAAATTGATATTACAGTTTTTATTGATTGCATTTGCACAATTCTCACAGCAGAAATGTTATTCTCACCACTCTTAATACAGTTCTGAAATCAGTAACACATTAATCATTCTCATCATTTTCACACACTGCTGTTGTTTCTGCACATACTTCACCTCTAAGATATTTGTTACTGTTCTGTTACAGGTTGCTGTTAACACGGCCCCTGACACAAGTGATATGTGTTTGACATATTACCATATTTGACATGATGCAACATTCACCATTTATCCAGATTTGTGACTGGCACCAGCCACCCCAACCCTAACCTGCCTGTGGGATTCGTGTGTGAACTTCCCCATCGAGCAAACAGAAATTAAACAAAGGCAGGTCACAGAGTAAGTCTGGTCATGTCCGCAGTTCTTATCACTTACTTTTTCCTTTCCGTCACATCATCTTAAGTAACAAACACAATGCATCGCATTATTAGGATAAGCTAATTAGGTAAGTTCAATTAAACTAATATTTAGATGTTCTTTAGTGTTGTTGTCAGATCTCTGTGTTTTACTCACAGACTTATATAAATTTTGCATATAATTTATTTACTTCAACTGATACAAACAGATCCAGAAAAAATATGTTTGTTTTAAATAAATATTTAAATTCTTTTTGTTTTTGTTTTGCTTCCTTCCGGAGTAACTGTGGACCTTGAACTGATGGGCAGCAGCTCAGAAATATTTAGATACCAGATGTTAAAGGATCAATTCAAAGTATTCACTAGGAGAAACAAAACAGTTTTTCTTAATATGATAAAAACTGAGCTCTCTTTATTCCCAATAATACAAGGCAGCTTTATTGTGCTGTACAAACTTGGGTGTCAAAACAGGGAAACAGAACATATAAACTGGGATGGACGGAGTAATCTAACTAATCAAGAAATGGGAGAGAAGGGAAACACAGCTGGTACTAATTACACAGACCAGACGGGGAACAGAGGCTGAACATAGAGCAGAACAGTCAAAATAAAACAGGAAGTACATGACAGACACAGAGACCCACACTAGATACTGAACAGAGAGAACACTGAGTACAGGGACAGGAGTGACATGAGACACTACTGACTGGGGAACAAGACAAACAGGAGGACAGAACTAAACATAGACTAAACATGGGGGCACCAGAACAAAACTTAAAAAACTAGAATTACCAGAGCAAAGAAAGACTAGAGTGCTTAAACAGAAACCAAAACACTAGTAATCATAAACCATGAAGTCACAGATTAATAATAATAATAATAAAATAAATCCAAACTCTGGGTTACTGACCCAGGACTGGACAGTCATGGTTTGGCCTCCCCAAAACTTGCAACTCACCATTATTTAAGCAGTGTAGGATCATCTTGAAAGAACAGCAGAAATCACAGCCAACTTTCAAAGAAGAGCGTCGAATGTCCTTGAAGAACCCTGGATAACTATTCCTGAAAGCTACTTAAAGAAATTACAAGAAGATTTACTTAACAGAGTTCATACTGTGTTGAAGAATAATGGTGGTCATATCTGATATTAAGCTGCTAGAATTTCACTAAAAAGAGCCAGAGAGAACGAGGGAGAGATTCAATAAAGATTTTCAGTCCAGAGTATATTATTTGATATATTCTACAAATGAACAAATATTACAGTGTAGCTGTACGTAAGGAAAATATATGAAAGCCTGTATTTTCACATAACATCTTTGGTAGAGAAAGAAGCGTTATCTACTTTGTTGCGATCGTGGTTCAAGAGTTGGGAGTTCGTCTTGTAACCGGAAGGTTGCCGGTTCGATCCGCGGCTCAGACAGTCTTGGTCGTATGTCCTTGGGCAAGACACTTCACCTGTTGCCTACTGGTGGTGGTCAGAGGGTCTGGTGGCGCCAGTGTCTGGCAGCCTCTCCTCTGTCGGTGCGCCCCAAGGCGGCTGTGGCTGCATTGTAGCTTGCCATCACCAGTGTGTGAATGGGTGGATGACTGAACGTGTAAAGCGCTTTGGGGTCCTTAGGGACCAAGTAAAGCGCTATACAAATACAGGCCATTTTACTTTGTGACATTTTTATAAAGTTCTCTTTAAGAACACTATTTACACATTAATTCCTAAAATCTATATGCCCTAGATCAGGTTAACAGTTTAATTTTTATATGTAAATATGCCACAGATGTTTTCTGATGACAAGCAGAAAAAAGGAGAGACTACACCACTCTAACCATGCTGACAGTTTCTTTGTATCTAGTTTTTCATCTTCAGCTTCAACATGACTGTAGAAGCAGAGTTAAGCTGCATAAATCTTATTCTGAGTTTTTGTATTTTGATGATATTTGAATTGAGACTGAGCTTGTAATACAGTGTCAAAGATCTTCTTACCTAAAGGGTTCTGTGGTAAACTGGCTCTGAGCTAATTGAAAATACAATTAAGTTGACAAGATGCAGATCACGTAACTTCCCTAAATGACAGAATATAATCAATATTGTTATTGTGATCTCTATGATAAAAAATCAACACAGTCTGAGATTCAAATATATGATGCTGGCAGGTTTTATTGTGTAATGTTTCTTGAGATGACACACATTATGAAGTAATGTTACATAAATTTGAACTAAACTGTTGTAAACATACCACAGCAGATTTGATGATTCATACATGAACATGCTTTTCAGCATACTTTATTGACACTTTTACTCTCTCACGGTTGCTGTCACAAACACATGGCTGCAGCTCTACAGCTGCCAGCCACACACATCACCACCAACAGCAATGACAACAGTTATAACACAGACTTTAAGCTGGTGAAGGGTGATTGCGGATGCTGTTCAGGTGCTCCCTCTCCTGCAGTGACACCACTTACCACAACCCACCACAACCGTACTTAAATAAGTTAGGAAATTATTTTTGTTTCGACTGTAAAATTTATTATGCAGATATCAAAGAAAAAATACAACTACAAAACTTTAATATAACGTGTTCTCTTCTTCTGTAACTGAAAAGTCAGCTGTGGGCATTCAGATCTTTTATCAATGACCAAAACTTTTTCTGCACTGAATTTTTTACAAAGTGTAATGATTTTAAATGTAATTATTTAAAAATAGTGTGGAAAACAGTCACAGTAGTAGTGTAACAGTAAATGCAGAGGTTCCCTAACAACAGAACCATTTTGCACAATACAGTGAAAATAAGATAAATTAATAAATCAATAAGCATGATCCTTGATGGTTTATATTTGTACGATGGGAAATCACATTAACTGAAAGACCTCTAGGCATCTTGGCATCACCTCCTCCGTCCATGGACTTTGGGTGATGCAGTCTATATAAAAGTAGTGACCGCTTAAATTATCGTGCATATTTTGGATGTTAGCATAAACAAAACCATCTCCTGTTGTTTCAGTCTGGCAAGTTCATTTTGAAAACTTGATTAACTCCAGCTCTGCTATTTTCTCCCTTTGCTTCACCTGCCACAACACCAACATTAGCATAGACTTCTTGGCCATCTCCATTCTCTGCAGAGCAGCAAATAGAGTCAGTGAATGATTAAAGAATTTTTCATGTTCTATGAAACTGTTTGCTAATAGTCAAAAAATGTCACTGTATGGAAAAAGTTCGTTTTACCACAAAGATGCAAAATGATTTGCATTTTACATAGATAAATAAATAAATAAAACATGACTTTTAACATTCTTTTGGGAGCTTTAAGCTTTACAAAGCTGGGCAAAATTGCTTTCAAACACTTTGTGTTAAAGGTAGTTGGTTAACAATACTTGCATATTTAACTGACACATAACAGATATCAATAAACTCTTAGCAAGAATAAAAAAGAAAATTTTTTAAAAGTGCTCAATTATTCTGTTTATCTTCTTAAAAAATGCAAAAAAGAGCGACCTGAGTAATGGGAGAAAGAAAAAAAAGATGTTTGTTACCGTTTTGTTTTAAGCGTTTGTCGTTTTTCTTTTTCTCTGAGCAGATGATAACTGCACCCACAGCCATGAAAATTACCAGAGCTGAGAGTCCACCACCAATCAATGACAAATTGCATGTTTCAAAGATAAAAGACAACAAAAGATGAAAAAACTGATTTCATTGGATCTACTTAGTTTTCACTTACTAATCCATCATGATTCATCTCTGATGGCAGTTTCTTTTTCCTTACCCACAGAACTCTTTGCTGGTTCAGTACACACAGTGTTATTAGTTTTATGCACACACTCTGATATCTGTGTCCTGATGACTGAAGTGCAGTTAATGAAAATAAAGCCTATGAGCAAAGAAACCCACGTAATTTGCTAAAGATATACAAAGTGAGCATATCAATTGCTGAGTGATTATCAGATATTATTTACAAAGACCTCACTCACCAGAGGTAGATATCCTCTCTTCTTTGAAGACATCACTGACGTTATTACTGACTGAGCAGACCAGATGTCCTGAGACGTGCTGTTTCAGAGTGATGATGTTTGTCTCATTATTTCCAGAAAGGAGCTCAGCATCTGTCAGTGTGCGTCCATCCAGAGTCCAGCTGTACTGAGGACTGTCCCCTCCCTCAGAGGAGCAGGACGCCCTCATCTCTCCCTGGGACAGACACTCAGAGACCAGCAGGACAGAGGACACAGGAGCTGAGAGAAACACACAGATCAATTCTGATACCGTGACAGGATTTTGGTCTCCAATGAATAACTGGGAAAGCAAAAAAATATATCTGAAAATTGTCCACGGGAACTTGTGGATTTTAGTTTGTAGTCCCTGCCAGAAGGACTGTGGTTACATTTTCTGACGATTGTCAGTTTAAGTCCATTAATGTAAAGCTTTTATTTGTGAACAGATACGTATTATACAGGTCTGTGACTGAAACATAGTTTGGGGTAAGTTAGCAGCTCTAGTTTCCTTGTGCAGATATTCATCAAGATGAAAATTTACAAAACCTAGCTGGAAAATTGCAATTTTCCAAACGACAAAACAAATGTCTGAATTGTATTTAGCTGCTGTAGCGTTTAGACTCTGCAGCTGTGCATGTTGCCTTACCACACCATCATCAAATGTTTTAAGTAGCCTGTACTTTTCTACAAGAAAAAAAGTAAAAATGTCTGGTATGAAATAGAACAGTTGTTTAATGAGGTAATTTGTCATAGTTGTATTTACTTATATGTGTTTACTGCATATTCAATGATCTCAGAATGGCACATTAATGTTTAAAGAAAAGCAGGCCAAGCAAGCTGGAAAAATTTGTCTTTTGTTGTTGTTGTTCTTTTTGTTCCAAACTTATTTTATGGACTGTACTAGATTCCGTGGCTGCAAAACATCTCATTGTTATAAGATTAGGTATTAAGCAAGTTTTGTAGCTCACCATGAGAAACTCCGAACAACATCAACAACAGTCCAGCTACAGCTTCCATGTCTGCTCAGTGTTCAGCCTTTGTTGATACAGTCTGCAGCTTTCAACGTTTTTTACTCAGAAACAGGCGTGTGTGTGCTGGTCTGAACAGGCTCCAGTGTGCCCTGTTAGCGATTAGCCTCAGAGAAGAATTCTTAAAAATTTTGGTGTCAGGTTTCATTGATGTTGTACTTAACAACTTCTTTTCTTTTGTTTGTTTGTTTCTTTTTTTGGCCCCACAAACACAAATAAATATAGACAATTAGGGGGAAAAGATTTCGGAATTATTTATAAAGGTTTCATTTTCGCTTCATATCATTGGTTGCACTGGATTACTTTTTGATAATCAACACATTTTTAAATAGTCTGACTTTATGTCTTCACTGAGGCGACACGGTTATGCAACTTATTTATAACTGACTGCATTCATGTTATATTTTCGCTTTCTGTTCATGATGTTGAAAATACTTGTTTAAAACCAAAAGTATTTTATGTTCAATATCAGAAGTACTGTACTGTATATTAGTGTGAAATGTGGGGCACATCTTAGGGGCTCATGTAAGGCAGCCCACACTTAGGCCATGTCCACACTAATACGTTGTCATTTGAAAACACATCTTTTCTTTCTCCATTTTGGCGTTTCAGACAAAAGCACCATTTTCAAATTTATCGGGGCTAGTGTGGACGTAGCCTTAGAGCAGGGGTCACTAACAGGCGGACCGGTGTCCGAGTCCGGACCCAGACGCCATCCTATGTGGACCCGGACCTATAGTTAACAAAATATTAAATTATATTTAATTTTGATGGGGCGATTCAATTTTAAGCGGTAACATTACATTGTATTAGACCAGGGAACATACAAACCAAGCGAGTGCGAGTTAAGCCACCCACGTGACACTACTTAGCCAATCAAATCTGTGCATTCAAGGCGATCGCAACGCTGAATGCAGACACAGACAGACAGAGGAAAGAGACGGTGAGAGGCGAATGACAAGCGAGGCGATAAACGATACAGGGAGACAAGACGTGAGGTGGAGTCACAAGAGGTAAAACAACTATGGCGCTTTCAAAAAAGAGAAAATAGAACTTTCAAGACTGAATGGACCGACGCATATATGTTCATTCCTCCAGCCGCAAGCAGCAAACCAGTGTGTCTCATATGTTCAGAAACCGTGGCACTGATTAAAAGTGGCAATGTCAAACGCCACTATGAGGCAAAGCACAAAGCCTTTGAACAATCATACCCACCCAAGTCTGAACTCAGGTCCCAGAAAATTAGCAGTCTCAGAGCCCAATATGATCAATCCACAAGGATCTTAACCAGTTCTTTCACCGCCCAACAACGTGCTCCTGACACGGAGGACGTGTCCCGGACCTCTGCTTGAGAAGATTTTCTCCAACTGGACCTCCTCAAATTTTAGTTTAATACCCCTGCCTTAGAGTGTGGAAATACTACTATATGTACAATTGGCCCCACTGTGGAACCCTCTCTGCTTAGTATGGGCAGCCCACACTACGTGCTGCCCAACTGGGGCCCATATTTCTTCATAATTCAGGAAAAAAATGGAGGACCCGGCCCATGACTGCGAAGGCCGGGTCCTCTGGTGGACGCAGCTTCAGAATTTGGACACCCCCGGCCTGTTTCCGGCCGGACAATAATAACAGTGACATTTAACTTATTTTATTTGATAAATAAACACTGTAAGATTCAAGTTTTTTGTGTATATGTATACCACTCCCACCCCCCAACCCCCAACAGCCCTTTTGAATGTCTCCCTAATTCTGAGGTCTCAAAGTTGGTAAGTATGTGCTAGGCTTGGCCCACATCAGTCTAAAATTGTATGTAACCATGAATAACCTGTCCACCAGGAGAGACTGGACAGTATAGATGTAAAACAAATATGCCAGAAGTTTATCTCAGCTAACGAAAGGAGAAGGCATGTGTTTGGCTGCTTCACATAGTGGACATTGAGTTGTTGTGTGGGGCACCAGTAGTCCATGTCTGTTGCTGTAACAGTAGTTCATGTTTAGAATAAAAAATCCCAGCTCACAGATTTGATAGAGGCAGTAGTTTACCTAAAATGTTGCATAATTTTTCTGAGAGATCTTTTACTTTGTGGTAATCTTATATGAGTAGTTTTGTATAAGAGATGTTGGTGTACTATAATATGAAGTAATGTTGTTAAGTCCTTAAAGTCATATTCTTTTATTGTCATGATTGTATTTGAAACTATTTTTATTTTTGAATACCTGATTTATATGGAATATGGCCGAGGTAAACTAAAGTCTAAAATACTTAGTCATTTGTTTAATAGTAATTTAACATTATATAATTCACATATAAAACTATGAATTGTGATTTTAAATGGTTTAAAAGCATGTAGAATAGCATATGTAGGCAAGTATATTTCTCCTCTTTGTATTAAGAAGCAAAGACAAAAAAAAAAAAAAGAAACATGGCAGGGTTCGGTGGCTGAATCATCTGTCCCCACCCCCCACCAATGCCAAAACCAAATCTTCGACCTTGCGCTGATATATAACATGTAAATATATATTAATGATATGCCACATGTAAAAAGCTGAAAAAACTGCATGAATGAGGAAAGGAGAATGATAAAGAGCGCAGTGGACACTGATTAGCCCAAAGAAGGTGAGTAAGAAGATGATTGGACTAGAGTAAAGATGACGGTATTGAGACTGACAGCGTGGGAAAGTGGCAGTGAGGTAGAGAACAGAGAAGCAGGCAAATGAGTGACTACAGATCTTCCCTAGTGAACTCACACATAACGTTCATTACAATCTATTTAGTGATTGTCTTTAATATCACGGTTGCTACAGGTTTCAAATAATTAAACCCAGTTCACCACAAAGGACAACTAATAGTATCACCTACACAAACACAGTTTCTGTGTTTCTTCACTATTCAGCCTCTTGTGACTGAGCAGGCAGCTTTTAAGTAAACCTTGTACTTTACTAAGACACAAATAGGCAAAACCTCTGACCATGTTTCCTGTTTTAGTGATCAGCTTCTAAATAAGAATGTGTGAACTCAGACCAGGCAGGATGTGACTACAATACAACTGCAGAGACTGAGAAGACAGACTGCAGTCATTAATTTAGTAATACTAAAACTCTAAAACTCCTAAACCAATTTTGTAATTTTATTCAAGATTCAATTCAGGATTTTTCACGTACATAGTTATACAAGTATAACACGAAGTGAAATGTGACCTGATACGCTCCTCGACTGTGCAAAATATATAGAGAAAAACATTATATACAGTAAGTAAATAGATATATACAAAGATGACATTATGTGCAATATTGTCCAACTTATTATGCTTTTTCATCGACACTTGATATTTACAGCTAAATTAAATTAACAAGTTAAAGGGGGTTTTTAAGCACTTTGAAGTACACAAAAATTACCAAAAAAGTGTGTAATTAAGCCACAATTGTTTTTAATTTAAGAAATATAAATAACAGATTCCGTCAAACCTTGAAACACCTTCACAGACATTATTTCTTGTTGTTTTGCTCAGTTTTGAAGTGTTGTCTGAAGTTCTGTTCGTTGATGTTATATGTCAGGTAAAACCGTCATTGTGCACAGAAGGAAACACAGTGAAGCAATAGTAAGTGCTACTACACAAACCACAAGCACACATGCAGGTTTTAAAATGAAAAGCCTCATTTTTATTCTTTTATTTATTTTTGTTATATTCTACTGTGTCACTACATTTAAATCTGGACTGATGAACACAGACTGCAGCACATATTTTAATGAATTCATTTTTTAATAAAAGCAGTTTGTACAATGTTTATAACCTGTGTTCATGATTACATTTATATACAATGCAGTATATGGAGAAAATGAGATATTAAAATAAGAGGACAGAAACAGAAGATGAGGTTTACCCTTTTATTATAAACTGTCTGGACAGGTCAGGAATACCTCTTCTTCTTCCATCTGATACTTTTAGGGGCCATCCCAGCAGTCCGTCTTCCTATCCCTAGTATCCTCTCCTATCATATCAGCTCTCTGCATGTCCAACATGACAACCATGTTGTCTCCAAACTACTCAACCTGAGCTGTGCCTCTAATATACTAATTTCTACTCTTGTCCATCCTGGTTACTCCCAATGAAAATGAACTAAAAATATAGATCTATAGATGACACTCAAAGGTAAACAGAAGGTAGAATGTGAACAGAAGATTAATGAGCTTGAACACCAAACTCACCATTAACCACAATGAACCTAAAGCCCCATTGAACAAAATTAATTTGAAAAATGAGTAAAACCCCAAAACATCATAAAACTCACAACCCTGGGTAAATCACATGGGTGACTTGGGATTACTCTGTCTCCACCTCTATCTCCCCTCTTTGACAACTTGCTTTCCTTGCTGTTGTGTGAGACTGACATCAGTAAACATTATTACCTGGTCATCTTCTTCCTCGGCAGAGAAGCAAGAAGAATAAAGTAACATAAGTGAGTCATTAAAATAATCGTTTGAGGTCTAAACAGAAGTTTACCATCATTTCTTCAGCAGACTGAAAATTGTGAAATGGTTTCACTGATTCTGACCAAAATGCACACAAAACATGACTTTTAATTTTGCTCAGTTCTGGCTTTTTTGATGTATCAACAAACTTTTGGCAAAGAATAAAAATTGTTTATTTAAAAAACAGCAAACAGAAAAATTGTTATATGTAATTATTAAAAGAACAAAGTTTTTTTTACCTTCCTGTTTTGTAGGTTTGTTTTTTTGTTTCTTTCTCCGAGAACAGATGACTGCTACACCCACAACTAAGAAAATTATCAGTGCTAAGAGAACACCACCCATCAGTGTTAAAATTCCTGCTCCTAAAATAAATGAAATTTAAAAAAAAAAACAAGTCAACATGTGTTTTTATGGCAAAACACAAGGAGAAAATAAAGACAATTACATCAATAAATTCATTGCATTAAAGTTTTAATTTATTAATGTGCCATCAGTGATTATTATTGTCCAACTGATTAATATGCAATCAATGAAAATGAAGCTTATAGCCCATAAATAAATGATTTATGAAAGGTGTACAAATTGACCATTTTGGTCGCTAACTTCCCAAGGGCAAGTCAGAGCAGAGACATATTCACACTACAGTAGCAGTACAAATATCTAAAAAAGACCAGTTTCTGTCTTTTCTCAAGCTCTCGAGACTACTACCATGAGCTGGATGACTGGGAACCTACACTGACTGAATTGCTGATTCAGTATTAGATATTATTTACAAAGACCTCACTCACCACAGGTAGATATCCTCTCTTCTTTGGAGACATTACTGACGTTGTTCTTGACTGAGCAGACCAGATGTCCTGAGACGTGCTGTTTCAAAGTGATGATGTTACTCTCATTATTTCCAGAAAGGAGCTCAGCATCTGTCAGTGTGCGTCCATTTAGAGTCCAGCTGTACTGAGGACTGTCCCCTCCCTCAGAGGAGCAGGACACCCTCATCTCTCCCTGGGACAGACACTGAGAGACCAGCAGGACAGAGGACACAGGAGCTGAGAGAAACACACACAGATGAGTTTAGATTTTAAATCAGAATCTCTGTCATTTTCTATAGTCTCTAAAAAGAAACAAGGAAAGAACAAAATACATGTATTTGATATTTTGTGATATATTATTTAGTTTGCCAACAGAACAGAAAAAATACCTTGAATAAACAACTGTAAAATACGCTCGTCTGATCTTCTTCCATCTGAATCAAAGGCTTGAAGAGTATAATTATCACTGTCACTCCTGCTCAAGTTATTGATCCTAAATGTCCCATTACTGAGGAAAAGATACCTATGTTCTGTGGTTTTAAAACTGATCATATTCTTTTTCACATTAAATATGTTTAATGAATCCTTCAACAATTGGTATTCAAGTATTTCCGAGATGCTTCCCAGATGGATGTCCACAGTTCCTCCCAAAGCTCCATAGCACTTAGTTTCATCCTGGCTGCCATCACAGTAAGTTCCCATACCTGCCAATGCAAAGTAAACGGAAGCAAAATTGACACAATTTTGAGTGTTTAGTACCTACAAGAACTACAGTTTTTCTTTTCATTTAGCATTTGCACATGTTTAACAAAAACAGAAATTGTGGTTTTCTGTTTACTGTTTGCTAAAGTGTACACTATGCAATCAAGCATTTACGAGAGGACCCAAGTGCAGAGGCTTGGCGATAGTAACAATAACAAACAAGAAATCATGAACAATTAACTTTAACTTTACAATAGCTTAAAAAATATACAATAAAGAATAAGTTACAATAACTTGCCTTCAACTTTTCCATTGTCCTTAACATCCAGCGTGAAATGAATGTTTTTCTCTTGGACTCCATTTGAATTAAAGACCTCAATGCTGTATTGACCTGAATCATTCCTCCTCAGGTTTGTGATCTTGAGTGTCCCGTTCTTGATTATAAATGTTAGTCTGTTGTTAAATTCCTTGTCTGTTGTTATTTTTTCTTTCTTTATATTGAACACAGTTATGTTCCCCTTGGGAAGCACCTTCAAACACTTCATTTCACGGCCACTAGCATCAGTCATCACTTGGATGTACACAGTTCCTTTAAGAATAGGAGAGCATGGGCATGTGTTCGTCCTGAGGTCACATGTAGTCTCATCAATTGGAACGAGAGCTGGAAAAACACATTTAATAGAACATGAGCTGAAATTATTCAGACAACAAATGGAAATGATTGGCTTCATTACTGGCAAATTTTCTACTATAATACTTCTTCTTCACTGCCTAAAGTACTCATTTAGTGCAGCTAACACTAATCAGTGACCACGTTTAAAATTTCAGTGTCCCTTTAAACTTTAAAGTTAAAGATTAAATAATGAATATGGATCCCAGCCCATGTGTGGTGAAAAGAACTGGGAATGCCCATAGATAGACAAATTCTAAATCAAGAAATATCCCATTTGTTGTCTTCAAGAATTTGGAAAAATTAAGCAACATGAAACATTTATATCTATCTGTGTTTTTTTTTTTTGTTTTGTTTGTTTTCATCTTCTACCCTTTGTTGCACAGGGGTTGTGTACTGTGTTTTTCAGTTTTACTCCAACAAGATGGCTATATTTCTGATTAACTTTATAATAACTTCAAAAATATACAATAAAGAATAAGTTATATAACTTGCCTTTAACATCCAGCGTGAAATGAATGTTTTTCTCTTGGACTCCATTTGAATTAAAGACCTCAATGCTGTATCGACCTGAATCATTCCTCTTCAGGTTTGTGATCTTGAGTGTCCCGTTCTTGATTATAAACTGTAGTCTGTTGTTAAATTCCTTGTCTGTTGTTATTTTTTCTTTCTTTATATTGAACACAGTTATGTTTCCCATGGGAAGCACCTTCAAACACTTCATTTCACGGCCACTAGCATCAGTCATCACTTGGATATACACAGTTCCTTTAAGAAGAGGAAAGCATGGGCATGTATTCGTCCTGAGGTCACATGTGGTCTCATCAACTGAAACGTGAGCTGGAAAAGATGCATTCACATGAACATGAGCTGAAATTATTCACACTACAAATACTAATACTTGGCTTCTTTATGAAGATGATCTTACCATGAATTCCCCCTGCCACAAGCACAATGATAAGAAACTGCTCCATGCGCTTCATTAAGCCACGTTGTGATTTTAATCTTTAAAAATTACTGTAGACAATGATGAACAAAGCTGGGTATAAATCAGTATAACGTATATACTGTTGTTTACTGTTTTAGACAGTATTTTTTCAGCATACCTTTACATACATATCTTACTTTTCTATCGCTGCTCTAATTGCATCGGCAAAACTAAGTCTCTAGACAACACTGTAGGGTGACACTTTCACAGCATATCAATGCAAGTATAAAAAAGTATATGTCACGTATTCTTGACATATCCTTTTGAGAAAGAACAGGCAACATGTGCGGTGACAAGTTAATTCACAAATAGTTCAGAACTTCCTGTGGGGAGAGCTGTACTGCTGTACTGCACACCCTGTAAAGAGCACTCTTTACAAGGTGTGCAGGAGGGATGCCTTTTTATGTTTGTATGTTTGGATGAGTTTTCTTTCTGAAAGGAAAGGAGATAAACAGTATAGAACAAATAAAATGTAAATAACCAAGGAAAAACCAGCTTGTTAAAATGCTGCAAATCATTGGCACAAAATGGAACTATGAAGTAATGTTTTCCAGAAAATATTAAAACATTGAATCCTCATATCTATCAAAGCAGGCTGAATTCAATATGAAAATGTAGATGCACGACTCACAAGTATTCAAACTTGCCTACAGTATTTGTGTAAAGAAGACAAATTTAGGTATTCTAAATGTATGCATCTGTAATATGCCTTGAATCTTTATTGTAAATGTAATTAAATTAAAAATTGCAGACATGTTAAAGCAAACATTACAATTTTGTAATTACTTTTAATTTTTAATTGAAAAATAGGTTGAATATTTTGTACTTTATTAAAAAAATAAAAACATTTAATTTCTTACTTACATCAGTAAACAGCTGGAGTGATGGTTAAACATTAACAGAAGAAGAATTACCATCAAGGAAATAAGGATAAACATGATTCACTTCCAAATTAATGAATGCCTACATCAGCACAGGCTGAGGCAGTAACCCACTTACGAGCGCTCAACTGGAACCAGGCACAACTCATCTGTGAGAAAGACACCCACGCATGGGTACTTCCTGCATCACAGAGCAGAGATAGAAGCTAGCACTCTGAGAGAGGTGCAGTGAAACTGTTCGAGTGGTACAGGGCTACTTTGAACTAACAGACCAGTCACACACACACACACATATATATATATATATATATATATATATATATATATATATATATATATATATATATATATATATATATATATATATATATATATCAGCATGTGCTGACCACTCAGTGCATTTTATCGACAACTTTAATATTTTTTGGGAACGCAGGCATCTGTTCAAAGCAAATGGATTTAATTTTAACAAGTCAGGGGTGAAACTGTTCACCTCCAACTTGTTTTATTCCATACGTCATCCATCCGTGCTTGGTGCCAAGGCTGAGATAAACGAGGAGTTATCTCATAAAGAGGAACAAACAGTACTCCAAGAACAGACAAAGCCCAGCAGAAACCTTGAGGAGGAGCTCCATTTGCCCCCACCCGGGAAGAGCCTCAGAAAGGAGAGACATCCATGGCATCTGAGGAAGAGCCTCAGAAAGGAGAGACATCTAAGGCAAGAAGAGGGGTCCCTATTTGCCTCCAACTCTCTCAACAACACCAACGACCAGGACAAGGGACCACGACCTTCCCCAGTCCCCCAAACCCCTGACAGGCCATCGCCCTCCTCCCCCTCCCTTTCTCCCTCCTCCCCACACCTGAAATTCACTGAGGAGATGATGGAGCGGGTCAATGCTGGGCTCAGATCTACCCCCCGTCCCAATCCCTTTTTGTCCCCCATAAACCCCCCACCAGAGCGTCCAAAGGTTCGCCATCGAGCCCCCATCGATTGCTCTGTTAAGCCCCCACCCTTAACAGAGCAATCGAAGTCACATTGCCCAGCCTCGCCCCCCTTAGTTCCTCTTCATGCCCTGTCTCCGCAGTCTGATATGTGATATGTGAAGGGTCCGGGCTGTGAGGATTATGGCAGTGATGACTTTTCCCAGGAGAAGCTGGGACCCTGTTTACTAGAAGGTTTTAAAATTTCTGTACTTTTAGGTGACAGGAGACATGTGGCCTGGTCAAAACACAGAGAGCTGCACTCTAAAAGATCTTTAAACATAGTAAACATACCTTGTGTGCCACAGACTGCTCCCAAACACGAGGGGACAAGTAATACCTCTAAAACACTTAAGTTGGCTTTATTAAACATTAGATCTCTAGCTGGGAAAACATTTTTAATTAATGATTTAATCACTGAGCACAGCCTTGATTTTATGTTTTTAACTGAAACTTGGTTGGACCAAAGTAACAGTGGAGCTGTTCTCATCGAGACGACCCCTCCTAACTACAGTTTTATCAGTGAGGTCAGGGCGAGCAGGAGAGGAGGAGGGGTTGCTGTCTTATTTAATGAATCATTTCAATGTAAGCAGCTATCTCCTGGAAGTTTTCAGTCTTTTGAATATGTGGCTTTACAGCTGAAGGCCCCATCCAAAGTTGTGTTTCTTAATGTTTACAGGCCTCCCAAATACTGCACAGACTTTTTTAATGACCTCAGTGAACTGCTGTCTGTGATCTGTGTTGATTTTGACTGTGTAATTATTGTTGGGGATTTTAACATCCATGTGGACAACCCTCAGGACAAAGGGACTAAAGACCTGAGTAACACTCTGGGCAACTTTGGGCTGACTCAGCATGTAACAGAGGCCACACATAATAGAGGACACACTCTTGACCTACTGATCTCCAAGGGCCTGAGCATTTCAAAGGTTACTGTGTCTGATGTGGGCCTGTCTGATCATTACTGTGTTTTCTTTGAAAGTAAAATCTCAGCCCACACAAATATATCAACAACAGTGATCACAAAACGGTGTATAACTGAACACAGTAGTGAGATCTTTAACCAGGTCTTCCCATTAACACCTGACCTGTCCAGAGGGTCAGTCAATGAGATCGTCAATAGCTTCAATGCTAAAATGTTAAATGTAATGGACACTATTGCTCCCATTAAGGTGAAGGTTATCTCTGGAAGGAAAAAGTCTCCATGGAGAAACTCCACACTGGTGAAAAATGAAAAAAGAGAGTGTAGGAAAGCTGAGCGCAGATGGAGAAAAACAAACCTCCAGGTTCATTATGACATTTATAAAGAGAAACTTCACAATTATAATTTACAACTGAGGAATGCAAGGAGGTCCTACTTCTCTGACATCATCACTAAAAACAGCCATAATGCTCGGGTCTTATTTTCTACAGTTGACAGGCTAACAAACCCTCCTGTGTCAGTGGCAGCTGAACTTCATTCGACCATGGCCTGCAATGACTTTGCCAAATTCTTCACTGAAAAAATCCAAAAAATTAGACAAGCAATTGGTACATCAACAGCAGATCCAGGATATGTACTGTGTCCACCAAAAAACTGTTTAAACACCATGAAACAGTTTCAACCTATTAACAGCAAAGACCTGGAGGACATCTTAGGTCAACTGAACTCCTCCTCCTGCTGTTTAGATGTCCTGCCAACAAGTTTTTTCAAAAAGGTCTCAAAGACTTTAGAGTCAGACCTGTTACAGATCGTCAACTTTTCTTTATTATCAGGTGTGTTTCCAGAATCACTAAAAACTGCTGTAATCAAACCTATACTGAAAAAGGACAATCTTGACAAGACACAAATGAACAACTACAGGCCGATCTCAAATCTCCCGTTTTTAAGTAAGATCATTGAAAAAGCAGTTTCCCAACAGCTCAGTTACTTCTTAAAACAGAATAATTGCTACGATGCCTTCCAGTCAGGTTTTAGACAGAACCACAGCACTGAAACCGCTCTGACCAAAGTGTTTAATGACATATGTCTGAATACAGACAGTGGAAAAATGTCAGTCCTAGTTTTACTGGATCTCAGTGCAGCATTTGATACAGTTGACCACAACATATTACTCAAACGACTGGAGAACTGGACAGGTCTTTCAGGAACTGTACTAAACTGGTTCAAAACATACGTAGAAAACAGGAAATACTTTGTATCAATAGGTAACTTCACATCTGAGCAGACAAGTATCACATGTGGAGTTCCCCAAGGTTCCATCTTGGGACCCCTTCTGTTTAACATCTACATGCTCCCACTGGCACAGATTATAAACAACAACAAAATAAACTATCACAGCTATGCAGATGACACACAAATATATATCACAATGTCACCAGGAGACCGAGGCCCTGTACAGGCTCTTGGTAAATGCATTGAGGAAATCAATGACTGGTTGTGCCACAATTTTCTCCAGCTAAACAAAAACAAAACTGAGGTAATAGTCTTTGGCGCCAAAGAAAAACGATTACAGGTCACCAGAGAACTTCAATCTATACATCTAAAAACCACAAACCAGGCGAGAAATTTGGGTGTAGTGATGGATGCAGACCTAAACTTAGAAAAACACATTAAGACAATAACAAAGTCAGCTTACTATCACCTCAAGAATATATCAAGGATAAAAGATCTGATGTCTCAACAGGACCTGGAAAAACTAGTCCATGCATTCATCTTTAGTAGGCTTGATTACTGTAACAGCATCTTTACAGGTCTACCTAAAAAAATCAGTCAGACAACTACAGCTCATTCAGAACTCTGCTGCTCGAGTCCTCACTAAGACCAAAAAAGTGGACCACATCAGTCCAGCTCTGAGGTCCTTACACTGGCTGCCTGTCCGTCAGAGGATAGACTTTAAAGTTCTGATGCTGGCCTATAAAGCTCTGAATGGTTTAGGACCAAAATACATCAATGACCTCCTGACCCAGTATGAACCATCCAGATCCCTCAGGTCATCTGGATCCGGTCTTTTATCAGTTCCCAGAGTCAGAACCAGACACGGAGAAGCTGCATTCAGCTTTTATGCTCCTTATATCTGGAACAAACTCCCAGAAAGCCTCAGATCAGCTGAAACACTCAGTTTATTTAAATCCAGGTTGAAGACTCACCTGTTCTCAGCTGCATTTGAATAAAGCACCAAATCCACACTTTAAGCTTAAATTTCAAAACTTACATTTAACTACTGATTTTATCTACTGTTCTGATTTTATCTGTTTTGATTTTATATACTGTTGTTTGTTTGTTTGTTAATTAGTTAGTTAGTTTATTTGCTTGTTTTATTCAATTTTAAATCATGCTTTTTATTTGTTCTTGTTTCTAATGTCTCTGTAAAGCACTTTGAATCACCTTGTTGTTGAATTGTGCTATACAAATAAACTTGCCTTGCCTTGCCTTGCCTTGCCTACACTATGCCGGCCACTTGGTTATGGCGTTCCATGTATGCCTTGCCTGCTAGCATCTTGCACCCTGCTGTTATGTGCTGGATTGTCTCTGGGGCATCTTTACACAGCCTGCACCTGGGGTCTTGCCTGGTGTGATAGACCCCAGCCTCTATGGATCTTGTACTCAGAGCTTGTTCTTGTGCTGCCATGCCATGCCAAGCTGGACTGAAAGACAGCACAGAGGCACTAATGTATATATATATATATATATATATATGATTAAATTGCTGCTTATATTGCACCTTACAGCATATATAACTTTTATACAACTGTATATATCTCTGTAACTTTAAAATAAAAGATAAAAGTAATTTTAATGTAAAAATCTACATACTGCCAATGGAGAGATGCCAAACTGTCTTTCATTGTACTTGTAGTTGTCCATGCTAGCAATAACAGCTTCCTGTGACTGCGTAGGTTTGCTGACACAGCTGTTAATGGTGCAGCAGCTGCTGTAGTCACGATAGCTAGCATGTTGGTTAATTTGACACCTTTTGATGCAATTATTTCTATTTTTTTCTCTTTCTTTCTTAGCTTTTCAGCTCCACTTTTTCGCTTTTTTTTACCCATCTTTATTCTCTACTCCTACCACACTAAACTGTGTTCAGCATAGTGCATGAATGCACATGGAAGGGACTGGTTGCATTAGGATATTTGATTGGGTATTGCATTTGCTCATGAAAATAATGGACAGCAGCCCTTAATGACAGCTGTAGCCTGTATAATTACATCAACGCAGAGAAAAAATTATTGACCCATCAGCCCACAAGTGCATCAGCCCACCTGGAAAATGCCTGGTATGCTTGTTATGGTCCTGGATCTTTGACCCAGGGTTTAAGGTTTGTTTGACGTTATTCATTAATGGAACTATGAGATACGTATGTTTAGTTTCTAAGGGACTTCGAGTTTTGCATGCTTATGTTTCAGGTTTTCAGTTCGTTTCTTTTTATATCTGATCTCTTTCTCATGTCCAGTCTGTCTTTGTCTCATCTTCAGCGTCTTCTGTTTGTTTGATCTCCCTGTGTTTTGTCTACTTGTCTCCATGTTTGTTTATTCCCTTGACTAATGGGTTGGGACATGGGGAAAAAAATCTTCTTTGCCTTATTTGGTAAATAACAAACTGATGTTACATTTTTATATCCAAATTTGAGCCAGTTTCCCCGAGAAGTCAGATACTGATCAAGCATAACATTCAATTTCTGTTCAGAAAAGTAAATAAGGGCAATTTGCATCTGAAAACAGCAAGCAAATATTTTTTTCTTTAACTCTGTTTATGTGTGAGTGTTTGTGCAAGTATGTCTAAGTAGTGAAAGGCACATCTTCAGTGGGTTCCCAGGTAGATTTTTGGGTATTTCCACTGAACAAAAATGGAATATAATGATTTGACACAAATGACACAGAAACATTCAGGATGATTTACCATCATCATCTCAGTTCAGTAATTCAGACTGACTGCAGTAAAACACAAATTCCTGTTTCATGTGGAAATGCTTTTTAAAAAAATTTCCATATGAAAAAGAATTGTTGCTATATGTTATCACATAACAACCTGTTAAACTTGCTATAGAAAATACAAAAAAAATGATTAAAACCTAATACAACACAATAAAATTATAAAATGAATATAGGTGTGGTATGAGATGGTAAAGAATTTTGGTGTCAATGTAGCTGAAACATTTATCGGAGAAAGCGTTTAGCTGCATGTGGTGCAGAGGATGTTGAGCATCCATGTATTATCCACAGCCACAATCTTCTGATGGAGGAATCAAAATAGTGTGTTGATTCAAACTGAAACCAAAATGTTTGAGTACACTCAAAAGTAGGTATTGCCCAAAGATTTCCTTCCAATGATGTGAGGTCTAGTAGGAATGTGCTCAGAAAATTTAGTTAAGAGGTATTTTGATCTTTAAAGAAGCAGCAGTGCTTCCAAATGTTTTATGTGGCTAATTGACTCATATAAAGTCCCAGGTGTGAGAAATGCTACATGTGAAAGATATGTTGAAATGCTGGTGGTATACAAGTCTGGCCTAAATCTACTGTCAGAAAGACTGAAGTAATCCAGGAGTTCAATTAACTGTCTTTAATAAATTCATACAGACAAAATGAACAGCATCGTGTCTCTGTTTCTTGCCAGCCTTAATTTGAATTTTTTGCAGATAGAAGTGAATGTATGTGATAATTTGTGTGTGATTTTCTGAGACACAAACAGATAATTCTATAATTAGTAAAGTTATAAATACTGGCATGAATAATGATAATATCACCTTCTGCTGAGGTAGGACACTCTGCACAAGGCACAAGCAATATCTCACAATGTCTACAAGTCGTCTCACACGTGAGGTCAAAATTAGCAACAGTTTTGGAGCAGAACAGTCCTTTTACTTATTGTTAATACAGGCTGTAGCACTTGGGCACCTTGTGTGGCAGAGTGAAGTACAAGTATCTCTAGCTCTCAAGACTACCATGACCTGGATTGCTGTGAAACTACAGTGACTGAATTGCTGATTCATTATTAGATACTGCTTACAATGTTCTCACTCAACACAGGTAGATATCTCCTGTTCTTTGGAGACACTATTAACATTGTTCTTGACTGAGCAGACCAGATGTCCCGAGATGTGATGTTTCAAAGTGATGATGTTAGTCTCATTGTTTCCAGGAAGGAGCTCAGTATCTGTCAGTGTGCGTCCATCCAGAGTCCAGCTGTACTGAGGACTATCCCCTCCCTCAGAGGAACAGGACACCCTCATCTGTCCCTGGGACAGACACTGAGAGACCAGCAGGACAGAGGACACAGGAGCTGAGAGAAACACACACAGATGAGTTTAGATTTAAAAACTAGAATTGTGAAAATTCTTTACAGTCTCAAATGAAGAACAGGGAAAGCATAAAATACATGCATCTGAACATTTTTTATATTTATTGTATAGATCAGCAAAACATTGTTAAATTTATATCTATTAATAGCTTTATTGAGAAGAAAAGGAATTACCTTGAATAAGCAACTGTAAAGTCTGCTGGCCTGATGATCTGCCATCTGAATCAAAGGTTATAAGGCTATAATTACCACTGTCTGTCCTGCTTAGATCATTGATTCTAAATGTTCCATTACTGGGTAAGATTAGAGATTTGTGTGCTATGGTATTATAAATAGCCTTATTCCCTCTCACATCTAGTATCTTTAATGAATCCTTTAACAAGTAGTATCTAGGTATTTCAGATGTGCTGTTCACTAGCTGGATGTCCACGGTTCCTCCCAAAGCTCCATAACACTGAGCTCCATCCTGTCTGCCATCACAGTAAGTTTCCACACCTGCAAATAAAAAATTAGACAAAAAGCAAAACTGTCAAACTTTTGAGTGTTAAGTTACTACCAGAAAGACTGCAGTAGCATATGCAAATGTTTACAATGAACAGAAATTTGTAAGCTTCATGATTATTTATGATTATTTTCATATGGTTCCCACAGGTGGGCACAAATTAATGACTGAATTCCATCAGCAGAAATAGTGGTTTTGTGGCTACTGTCGTTTTGTTTTAGTAGTAGTTTGTTGTTTACTCAGGCCTGCTGGCAATCAAAAACAGAATATGTATCTAACTGTTATGCAAAACCTCAATTTTTTTGCTGTTCTTAGGGTCTAAAAAACTGACTTTCGGAAGCTGCTCTCATGTGGCAGTTATTCATTGAAAATGAATGCAGGAAGTGAAAATGGAGGAAATTTTAACCCACAAAGAAAAGGTTTGAGTACTCCTGAAACAGGAGATAGTTGTGCAAAAATGCTGCAAATCTTATCAAATGTATGTAAAGTAGCAGCATCACTTCCCAACAGGGAAAATGTTACCTTGAATAAACAAATGTAGAGTCCAAACATCTGATGTCCTGCCATCTGAATCAAAGGTTTCAAGGGTATATTTACCAATGTCAGTCCTGCTCAGGCCATTGATCCTAAATGTCCCATTGCTGGGAAAAATGAGATATCTATGTGCAATGGTATTAGAAATAACCTTATCCCCTCTCACATCTAGTATTTTTAATGAATCCTTTAACAACTGGTATCTAGGTATTTCTGAGGTGCTGTCCATCAGCTGGATGTTCACAGTTCCTCCCAAAGCTCCATAACACTGAGCTCCATCCTGTCTGCCATCACAGTAAGTTTCCACACCTGTAAAGGAAAACAAAAAAGTAAACAATTTATTCTTTTACTTATTATTTAACAAGTTCACCTCTCATAGCTGTATTTTTCAGCTCCATATTAATTAAATAGTTAAAAAAAAATTAAATATAAAGTAAGATAAAAATGTATTTGCTATTGTTTTGTTCAAATTCATTTTGATAGTCTCTAAAAAAGAACAGAGAAAGCAGAAAATGCTATATATATATATATATATATATATATATATATATATATATATATATATATATATAGATATAAAGATTACCAAAAGATCTTATATTTATATAAAGTAGCAGCTTTATTAACCAAAAAAAAGATTACCTTGAGTAAACAAATATAGAGTCCGCTCGCCTGATTTTCTTCCATCTGAATCAAAGGTTAAAAGGGTATATTTACCAATGTCATTCCTACTCAGGTCATTGATCCTAAATGTTCCATTACTAGGAAAAATGAGAGACCTATGCTCTATGGCATTAGACATAACTGTATTATTTCTCCCTGCTAGTATTTTTAATGAATCCTTTAACAACTGGTATCTAGGTATTTCAGAGGTGCTATTGATCAACTGGATGTCCACAGTTCCTCCCAAAGTTACATAACACTGAGCTCCATCCTGTCTGCCATCACAATGAGTGATCACACCTGCAAAAAAAAGTGAACAAATGAACAAAGTCAAAATCAAACCCAGATGATAAAATCAGTGTCTGAATTTAATTTAGTCAAAATGTAAACCCCGAAGGACTCTGAAAATAAGATTTGAATAAGGAAAATGAGTTTATATGTCATAGCTATATTTACGCATTTTCACATTAAAATGATCTCAGAATGTGTCGTTAATCTTTAAGGAAATATAAGTAAAGGAAGTAAAAATCATTTAAAGTGTTAAAATAAAACTCATAAACTGCAGTTCAACAAATCTTTTGGTGAATTCAGCTTAATTTTATTGATGGTGCTAGATCATGTGGCAGCAAAACCTCTTTTTTTATTATAAAATTAAGCATTAATGAAGAAGAACAAAAAGTTTAGTAGCTCACCATAAGAGACACCGAGTAACATAAACAACAGTCCAATGACAGCTTCCATGTCTGCTCACTGTACAGCCCCTTATGATCCAGTCAGTCACTTTTCCTTCAATAACAGAAGTGTGTGTGCTACACGCTGCTGTCAGCTGGTACTTCACTTTTCACACGCTGAGAGGATGAAAGGAAGTGACATCATATTTGATCCCCATTTTGCTATCAAGAAAAGAAAAAAAACTGTCAAAAAAAAGGGTCTTCAAAAGCAACATCTAGTGGTCGAATATAAATTGAATACATGTGTGAGCAGTGAAATGAACCCTTTCATGGTATTCAGGTCTGACCATTTTCAATTTTTTTTAAGTATAATTTTTTTCTGCCTAAAAATGTTTGAGATAATGTTTATTTTCTGCAACATTGTGTATATTACCGAAAGTAGTCACTCACTCATCCACATCATTTATGTATTCCAAACAGGTCTTGTCAGATAGCATGTTGGACATTAACTATCCATGCACAGTATTGTACACAATATTCACTAATTGATAGGGCATCACTCAAGGTTTAAACACTGAACTCCTCCACTTGGGGCAGGAACTCATCCCTGACCTGGAGTGGGCACTCCACCCTTTTCCGGCTGAGAACCATGGCCTCAGATTTAGAGGTGCTGATCCTCATTCCCGCTGCTTCACACTCGGCTGCGAACTGTTCCACTGCGAGCTGGAGGCCCTCACCCGATGAAGCCAACAGAACCACATCATCTGCGAAAAGCAGAGATGAGATTCTGAGGCCACCGAAGTGAAAACCCTCCGCCACTTGGCTGCGCCTAGAAATCCTGTCGATAAAAATTATGAACAGAATCGGTGACAAAGGGCAGCCCTGGCAGAGCCCATCACCCACCGGGAACGAGTCCGACTTATTGCCGGCAACGTGAACCAAGCTCTTGCAACGGTTGTATAGGGATCGAATGGCCCGTAGCAACGGGCCAGACACCCCATACTCCCGCAGCACCTCCCACAGGACACCCCGAGGGACACGGTCGAATGCCTTCTCCAAGTCCACAAAACACATGTAGACTGGTTGGGCAAACTCCCATGCACCCTCAAGTATCCTTGAGAGGATAAAGAGCTGGTCCAGTGTTCCGCGACCAGGACGAAAACCGCGTTGTTCCTCCTGTATCCGAGGTTCGACTAGCGGACGAACTCTCCTTTCCAGCACCCTGGCATAGACTTTCCCAGGGAGGCTGAGGAGTATGATCCCCTTGTAGTTGGAACACACCCTCCGGTCCCCCTTCTTAAAGATGGGGACCACCACCCCGGTCTGCCAGTCCAGGGGTACTGCCCCTGATCTCCACGCAACATTGTAGAGGTATGTCAACCAGGACAGCCCTACAACGTCCAGAGCCTTCAGGAACTCGGGGCGGACCTCATCAACACCAGGGGCTCTGCCACCAAGGAGTTGTTTAACTGCCTCAGTGACCTCGCCTCCGGAAATTGGCGGGTCATTCCCCTCATCCCCAGACTCTGCTTCCTCCTCGGAAGACGTGTCAGTGGCATTAAGGAGGTCCTCGAAGTATTCCTTCCACCGCCTGACAATTTTCTCAGTTGAAGTCAGCAGCGCTCCACCAGCACTATACACAGTGCAGGTAGAGCACCGCTTTCCACTCCTGAGACGCCTGACGGTTTGCCAGAATCTCTTCGAGGCAGTCCGAAAGTCTTTTTCCATGGTCTCGGGGTCTTGTTCGCGAGTGATGGGGGAAGGGAGCCGGAGATCAACAGACGGATTAGTGCAGCGGCTGCAGTGATGCGGACGTGTGTTTGAAGCACTGATTCACCAGCTAACCCTGTTCATGTTTTTACAGACGAATCACTGAGGTGATCACTTTAAAGTGTCTTTGAGTTGGTTTTCAACTTTGCTTTTGTTCTCAGCTTTGTGTTTATGTATAAAACACCAGGTTTCGAAATGTATTCAGTAACTGTACCTAATGCCACACCTGATGCAGGTTTTAAATAATTATACACCTTAAGAGTCTCCTATAGCATCACCTACAATCCAAACATAGCTTCTGTGCTTCTTTACTATTCAGCCTCTTTTGACTCAGCTGGCAACTTTCAGACAACGTCCTATACTTTACCAAAATACAAACAGGCCCAGCCTTCACTGACCATGTTTCCTGTGGTAAATACAGACCATCCAGGATGCGACTGCTTCACAGTTTTTTAATCTTAACTACTGAACACAGTTGTCATTGGTTTCCATTGATCACAATAGGCAGGATGTAGCTATAATAGAACTGCAGAGAGAGAAGAGAGAGAAGTTGTTTATCAATTTAGTGACACTAAAATTCCAAACCAAGTCATGTCATTTTATTGTCCAACTAATTAATGGACTTTAATTTTTACATTTGAATAAAATTAACCAAAAAAAAAAAAAGAAGTTAATGAAAAATTTGATTCCAATTTAACACAGACATGACAGTCATTATAATTTATAATTAAGCTATAAATATTTTATTTGAGACATTTAAATAACATATTACTTGCTCAAAACAAATTTACAGACATTAATGATTGTTGTGTTGCTCAGTGAGTTTTAAAAGTCCAATTTGTTGAGGTTACATGTTTCAACATAAAAGAAACGTTTGTCACTGTAACCACAAGGAAATGAAGCAGCAGCAAGGGTCACTACACAAACCACAGGTGCAGATGCAGCTTTTAGCATGAAGAGCGTTGGTTATATTTTGACCCTTCCCTATAATTAGCGGTCCAACGGTATGTTGCATTCATGTCCATAACAGTCTTACTGCTTTAGAAATCATTACAGCAGTATTATAGGGGTATACTCTCTCACATGTACTCACCTGTTACTTTTCCTTTTCCATAACCAACACTGGTACCAAAAAAAACAAAACAACTTCATGATCTCCCTGCCATGCTTTCCAGGTCCCAGATATCATTGATCTCCATTTCGCAGTTTCTCCCTTGCTCTGTTGCATCTATCCTGCTGTGCTGAACCCCTTGAGTTGGCCTCCTGTATCCATTTTTTCATAATAGGATCGGATTGAAACACAAACATGGTCTGTAATTGCCAATACAACTAACCCTTTAAATACATGATGAGCTGGCGTGTTGAGTTTTACCTGACCTCTTATGTTGCTTCACTTCTCTGTACACAACAGACAGTGTTATCAGGAGCACAGACTGGGATGATGACTGTTTTCAGATTAAAGCTGTTTCTCTCTATTCAAGTGTAGAATTTGGTAACAGTTTAAAAGTAAGTATTATTAAAAAGCTGTAGATACATAGCTGCTTCGGCACACCTCCATTGTTTTTTTAAGGTAAAGGGTTATTAATAGGACAGATTTAATCTTAAGGTTTTAGTGCTTAAATCTAACAAAAAGCTGATATAAGTAAAACTAAACTGTGTGAAACAGAAAATGCACACAAAAGTAGTAGCCTTCAAAGTCTGTGTAACTGTTTCCAACATAAAAGATCCAGCTAGGTTTTTTATCACGTAATGTATGATCCTGGAATATCAGGCTGCAAATGCAAAAAACAATGTGCACTTTTCTGCGCATTTTTCACAGATACTGTAACACAATTAATTTTGTCAATAATGAGACTGTCTGCTTTACTATCAGTATCAATAGTAGGCTTGGAGAATATATTCACCACTGACTATCATGCTTACTTTAATAATCCTAAATGGTCAACACAAAGTAGTTATTAGCCTTTGGAGCCAAAGATTATTGAAAGAGATGTATGATCTGTAATTATAAGGATAGCTCACTGAAACCTTTGTTTTTTGTTTTTGTTTTTTTTATTTTAAAAATGACACAAAAAGTCAACGAGATTAAAATATTAAATATTTAATAACTTTAGAGCTTTGTTCATCAGTAATGCTGATAGGATGTGGATGTGAAACAGACTCCAAAGACATCAGTAACACAATAATTATCAACATCATTCAACCATCTCAAAGTTTATGTTAGACGTGCATTTCAGTATATCTAAATATTTCTGTAAATTACCAAATGCACAATAATACAATCTTAAACAAAAAAGAATAATGTCACTGTCTCCAAATTTATCTCTACATGTGCATTTTGTTGTTTATCTAATATTGACATTGAATAAAAAAGCAAGAACATAATTATAAAAGCATAGTTGAGCTGATTAAATGTTATCTTGACTCTGAAGATCTCTTTGATATTCGTGCTGAAGCTTATTGTCAATTTACTGTCCAGTATAAACACATTCAAAGCATTTATAGGTTGTTGTAAGTGAAAAAAGGCTTCCACTGTGTTGCGCATGTGCCCATAGATCCAAAACTGATGCTTATTTTAATCACTATAAAAAGTAGTTTAGCAGTGCACAAATCTACAATACTCTAAGGTTTTACTGTGTGGTGTTTCATGAGATGTTATGATTTGGTGGCATATAAAGAAATCTGATCTGATTTGTGTTTAAATGTATAAAGAATGTGTGTTTGTTATACTGCCAGTACTGCTTAGTAGTGATGACACCAAATAACACAATGTGTTTAATTATTCTTTAAAAATAATAATTCTATAAGAGAAGCTGGAATTTGGATGTTTTATCACTGCCCAGAGTACTGGTTGCACTGCAGTCATGCAACAGTTTAATCTGATGATTAATTTCCACAATTACAAAGTCAAAAACTAGTCAATTTCAAATTAAAAGAAAGTCCCTTATTACAATCACAATCTTTGTTCCATCAGACCTTCAACAAAATACAAATGCAGAAAACACATACAGTGCTTCTGTAATTAAATATAGAGAGAATCTAAGAATCTAAGACTGGATGCATTGATGCCCTGTCGTAATTTGGAACTCGAAGTAATGAAAATCAATATTAATGAGCTTTGATGATTAGTCTGATGTGAAATCACATTAAATGAAAAACCTTTAGGTATCTTTCCATCACCTTCTCCCTCCATGGGCTTTCAGTGTTGCAGCCCACCTAAACTCAGCAATCACTTAAATTACCTTTATGGACCTTTGCATACAAGCAATCACCTCCTGTCGGTTTCATCTGCCTACATAGCTTTTTATTCTTGACTTGGGCGTATTGTACCTCCACCTTCACTACTGCTCTTTCCTCCACTTGGTCATCTTCTTCCTCTGCAGAGTAACAAGAAGATAAAATAAAACTCAGTAAGTCATTAATACAATAGTTTGACTTATGCAGACTGACAGGAGTTAAAAAGAAACAGGAAATGATAAACATGTTTTAATGTCATTTCAGATTCTGAGCAAAAATCACACACAAACTGATTTAAAATTGTCTTTTTTGTGAGTTCACATGACTTCTTTATCAACATGATCAGAATCAACCTTTTGGGATTTACTTAACTGAATAACTGAGCATGCATCAAGACATTCCTTATCAATATTTAAGAAAGTAAAACGGTTGTTTGTTTGTTTTTTTTTAAAAAAAAGCAAGAGCAAATTTTATTCTTTATATATTTAAATGTATTATCAATTTATAAAAAGAGCAATAAACAACCAGAGTGCAGTGAGCACAACGAAAGTTTTGTACCTTCTTGTCTTGCAGATATGTTGTTTTGTTTTTTCTTCTGAAAACAAATGACTGCTATACCCACAACTAAGAAAATCACCAGTGCTGAGAGGACACGAACCATCAATAGCAAAATTACTGCTGCAAAAATAAATGACATAAAAACAAATAAGTCAACAAATGAAGAAAACAACAAAGAAAATAAACATCAATGAATCCACTTCATAAAACTCCATTTTTATTTGCTAAAGTACCAGTCATCATTGCTGACATTTTGATTTCATGATATTAGTTGGGTTAAGTTAACTGGTTATTGTAAATATCCCATAGGTATAAGTGGAAATGGTTGTCTGTCTCTCTGTGTTAGCCCTAAATCAGTCTGGGGACCTGTCAAAGGTGTAGCCTGCCTCTTGCCCTAAGATAGCTGAGATTGACTCCAGCCCTCTCCACCACCCTGATAAGCAGAAGGGAATGGATGGATATGATATTTGTGCCCTGTTGACTAATGTGCAAACAATAGAAATGAGCAAACAATGGAAGGATTTCTGAAAACCTTACAGTGCCCATAATAAACACAAATTGCTTTTAGCTTTTATTAATAATGTGTTCACTCACCACAGATAGATATTTTCTCTTCTTTGAAGACATTACTGACGTTGTTCCTGACTGAGCAGACCAGATGTCCTGAGACGTGCTGTTTCAGAATGATTTTGTAACTCTCATTATCTCCAGAAAGGAGCTCAGCATCTGTCAGTGTGCGTCCATCCAGAGTCCAGCTGTACTGAGGACTGTCCCCTCCCTCAGAGAAGCAGGACACCCTCATCTCTCCCAGGGACAGACACTCAGGGACCAGCAGGACAGAGGACACAGGAGCTGAGACAAATAAACACAGATGACTATTGATTTTAAGATGCGCATTATTATTTATATTGTCCAATGAAGAACAGGGAAAATACAAAATACATGAAATACATGAAATATATAAATTACAAAAAAAATTTTATGTGTGTGTTTATATATAAATATATATATATAATATATATATATATATATATATATATATATATATATATATATATATATATATATATATATATATATATATATATATATTAGGGGTGCAACGATACACAAAATTCACGGTTCGGTTCGGTTCGATACTTTGGTGTCACGGTTCGATATTTTTTTCGATACAAAAAAATGTTCATGCATTTTTAATTTGTTTATTAAAATTATAAATATATATTTTAACTCAAAAGTACAGTTTTTAAATTTAACCCTAACCCTTGTGCGTGTTTTTTATTTTGACAGCGAATGCGCACCTGCGGACCACTTATGTGCAGCCCTGGTTATTTAGCTCATCATATTGCAGCCACAGAAATTCTTTTGTCCATGAAACCATGAAGCTGCACTTTCTTTTTGCCTTATAGTCTGATTTGTCATAACTTTTCCGTTTTGTGGTAAGCTTTTCTTTGGCTGTCACTTCTTCACCCTGACCTGTCTTATTTGGCTCAGCAGAACTGAAATGCTTTTACACACTCACTCACATAATGCTCAGCGATTCTCTGCGCGATCAACCTCTCACATGTTTAAGCTTGCTGCGGGAGATTTCACTTGTCATGTTTGCATAGTAAGCTAACGATTAATAAGACGATGTCAGAGGAATTGGTGCACAAATTATCATCACTCACAGATCAGTGCTGTCGCTCTCTATACACAGTTCGCACGATTGCAAAGTGAAAGCAAAAAAACAAGCGCAAATTCAAACGCGATTTCAATATGTCACATATTGACAGTGGCTCACCGATGCCAATGACATAATTACCCAGCTACATTTCCGAAAGAATGCAGAAGCATTGACATATATTTTTCCTACAATAGCCCGACGGGCAGGGAAGAGATAGATTTTGGTAGCCCGACTGAAAAAATCGCTAGCTCCGGGACGTCGGGCTAGCGATATTGCAAGCCCTGTATCTGATTGAGGAATCACTCATCTTTGGAAAAGAGAGTTTATTACAGAGAAATGGCTCTTTCCAAAATAAAAGCTATACTATCCGCTTCTTCTGGGCTATATTCTCAGCAGCATAAGGAGAATCATGTGCTAACAGCTGTCTAAATGACTCGGCTAAAGTTAGTAGCATGCTTGCTTTTTGGAGGCGTGGGTTCGAATCCCACTTCTGACACCAAAATTGAAGGAAATTGCCGTCCCGGGTTTCCTCCGTGGCGTGAGCGATAAGCAGAGTTTTGTCCTTTCCTTCTAAGATTCCTAATTATTTAAAGTAACACTCAGGTATGCCATTCAGCGTGTTAGTACGAGCTCGGGAGCAGCTTGGGAGAACAAGAAAACAGAGACTGCTTTAGGTTGCCTTCCCAATCGACTCAAAGGTTTATTTGATACACAGCAGTTTATATAGAGGAAAAAAAGGTTCGTGTGTCAGCAAGTTCTCAGTTCAAACCAGTACAGACCAAATAAGGAAACGTCTTCCTGCCTTGTGAGCAAAGAAGTATCCTGTGTGTAGTTTATCAGTTCAGCTACAATTTATGATCATCCCAGCAAAATACACAGAATACAGAGTTCTTTCATTAGTGAATTCTGAAACAAACCACCTGGCCTTTAACGAGCCTTTTTCTAAGAGATAAGGAAGGGAGGATGGGAGTAAGGAAGTGGTCTCATCTCTGTGGTGTTTTCGACCTTGGGGTACCAGCCTGTGAGTCTTACACCTTAATTCTTGGGTCAGAGAGAAAGAGAAAAACAACTAGTAGATGGGCCATATTGAGTAACAGTTTTCCTGTATAAAACAATATCCTGTAAATGCTACTATGGTATCAAAATATCATAACACTTTTTTTTGTCTGCTTCCACTTGTCTTTGCACTACGATGATGTCGGCGTAAATGTGCAGTCATATTCGTTGTGTTCCCGCTAGTGCTTTCAGGTTAATCTCGTTGAAATGACCTTAACGCCACAACACGGCAAATCTCCGTTAACGAGCTACCGCCGATCACTCCGTGCATGGGGCTAGATGGCCAACACGTTAACGAGCTAACTGCGCTAACACACTAGTTCACACCAATGTAATTGAGCATTGCATGGCACATCCAACATACTGTTTTACTTTAGTCCATGACTCGCTTACCTTCAAGGTCATACGTCACATGAAAACCAAAATAATTCCAAACGCCAGATCTGAATGAGGTTCAATTTGCCTGTTGCAAGGCGAGCTTAACTTCTGTCTCGCTAGCTTGCCCTGCGCTCTTCCTTCTGACTATGCTGTCTGTGTTGAGCGCTCAGTGGATCTGCGTTCGACAGTGCAGCCTAGGCGGAGTAGTCGAACACAGATTCACTGAGCGCTCAACACAGACAGCATCGTCAGAAGGAAAATTGATAAAATAAATTACAAATGTTGTATTGTTCGATACATATGCGTACCGAACCGAAAGCACTGTATCGAACGGTTCAATATCGATACGAATATCGTTGCACCCCTAATATATATATATATATATATAGGTGTGTGTGTGTGTATGTGTGTAATTGTTGTCGATTTCCCATATAGGATAGTTGTTATTATTTTTTATTATTAAAGTATTTTAACATTTAATATTTACTATTAATGTTTACCTTGAATACAAAAGGTAAAAAAAAAATATGATTAGATTTTACATCAAAATCTAATTCGTTATAGTCTCAAATGAAAAATGAATTTCACAATGTTAAATTTCTATCTACAAATTGTCATAATTTCCCAATCGGAGAAAAATTTACTCTCATTATTTACCTTGAATAAACAACTGTAAAGTCTGCTCGCCTGTTGATCTTCCATCTGAATCAAAGGTTTGAAGGGTATAATTACCACTGTCATTCCTGCTCAGGTCACTGAGCCTAAATGTCCCATTACAGGGGAGAATGACTGATCTATCTTGTACTATATTAGAAATAACCTTATTATTTCTGACATCTAGTATTTTTAATGAATTCTTTAACAGTTTGTATCTTGTTATTTTTGAGGTGCTGTCCATCAGCTGGATGTCCACAGTTCCTCCCAAAGCTCCATAACACAGAGCTCCATCCTGTCTGCCATCACAGTAAGTTTCTACACCTGCAAATAAATAGAAAAAAATAAACAAAATAAACACAATCAAAACATTGACAATTTTCATTGTTCAATGCCCTCCAAGTAGTAGTTGCTGTCGGTCACTGTAGCTTCACAGTCACATCATCATAAAATAGAAAAAATGTTAAATGTTGTACATAGCCTGTAGCCTTTCTACAAAAAAACAAAAACAAACAAACAAACAAAAAACCTTTTAATGGATTAATATCAGTAATTCAGTGATTTTCCAAAATGGGAAAAACAGAGGATTAAGCAAAGGAAAGTTTTAGATTTACTTTTCCATATAATTTGATAACTAAAATTCTCATTGCTATAATTAATTTAACCGCATACTCATGTTGAAGTTATCTCAGAATGAGGTATTATTGTTTTTTTAAACAATAATGCATCTGGCAGGAGTTTTTTAAAACACAAATACCATTAACTGACCTCAGTACAGGTCTTCAGAACTTTTTTTGTTTCTTTCATCGTTTCTCATTCAAGCTTGTTCTTATTTTTGAATCTTTTTTATTCTTTCTGTGCAGAAGCTACTTAAGAATTGTGCTATGTAAAAAAAAGTACATTATATTGTTATACCTCACCAAACAACACCAGAGATGATAGCTGTTAGACACCCAAAAAAAGCTGCATGGAAAACTTGTGTGAAAGCAGCACAATCACAACCACATCTACTATTATACTTGTGCTTGACACTTTAATTTTCTCATTTGGTGCAGCTAATAATGATTGGTGACCAAGTGGAAAGCTTCAGTATGACTTTAAAGCATAAAGTTTAATATTAAATCAGTAATATTAATAGCAGCCCATGTGTAACTAAAATAACTGGTAATACTAATAGATACACAGATGTTATATCACACATTCTGTTCATTCACTTCAAGAATCTGGAAACCTTAAACATTAAAGTTGTGTCTGAGTGTGGATATATGTTTTTCCTTTGAAATTCTGTTATATGTTGCACAAGTGATGTACACTGTGCTTTGCAGTTCTACTCAGATGGCGTTTATATGATTTGTGATAAACTTTACAATAACTTTAAAGCTATAAAATCATAAGTAACTTACATAACTTGCCTTCACCTTTGCCATTGTCTTTAACATCCAGGGTGAAATTAATGTTTTTCTCTAGGACTCCATTGGAATTAAAGACCTCAACAGTATATTGACCTGAATCATTCCTCCGCATGTTTGTGATCTTGAGTGTCCTGTTCTCGATTATAAACTGTAGTCTGTTGTTAAATTCCTTGTCTGTTGTTGTTATTTTTTCTTTCTTCAGACTGAACACAGTTATGTTCCCCTTGGGAAGTACCTTCAAAAACTTCATTTCACAGCCACTAGCATTAGTCATCACTTGGATATACACAGTTCCTTCAGTCAGAGGAGTGCACAGGCATGTGTTCTTGGTGAGATTACATGTGGTCTCACCAACTGGAAAGAAAGCTGGAAAAAATGCATTCAAAAGATTGTGAGCTTAAATTATTCACACTTCAAATGTACATTTTTGGCATCATTTTGAGGACAATCTTACCATGAGTTCCTGATACTACTAGCAAAAGGGTGAGAAACTGCTCCATGATCCTTATTCATCCACGCTGTGGTTTGAATCTTGAAAAGTAAATTAAAAAAAATGCACTTTAAAAATGAAATGACATTAACAGGAGGTTTCTTCCTGTTAAAAGGGAGTTTTTCCTTCCCACTGTTGCCAAAGTGCTTGCTCATAGGGGGTCATATGATTGTTGGGTTTTTCTCTGTATCTATGAAGCGCCTTGAGGCGACTTATGTTGTGATTTGGCGCTATATAAATAAAATTGAATTGAATTGAATTGAATTATGAGCAAATCTGGTTATAAATCTGCTGGGACCTTTAGTTCACACTGAAACAGTAAATGGGTGATGATGTAGACACAGTATTTTTGTAAAAAGAATAAAATAAGCTAAACTGTCTTACTTCTTCTCATTTTCCTCTTCCTGTTTTAATTGTACTTGCAAAACTGAGTCTAGACAACACTGTGTCACTAAAGCGAAACTTTTAAAGGGTGATTATCATACAATATCTCTTGTTTACGGCCGTCTTGAGTTTTCTTCCTAGAAAGCACAGGCAACAATTCACAAATAGTGTAGAAGTGTCCTTCTACACCAACTCAAAGCTACTTTAAAGTAGCTTTGAGTTGGTTTTCAACTTTTGTTCTCAGCTTTGTGTTTATGTTTTTGGCACTGATCACCACCTGCACTCATGTATATATCTATCTATCTACTTAGCACTTTTAATTCTTATTCTCATTTTTATTTTCATGTCTATTTAAGCTTAATTTATAACAGTATTTATAACAGTATGTTTGCACTGAAGCACCGCAGCAATTTCCTAATGTTGTAAACCCGCTCAACATTTGGCAATAAAACCCTTTCTGATTCTGATTCTGATGTATAAAACACAGGATATCGAAATGTATTCAGTAACTGTTCTGTCACACTGACTGCAGGTTATAAATAAGTAAACACAGCTCACCTTAAGAGTCTCCTATAGCATCACCTACACTCCAAACATAGCTTCTATGCTTCTTCTTTACTATTCAGCCTCTGTGGACTCAGCAGGCAACTTTCAGATAAGCTCCTTTATTTTACCAAGATGCAAATAGGCCCAGTTTAGAATGACCATGTTTCCTGTAAGTGATCGGCTTCAAATAAACTGTACTCAGTTTTCATTGGTTTCCATTGCTTGGTGTTACTGATCAGATTCAGATAAGAATGCATAAACTCACACGAGGCAGGATGTAACTACAATAGAACTGTAGAGAGAGAAGTTGTGTATCAATTTAGTGACACTTAAACTCCCAAAACCAGTCGTGTCATTTTATACTCCAACTAATAATGCAGTTTCACTGAGACTGTAATATTTTCTTTTAAATAGATATAACCCAAAAAAAGAAGTTTACAAACAAATTGATGCCAGTTTAACACAGACATGACAGGCATTATAATGTATAATTAAGCTATAAATATTTTATTTGATACATCTGAGCTTAATTGCTCAAAACACATTTACAGACATTAATGATTGTTGTACTGCTCAGTGTGTTGAGGTTAGATGTTAGGTTTTAACATAAAAGAAAAGATTGTCATTGTAACCACAACAGTAAGGGTCACTACACACACGACAAGCTCAGATGCAGCTTTTACCACGAAGAGCCTCTGTATGTTTCTTCTTGCTTATATTCTGACCCTTCACCATAGTATACTTTCACACTCTATCTGTAGTTTAGAACGATCTTCACATATACTTTTGAGAAAGAACATGCAACAACTTAAGTAGTACGACAGTAAACACACTGATTTGCGCAATCTCACAGCTGTATATCAAAATGTCAGAGGATCCAGTCAGTTCCCCCCCTGAGAGAATGAACATCTTCAGCTACAACTACAACTCGATCTTGTAGCACTTTGGCTTAATAGTAAAAATACGTTTTCATGTGTCCTGACAACAAAAAGAACAACTCTTGATTTTGTAGTCATGTCATAAATTCTATTGATAGTGATTAATGTTGAGTTTCCTGAAAAATTTAAAAAATTTAAAATAATGTTTTTGAGATTTTTAGTTTGTGAAATTGCTGATTTAATGTTTATAATTCACAACCTTATGAAATGGCAAAGGAAACTCTTCACACCTTCTTAGCAGAAAGGAGAAATATACATGCAAAGTGATCAAATACATACATTCACACTGTGGTGTTATTTCACACTTGTCTAACACCCATGCCTTTGCTTTGTAACTTTTCTGTTGCAGAGCTCAACTCACTCGCTCTCTTCTGGCTCAATTCCTTCACCCAACACTGGTTGTCTATGGTTTGAAGACATATTATGCTTTGAATTTCAGTCTTACATAGCTTTTCTTCTGTAGGTATCATTTATTTCAACTACTGGCACGTTATTAACAAAGAGTTTTACTGAGTACAGACATTATGTATAAACAACAGTAACCCCTCGGTAAACCAGTAGAGGGAGACCTCACACCTCTGCATACTGATGATAGGTTTTTGTTCAATGAAACAGCCCACAGTTGAAATGTCAGCAAAGCTTAACAGGATAAGCTGATGACACAGTACAAAGACAGTTAACTGAACAGGAAATAAAATGCTGTCAAAGATTTCACATCATTACTGCTTGAAATATTGATAGAAACAGGCCAAAAATAACCACAAACAATATTTTTGTTAGCAGATAATTAATAAATTCATATTTTATCAGTAGTATTCTGTCACGAAAAGCAAAGCAATTTAAAGCTACTTTGATATCAGAAAGCACTGCTCCTCGCCCGTCAGTTAATAAGTGCATCTATCCTTGACATTACTGCCACCTTGTGGCTACAGTCATCTGTCAAAGCTGTGCTTATTTCATCTCATAGCAAAGTGTAGCGCAATCTGGTTCCTGTGAATGATAACTGGAGCTGGGCAAACTGAGAGGTCAGTAACGTGTTCCTGGTCATTTGCGCATGTACTTTGTAGATAAACTTTTGGTCTGTAAACTGATGGTAGATCTGGTAGAAACTTGCCACACAAGCTTCCAGTGGCTCTGCTTTCCCTGTTCTGAGATCAGTTCTGACCTGCACTTCATATGGAAATACAGGTAGCATCAGGAAGTAAACAGGCTTCTTTTTTTTTTTTTTTTTTTTTTTTGAAAAATCAAGATGTAGGCCTGTGTTTCTGAGCTAATAAACAACTGCCACTACAAACACAAAATATGAAGCTTCACATTAAACACATAATAAAGTATTTAAAATTAGCTCAGCCTGTATGCACCAAAAATATTAATCAATTTAACACTGATGGGAAACACTTTTATGTAGAATAATAATTATTGTTGTTGTTGTTGTTATTATTATTATTATTATTATTATTATTATTATTATTATTATTATTATTGATTTAAATTAAGCAATTATCCATCAATTATTTAATTTAATTTAAAAAACAACAAAAACTGTAATGGTCCTTGTGTCTCTTACCCAGTGTTTAAAGTTGGTTTTGGACTAATGATTCTTTCTGTTAATTTATGACTTAAGTGTTACTTCTTTATAGTTTAGTATTTTTCTAGTGTGTACTTTTAATATTCATTCTGTTTATCCCCACACATGTGTGTGTCTGTTAGTCCCTGTTTAATTTTCCTTCTTCTTCTTCTTCTTCTTCTTCTTCTTCTGTCGGTTTTAACGGCAGCTTGCATCCAAAGATGTTGCACTACTGCCATCTCCTGGCTTTTACTCTCACTTCACTTAAAAATCATTGGAGCCTCTTCTTAAAAAAAAAAAAAAAACACAAAAAACAAAAAATGTTCCATTCCACCATTCATCTCAAACCTCAGCACTCTCCTTTGACTTACATACTTCCTGCAATTAATAAACACATGTTCAACCGTCTCCATAGCATTACACCAATCCCATAACCCAGTCGGATGTTTCCCAATCCTAAAAAGAATACCATTTAGAAAGCAAAGGCTCTTCACTTTCCTCTGACACTGTAGCCACGTTCGCCTTTTCCCTCGTTCAGCCATTTCTTTGGCAATGCACTCGAACACAGCCCGGTTACGATACGACCCTTCAAATTTAGCATGAAAAGAATTGTCTCCCTATGGTAATCAAGTCCAAAACCTCAGTTTCTGTCCATTGACTCCCTCCGTCTCCAGTTTCCGCCGCCATGCTTTCTCGTTTGTCTTTGCTGATAATTGGTGTCTGTCTTGTGTAAGTGACGTAAAAGATGGATTGAATGATCATGACCATGAACATGACCATCCAAACAGCAGTCGCTTTCTAAAACATCAGATATGTATCGGACTCAGTACCACATACGAAAGTGACATAGGTGGGATTTGAAAATATCGGATTTGTGCTGTCCACACTGTCATACCATGATCGTATATGGGTCGCATAGGGTCAAGAAAGTCGGATTTAATGCGCTTTCGCCTGCAGTGTGAACGTAGCCTAAGTCTTGTGTCCAACCTCTGGCACCCACACAGCCACCATGATAAAAAAATACTAACATATGTGCTTAATGTCTTTTTGGAATATATTTCAAGTAGACAGATGAAATGCAATTGCAAAATAAATAATACATGAAAGAAGGAGACAAAGATCTTTCTCTGATTTTCCACTTCGATTATATTTTGCTGGATTGCTGTTCTTGAATAATAAAAACACAAAAAACATATTGACATATACTAAAAATATACTAAGCTGTCAATAAAATGTGGAATGAAAAAACCCCCACTAATGCTTATTTACAAGCCTATGAGGACACATGAGAAATGTACAACAGGTGAAAAGTGACACTATGTGTTGGAGTGAGAACTCAATGCAATCATCAAAACAGAGTTATCTGGATATTCCATCCTTTGTGGGACAGCAGGGCCCTCCAATATTGTTTTTTTCTTCCAAGCAAAATAGAGCGAAATTCCACTTAATGATATAATTACCACAGCGGCTTTCAAACCAAACACGAACCAGGAAGCACCTGTGCAGAAAAACAAAATGTTTATGACAAGTTAGAGCGGTGAAAGAAGAGTCATTGTAGAATTTTGCTTATATACCATACTTTATAAGACAAAGGGAAAAAAAACATGAATTAATCCCCTTCATCAGAGTTAATCTTCCCTCTTTAATAATACCTTGGGTCATTATTGATGGCAGTTTAATCAAAGAGGATTATTTGACACTATGTTATTCTCCTTACCCACTGCAGTTTGTGTGGCCGTGGAAGGGTCTCCTGTTGGTTCCGGACAAAGGGTATTACTGGACTTATGCACCCACCCTGACATCTGTGTCCCATTAAATAATGAGCAGCTGATGAAAACAAAGCCTATGAGCAGATAAAGAGATAACTTTAAAAAAAAAAAAAATTACACTAAGAATCAGCTTTTATCAGTATTGTTCTCACTCACCACAGGTAGATATCCTCTCTTCTTTGGAGACATTACTGACATTGTTCTTGACTGAGCAGACCAGATTTCCCGAGACGTGCTGTTTCAGAGTGATGATGTTTGTCTTATTATTTCCATAAAGGAGCTCAGCATCTGTCAGTGTGCGTCCATCCAGAGTCCAGCTGTACTGAGGACTGTCCCCTCCCTCAGAGGAGCAGGACACCCTCATCTCTCCCTGGGACAGACACTCAGAGAGCAGCAGGACAGAGGACACAGGAGCTGAGAGAAAAACACACACAGATGAGTTTAGATTTTAAATCAGAATCTCTGTCTTTTTCTATGGTCTCTAAAAAGAAACAAGGAAAAAACAAAATACATGTATTTGATATTTTGTGATATATTATTTAGTTTGCCAACAGAACAGAAAAAATACCTTGAATAAACAACTGTAAAATACGCTCGTCTGATTTTCTTCCATCTGAATCAAAGGCTTGAAGAGTATAATTATCACTGTCACTCCTGTTTGATACTATACAGAGTTGGAAAGTATTTGTACTTTGTTATTGTACTAAAGTAGAATTCTCAGGTATCTGTGCTTTACTTGAATAGTTTTTAAAAAAATTTGTTCTACTCCTTACATTTTCAACACAGGCTTTTTACTATTGGTTTAACATATTTGAGAGGAGTTATTATTTCTCATCAGTGCATGCGTTCAAACATCAAACCGATTTGTGCCTAAGCAGTAACGCATGGAATACAATCCTGTTTGTGTGTTAATCACCAGGGGATGTCGCATAAAAAGAGATCAAAGAGGAAAAACTGTGTGCCACAGTCAAGGATTCAAGTGGCAGAGGAAGAAGAGGTTAGATATAAAGTCAAGGACTGCTCAGTGGTATTTACCCAATTTCGCTGTGCAAGAAACTGCACAATGACAATAAAACCAAGCACACCATTGTTTTTCTTGTGACATTACCAATAAGTTTGATGTGTCACATGGCCCTATTCCTATTGAAAAAACAAAAGTTGTATCCAAGATGGCCGACTTCTAAATGGCCCCCATGGTCACTACCCATCTTGAGGAGTTTGCCCCCTCACATATACTAATGTGCCACAAACAGGACTTTAATATCACCAACCATTCCCATTTTATTACAGTGTATCCATATAAATGGCCCACCCTGTAGATTAAACCTCAGCACACTACCATAGCTGGTAGTGTCAGACACCAATCAAAAAGACACACTGAAAACGTATGATACTTATATAGTTCTGTTTAACTTTATAACAATTTCATAAATATACAATAAAGAGTAAGTTGCATAACTTGCCTTCAACTTTTCCATTGTCTTTAACATCCAGCGTGAAATGAATGTTTTTCTCTTGGACTCCATTGGAATTAAAGACCTCAATGCTGTATTGACCTGAATCATTCCTCTTCACGTTTGTGATCTTGAATGTCCCGTTCTTGATTATAAACGTGAGTCTGTTGCTAAATTCCTTGTCTGTCGTTATTTTTTCTTTCTTCAGATTGAACATAGTTATGTTCCCCCTCGGAAGCACCTTCAAACACTTCATTTCACGGCCACTAGCATCAGTCATCACTTGGATATACACAGTTCCTTCAAGAATAGGAGAGCATGGACATGTGTTTGTCCTGAGGTCACATGTAGTCTCATCGCCTGGAATGAGAGCTGGAGAAGACGCATTCAAATGAACGTGAGCTTAAGTTATTCACACTTCAAATGGAAATGATTGGCTCCGTTCCTGGCAAATTTTCTACTATAATACTTCTTCTTCACTGCTTAAAGTACTAATTTAGTGCAGCTAACACTAATCAATGACTACGTTTAACAATCCAATGTCCCTTTAAAGTTAAAGATTAAATTATGAGTATGGATACCATGTGTGGTGAAAATAACTGGAAATACCAATAGAAAGACAAATACTATATCACAAAATTTTTCATTCATTCTCTTCAAGAATTTGAAAACATTGAGCAGCATGAAACATTTGCATCTGTCTTTGTAGTTTTTTTCCTCAGATCTTCTATCATTTGTTGGACAAGTGATTTGTACGGTTTTGCAGTTTTAGTGCAACATGATGCTTATATTTCTGATTAACTTTATAATAACTTCAAAATATATAACTTGCCTTCAATGTTGCCATTGTCCTCAACATCCAGGGTGAAATGAATATTTTTCTCTTGAACTCCATCTGAATTAAAGACCTCAATGCTGTATCGACCTGAATCATTCCTCTTCAGGTTTGTGATCTTGAGTGTCCCGTTCTTGATTATAAACTGTAGTCTGTTGTTAAATTCCTTGTCTGTTGTTATTTTTTCTTTCTTTATATTGAACACAGTTATGTTTCCCTTGGGAAGCACCTTCAAACACTTCATTTCACTGCCACTAGCATCAGTCATCACTTGGATATACACAGTTCCTTCAAGAATAGGAGAGCATGGGCATGTGTTCGTCCTGAGGTCACAAGTAGTCTCATCAACTGAAACGTGAGCTGGAAAAAAGGCATTCAAAAGAACATGAGCTTAAATTATTCACACTTCAAATGGAAATGATTGGCTTCATTCCTGGCAAATTTTCTACTATAATACTTCTTCTTCACTGCCTAAAGTACTAATTTAGTGCAGCTAACACTAATCAGTGACCATGTTTAAAAATTCAGTGTCCCTTTACAGTTTAAAGTTAAAGATTACATTATGAAAATGGATACCAGCCCATGTGTGGTGAAAATAACTGGAAATACCAATAGATAGACAAATACTATATCGCAAAATTTTCCATTCATTCTCTTCAAGAATTTGGAAACATCAAGCAGCATGAAACATTTGCATCTGTCTTTGTAGTTTTTTCAGTAGATCTTCTATCATTTGTTGCACAAGTGGGTACTGTTTTGCAGTTTTACTGCAGCATGATGCTGTCAGGGTCCCTGTTTCTAACCGGTCGGTTCAGTGTGACTACACATGTTTTTGTTTAGATTTTTTGCTCCTGCTCTCTCTCTCCCTCCCTCACTGTCCCTCCTTCCTCCTACTGCCTGGGGAGAGCTCACCTGTGGGCTCCCTCCCTTGGCCCACGCACCTGTTCGTAATCTCACACCTGTGGCTCATCACTCGACAATGTTCCAGTAACTATATAAGATGTCAGCTCTGTGTTTCTCGTCACTGGACCGTTGCCAACTCTTGTCAGTGTTAACCCCGGCCTTGTTTATTCTCGTATCTCTAGCGATCTTCCCGTAGTAATCTTCTCGTATCTTTGTGAATAGATTTCCCTGGACCTGTCCACGTGTTACCTGCGTGACTGAGTGTGTGAGAATTGGAGCCAGCTTTGTGTTTCTTGTGGATTGGTGGAGAGTGAAGAGGAGCATGTGGCGTGGAGCGTGAATGGAGTGTGGACCTAGGAGCGTGGACCTAGGAGCGTGTGTTGGTGCAAGTGTCTTTCCCTGTTCGTGTGGATTCCCGGAATCTGTCTTTTCCCTCACTTTGTAAATAGTTCAACTGGTGTTTCTGTAAATAAACACTCTTTATTTTTCACGACCCAGAGCCTGCGCTTGAGTCCCTTCAGTCCCGTTGTGACAGATGCTTATATTTCTGATTAACTTTATAATAACTTCAAAATATATAACTTGCCTTCAACTTTGCCATTGTCTTTAACATCCAGGGTGAAATGAATATTTTTCTCTTGAACGCCATCTGAATTAAAGACCTCAATGCTGTATTGACCTGAATCATTCCTCCTCATGTTTGTGATCTTGAGTGTCCCGTTCTTGATTATAAACTGTAGTCTGTTGTTAAATTCCTTGTCTATCATTATTTTTTCTTTCTTCAGATTGAACATAGTTATGTTCACACTGGGAAGCACTTTCAAACACTTCATTTCACGGCCACTAGCATTAGTCATCACTTGGATATACACAGTTCCTTCAAGAATAGGAGAGCATGGACCTGTGTTCATCCTGAGGTCACAAGTAGTCTCATCAACTGCAACGAGAGCTGGAAAAAAAGCATGAAAAAACACAAGTTTAAATTATTAATCCTAAAAATGTATATGTTTGTCATCTTTATGAGGAAAACCTTACCGAGTGTTCCTCCTGCTAATAGAACAATGATAAGAAACTGCTCCATGCTCTTCATTTATTGACTGGAAAATTATGAACAAATCCAGATATAAATCTGCAACAAACCTAAACCCAAACTGACAGGAAAAAGTAAATCGGTGACAACACATGATGTTTTCACTAAAACAGAAAAGAAACTATCACTTCTACTTGCCAGCACACAGAATAATGATACAGGCTGCTGTAGCAAACCGAAAGAAATATGTACCACATGTGAACAAATCATTTTCCTCCACTATTTCAATAACTAAGTTTAAACAACACTGAATTGGTCTTCACATAATGTATACTTTTGAAAACGACACACAAAAGCTAAAATCACAAGTTCATTCATAAGTATTACAAAAGTTCTTGTGAGGAGAGCTATACTGCTTAGTAAGCTTCATGGGTGTGCTGAAGAGACATTTTTATTCAGAAAGGATGGGACAATAATATTTCACTCAATACCTAGCCTGTATTAATTCATTAGCGCTTCATCAGTGTTACATAAACAATATATAAAGAATAAAATGTAGACAACCAGGTAAAAAGCAGCTTGTTAAAAGGATGCAAATCTTTGCCCCAACATGAATCTGTGAAGCAATGCTGTCCAGATAATATTAAAACACAGATATCCATCAAAGCACACTGTAAAAATATTATTTTGATAAAAGGAAATTAAAATGTATATTTTAAGCTTTACATCACTTGAAATGTGCTAATAGAATAGAATAGGCATGTAATAACACAAAACATTGAGTTAAATGTCAGACAGTCTGTATGAATGTAGTGTAATTAAATACTCCAGACTCTGTACAGTTACACACAGTAAACATAAAACGTGATGGTGAACGTCAACAAAAGAAGGATGCATATAACTTACTTACATTTGAATGGATGACCAAGCTAAGGCAGTAATACACATGCAACCACTTAACTGGAACTGAGAAAAACTCATTCGTGAGAAAAAAAACAACCTACATGGGTACTTCCCGTATTACAGAGCAAGGATGGGATCTTCTATTCTGAAAGCGGTAATAAAAGTTACAATTATACAACTATGTCTATGCACATGTCAGGCAACATACTTGTGTACAGCTGGGCATCTCATCAGTTTTTACCCTGGGACAATCTGGCAAAAATACCAGTTTTTTACAAATAATCAGGCCAAAATATATTAAGCATAGAAATTAGGGTTTACGTTTTGGAGGAGATGTAAACAGAACATACAAACGCACAAACGCACAAACGCACACACACACACACACACACACACACACACACACACACACACACATATATATATATATATATATATATATATATGCATTAATGAATGATGAAGTTTGTAATGTGACATTATAATCACAGATGAATCAAAACTGCAAATTCCCTTCTGCGATTTCAACTTGTTATCCTTGTCAAGTAAACATATTTTGATTTTGTGAAATAATCCTTACCAGTTGATAATAAACACACTAGTTTCCACATACTCACAGCTATAGCTTATAAAATGGAACCAGCCAATATTTTTGAACTTATAATGTTCATTTTGGTAACACATTATAAGCAGTATTTTATTCAAGCAGATCCAAAATAATAATAATGAAAACATCACTAGAGCCGGTCAGATTTTCTCTTTGGGAGACCAAACATTTACCTGCAGCTAGGAGATCAATCTTTTACAAACTTGACTCCTTGAGTGAAAACACATCTTCATAAGTTCCCACAACAATTTATTTACATGAATTTATTTATAGTGGATTAAAGCTTAAGATCAACACTTGCAACGTCCTGGTCTCACAGTACACAGGAGTATGCTGTGACCAGGGTGTGTGTGGCAGAGAAGATAAGCTAACAGTAAGGAGCTGGTGCCCTACATCAGTTGAGTTGAGTGGACAACATCAGAAGCATTGTTCATAGTTTGTAATAAAGAGTTACTCTGAGCTGGAAACGCTGCATCCTTTGCAGGTATGTTCAGGGACCAGATCAAGAAGTACATCACACATCACAGATAACATTTTTGTTAGCACTTTATTCTTAAAACAAATTCACAGTTTACTTTTTTACATTCTAAATCTACTTTTCTTGCCCCACTGATATAATTACTTATAATCTTGTGCATGCTGGACACTCAACTGTAAATCTTGATATTGTCAACTCTGCCACCTCCAGCTTTGTCTCTTGTTTCTGTCTCCAAATCAGCACTCCATCAATCATAGGAGGTCTTACTACCATCTTGGAAACTGTCCCTTTCATTCTAGCTCCAATATCCTTCTTTCAGAAATCACCCTGACACTCATCTTCACCCTCTCCACCCTGCCTGAACTTTCACCTACAGCTCTGTTGTGCATTGTCCATTGTTTTGAATGGCTGATTCAAAGTTTTAAATGAGTCAAAGATCCTTTGTTGTTTCCTTTATTACGCAGTCACATAACGGAATTGCATGTGGTCAGCTTAATACCAACTAGTATACAAAGCACAGAAAGATACATAATATATAAATATACAGAACAGGAAAATACGGTAGCATTGTAGTTACATGTTCCAAAGTGCAGTTGTCCTGTGTGTGTGTGTGTGTGTGTGTGTGTGTGTGTGTGTGTGTGTGTGTGTGTGTGTGTGTGCGCGCGCACAGGGGGTGATAGAGTTCATTGTTCTAGGGGAAAAAGTGTGCTTCAGTCTAATGCTTCTTGCTTAGTCCTAAACCACCTTCAAGAAGGCAGACGGACAAACAGTCATTTACTCAAGTGTGTGGGATTTGCACCAAAGCAGCTGGTTTTCTTCTGGACACAGCAAGCATACACAGAGTCCCGATCTGGGAGAAGATTTCCCACAGTGCCCTGTGCTGTTCTCACTACCCTGGCCATGTCATTTCTGTCCTGTGCCGTGCAGCTGCCATGCCATACTGTCATACTACAATAGATGATGCTTTCTGTTGCATATCTATAGAAGTTTGCCAGCAGTCTAAAGAGCCTTTGCTGGGCCTTATTTACATTGATGCTTTATCACTGTTTCAAGTTTTTGCTGCACAGAAATTCATAGAAATGTTCACCACACTTTTTACTTTAATCATTTTCATTTAAAGGATGACTACAATCATGACCTTAATTCTATCAGAGCTTTAACACAATGCAAATGCAGACAATGCACATATTGCTTGTAATTAAACATGGAAGGAACCTAAAACTGGATGCATTGATGCTCTGTTTTAATCAGCTGAGCTTTGTGTATTTGCCTGATAATTAAAAGTGTCTTTAGGTGTCTTGATGTCACCTCCTCATGTGGACCTTCAGTGGTGCAGTCTGTATAAAGACACCGACCATTTAAATCACCTCATTTTACGGACTGTTGCATATAAATAATTATCTCCTGTTGGTTGAGTGTGTCGAGGTTGCTTTGGAAACTTGACCTGGGCATACTCCACTTCCACCTTTTTCTCTGCCTCTGCCTCACCCTCGCCCTCACCCTCATCTTCATCTTCACTCTCAATCTCGACATCGAACTCCAGCTCAATCTCGGCCTGCAAATTCACTGCTGCTCTGAGCTCCACTTGGTCATCCTCTTCGTCTGCAGAGTAGTAAGATCAAATTAAAACATTAGTTTGACTTCTGATTTTCACTGTCATTTCTGATTCTGACTAAAAATCACAAACACAATGCCTTTATTATCCATTTCTGAATTTACATGACAGCGGCATCAACATAGTCTTAGCAAAAATATGATACTTCTGAGTGAAGTAAAAATGAGGTTTTGTACCTTTTTCTTTTGTAGGTTTGTAGTTTTGTTTTTTCCTCTGATCAAAGATGATTGCTATACCAATAACTAATAAAATTAGCAGTGCTAAGAGAACACCACCGATCACTTGCAAAATACCTGCTTCTGAAATAAAGTGACATAAAAAACAAACAAGTAAACAAATGCATGTTTTTACTAATTTACTAATATACCATTACAGCTGACCACTTGATTTACTGATGTGATATCACTGTTTTACTGATTGCTCATTTTAATTGAATGTACCTCAAACAGTCTGAGGGTTTATGAAAGTACAAATAATCAACAAAAACTAATTATCAACCTTTTTTCATCACGTTCTCACTCACCACAGGTAGATATCCTCTCCTCTTTGGAGACATTACTGACGTTGTTCCTGACTGAGCAGACCAGATGTCCTGCGACGTGCTGTTTCAGGGTAATAATGTTAGTCTCATTATTTACAGAAAGGAGCTCAGCATCTGTCAGTGTGCGTCCATTCAGAGTCCAGCTGTACTGAAGACTGTCCCCTCCCTCAGAGGAGCAGGACGCCCTCCTCTCTCCCTGGGACAGACACTCCAAGACCAGCAGGACAGAGGACACAGGAGCTGAGAGAAACACATACAGATGAGTTAAGTCTTTAAGTTGGCCTTTAATGAAAAACAGCAAAAGCAGAAAATTCTAAAGCTTACTAAAGCAATATTACATTTCTATTAATAAAAGGAATTACCTTGAATAAACAACTGTAAAGTCCACTCGCCTGATGCTCTTCCATCTGAATCAAAGGTTTGAAGGGTATAATTACCACTGTCATTCCTGCTCATGTTAGGAATCCTATATGTTCCATTACTGGGAGAAAAGACAAATCTTTGTCCTTCAGCATTAGGAAGAACTTTATTATTTCTGACATTTAGTATTTTTAATGAATTTTTTATCAATTGGTATTTTGATGTCTTTGAGGTATTGTCCATCAGTTGAATGTCCACATTTCCACCTAAAGATCCATAACACTGAGCTCCATGCTGTTTAATGTCACAGCAAGTTTCCAAACCTGCAAATAAAAAAAGTAAACAAAAGCAAAACTGTAAACTTTTGGAGTATTCAGTCCCTACCAGAAGGATTGCAGCAGCTTTTGCAAATGTTTACCTAAAACAATCGTCGATGTTTTGTGCCTACTGTCTGTCTCACTTCACACTATGTGAAGAAATATTTAGTGCTCATGCCGATGAGCACTACACAGGTTTATGACTTAAACACAGCAAGGGTTCTATTTTACTTGTGCTGATCTTTTTCAAAATGAAAATTTGGAAATTCTAACTGGAAAATCGAAACTCACAAATGAAAATGAAAAAAAAAAGACTGACTCTTGTAATCTTTTGTATTTTGACCTTTTACAGATTATTTAATGATCTAATTTCTCAAAGCTGTTTTTACTGCATATTCATTTTGAAAGGATCTCAGAAAGAGGCATCAATATTTAAAGAAAAGCAAGCAAGTAAGTGGAAAGGTGCAACACACATCACATTAGCTGACACAGCACTTGGGCACTGAGCATGCAGTGATGGGAAGGTTACTTTTAAAATGTATTCCAGTAGCCCAAACCAGGATCTTTTCCTAAAATGAATCAAGTGGTTTTAGTGCTTGAAGCAAACAAAGAGCTGGTGAATACAGAGCTAAATGAACCGCCCTACTCAAAGTTTACTAAAACCGTCATTGTCTTTTACAGCTACTGTATGTGCAGCTTAATAGTAACAGTTTGGTTCAGTTAAAAAAATATTAGCCTGTATGTGAAGATGATTAGACTTTTATTCAAACACAAACTAAGTCTATGTATTTGCAACATAGAAGTTTCAAATGTGAAACGAGCCACTTGGTTTTGAGGCTGCAGAATTAGGTTAAAAATACAACAATCATAATGCCTGTGTGGTTTTCTTAGGTACCGTTACGCAGTTTACATTGGGGTAGAAAACTTTATTAACTGACCCCAATTTCGGTGTCAGGAAATCCACGTTGATACACTCCAAGTACATCTTTTTCAGTGAGCTTTGCTTTTTTTAAGGTTTCCAATTTATTATTGTTCTCATCTGTTATTCTTTCCAACCCTATTTTGTGAACCCAGTTATTGAGAACTTCAGCTTTGTTTCTTCTTTGCTTTTTAATGGTTTCTGATTTACTTGTGTTCTTATCATCTGCTACAGTGCTTCTTTTTCCCACCTTAATGTTTAAATTTAATGCAACTAATAATAATCAATGACCAAGTGGAAAGTTTCAGTGTGCCTTTTAAGTTTACGTGGTAGTTACTGAGAAATAAAAGATGATTAATTTATGAATATGAGTAGTGGTCCACATGTTGCAAAAATAACTGGAAACATCAATAGATAGACAAATAATATATCAGGAAATGTTCTGTTCTATTCTGTTCACTGTACATTTGCTCTGTGCATATGCTTATTTTTTGTCATTTCATCTTCTATCATTTTGTTGCCCAAGTGATGTATACTGATTAACAGTTCTACTGCCACATAATGTTTACATGTCCGATTATCTTTATAATAACATCAAAACTATGCAATAAAGAATAAGTTATATAACTTGCCTTCAACTTTGCCATTTTCTTTAACATCCAGGGTGAAAACAATGTTTTTCTCTTGGACTCCATTTGAATTAAAGACCTCAATGCTGTATTGACCTGAATCATTCCTCTTCACGTTTGTGATCTTGAGTGTCCCGTTCATGAACTGTAGTCTGTTGTTAAATTCCTTGTCTATCATTATTTTTTCTTTCTTGAGATTAAACACAGTTATGTTCACCCTGGGAAGCACCTTCAAACACTTCACATTACGGCCACTAGCATTAGCCATCACATCACACTGGATATACACAGTTCCTTTAAGAAGAGGAGAGCATGGACATCTGTTTGCATTGAGATCACATGTAGTTTCATCAACTGGAAAGAAAGCTGAAAAAGATGCATTCAAAAGAACATGAGCTTATAAGAATCACACTACAAATGTGAATGTTTGGTGTTTTTTATGAAGACAATCTTACCATGAGTTCCTCCTGCTAATAACACAACAATAAGAAACTGTTCCATCCTCTTCATATATCAACACTGTGGATTTAATCTTAAAAGAATAAAGATAATAGAAAAATATTAACAAATGCTGAACCTCCTGTGAACCTCAGGCAAACTGACAACAAACAGTAGATGATACAGACAGGGTGTTTTCACAAGAGCAGGAAATAAAGTGACTCACTTCTACTTGCCCACACAAATAGAAGTGACATAGAGAGAAGTGAGGCAGGCTTTTGCTTGTGTGCTGTAATGAACTGATCGCAAGAAATATCCTCAAATGTTAATGAATCTTTTTCCCTCAACTGGTGTAGTTTGGGGGAATTACCTATGCAATCTATAGACAATCTAGGCAATACTCTTTACTGGGGGAAAACTTTCAAGTGTCAATAAAGCCTTCACATATGGTCTAAGAAAAAAAACAGGAAGCAATTCAAAATAGACCAGAGGTTTCTGTGGGGAGAGCTTTGTTGTTTCATGGTCTTTACAATGTGTGCAGGAGAGACATCATTTTATGTTTGCAGGTTTGCGTAAGTTTGCTTTTTGAAAGAAAGAGAAATAAACAATAAAGAAAGAGTGTAAACTGTAAATACTAAATGGATGCAAATCACTACCACAACATGAAACTGTGAAACAATGTCCTCTAGACAAAAACAAAAAACATATTTTTTTTTACCCATCAAAGCAGACAGACTCAAAAGTAATAGAACTCGCTTACAGTATTTGAATAAAGAAAACAAATGAAAACAATGCAAATTTAAATCTCTCTCCGTAAACGGCTCGTAATGTGTTTAGAATGAATGTGTAATAACACAGGTTTTCAGTGGTAAATAGCAGAATGTCACTGAATGTATTTAAATTAAACACTGCAGACTCTGCACACTGGAGGCTTTGCAATTTTTCACTTACTTTTGATTACTCTCAGTAAGCACGAGGAGTGATGGCGAACATGGATAGAAGAAGAATCATGATCAAGAAACATAGGATGTAAATGATATACTTATGTTGCAATGGATGCACACATCAGCAAAACCTAAGTAAGCAACATATTCAATTCAATTCAATTCAATTTTATTTATATAGCGCCAAATCACAACAAAAGTCGCCTCAAGGCGCTTCACAGATACAGAGAAAAACCCAACAATTACATGACCCCCCTATGAGCAAGTACTTTGGCGACAGTGGGAAGGAAAAACTCCCTTTTAACAGGAAGAAACCTCCGGCAGAACCAGGCTCAGGGAGGGGCGGCCATCTGCTTCGACCGGTTGGGGTGAGAGAAGGAAGACAGGATAAAAGACATGCTGTGGAAGAGAGACAGAGGTTAATAACAGATGTGATTCAATGCAGAGAGGTCATATATAAGCACTCTACTGGAAATGTGAAAAATCATCTAAGGAAATCATGGTTCACATACCCTAACTCCATCAATGCACTGAATACATCTATGAGAAAAGCAAACCCTGCATAAGTACTCTCTGCATTATAAAACAAAGCTGGAACCTTCAACTCTGAGGGGGTTGCAATGAAACTGTCCGAATGTTATGGCAGGACTATTGTTTTACATACTTCCTCTTACTCTGCCTTAAAAATGGAAGTAAGAACTATGTTTATGCACACGTGTCGACAAAACGTCCTGTTTTCTCAAATAAGAAGTTGAAAATATATTGAGCATAGAAGATATAGAATTGAGATATGAGATATACAATTTATTCATTTCATACTCTTCAGTTTGAAAAAATGTAAACAGAGTAGTTAAGAGGACAATCCCAATAAAGGAAATTAAGTTTGGTATATGTCATTACAATTGATGTCATGCTGACAAAACCGCAGAGAAAAGACTGGAGGAACAGAAAGGAATCACAAAAGGGAACTACTGAACCCAAAATAATCCAAAACTCAGCATGAAACTAAAGAAACAAAAAAACAAAGAAACCCAAAAAGTATCGGTGAATATGAATGAACAGAAGACCATAACCAACACAGAGTTAGAACAAATCCCTCGTCAAAACCACAAGAAATCATAAACTCGCAAAAACTCAAAGCATGGCGTTCTGAACTCAAATGTTTAGTTTCTTGACTGTATCCCAAATCCCATTTCATTTCTGCAGGAAGCCAGTGCGTGCATAGTTATACAAAGGTTTGATATTGTACAAGATCTCCAGCCTGGGCGATTCTTTTCCTTCACTGATGGCTTCCAACACATTATCCCCATCAAGCCTCTCAGTGAGGGACTCATCACAACCTGATAATCCCATTAGTGTGGGGTACCAGTCAGTAATGTGTACTGCTTTGCTCACCCTCCTTTTTGAGCGTAACGTGATCAGGCAGTTGGGCTGGAAAGGTCAGATCATGGATGGATTGTCAGATGAGTGTTGGAGTCCACTGTGCATTTTGTCATGTCTGTTTGGATTAAAGGGAGTGTATGGGGGAACTCTGCAGCACTGCAGACTGACACACGGGAGCTTTGTTAGAGGGGAATAAAGTGATTAAATGGCGTCCGAAAGGTCGATTTAATTAATTTTAAAAAGCCAGTGGGTGGTTAACAGTCTTACTTGAGTTGGGACTGAATGGAGCAGTGGAGGTAGTCTAAGGTCACCTAGATTAGCAAGGTTTCTGTGGAAGTACAAAGGAAGTAACTAAGAGAACTGAAAAGAGAACTGCTTAGCCCAAAACAGGCATTTGCAGGCAAGGTAACAGAAATGACTTAATGTTCCCTATTATGGCAACTATTGAGAGAAATATGTCTCAAACCTGAATGAATACTAATCACTACCCAGAATGTATTAAGTTCAAGTACTTTAAGCAGATCTGCCCCTGGTATTTATTCAGGTTTGGATGTATGCATTTGTAAAATATTTTTACATGTGGCCAAATTGCTTCAGATTTGTATGTGGATTGAAGCACGCACATGTGAGTCCTCAAAAGTTACACATGAATCATTGTACACATTTGTAAAGCCTAGTTTACGCTTGTGGGTCATATCGTACACATTTACAATGCTAATGAGACATATTTCTCTTAATAGACAATGATCCATGATCTATGATGAGAACTGCTGCAAGCTTCAATCTGAAATACTCCACAGTTGATTACAATATGCAAGGCAGGTGTGGAAAGCGCTGCTTGTGTGAGACAACACAGGAAGTCTGCACTTGTTACCAGACATGTTTAATTTCCTCGCTGATGTCAGCTTTAACTGACACCTTATAGTTTCTATTTGTTGTTGCGCCATCATCATTACTGGAACAACAGTTTATACCCCCGCACAAGGCCAAGGCATCCTCTCCCTTTCTGTTGTGTAAGCGTGTAGCAATTTCACCTAAAAACACTCAACTTTCTTACCTGTTAACCCTTCACACCATGGGATGCTTGTATCCTTCTAATGAGGAGTGTATTAACTCTATTATCAGTATAAATTGCAATTAATTTAAAAATGAAACATAATTAAACTTATTTCTAACAATTCCTTCCTTTCACAATGTCAGTTGTGAATCCCAATCATGCTTATCGTTTAACTCCTCCCTCCAGGATTCCCAGCCAGGTGTGATACTGAGCCTGAGGCCTTTCTCTCCTTAACTTGTACTGTGTCTCCCTTTCAGACAGGAGAGTTACCCTAAGAAGTTCAAAAATGTTGTTTAAGCATACTCAATAATTAAATCACTCACTGCCACCTTGTCCCTAAATGATGTCTCTACTGTTCTGTGGATCCTACCCACTCATCTTCATCTGAATCGCCACCCTTTTTATTATTACTGAGTCTTTTTCTTTCTTAAGCCTGTACTGCCTCTCCCTTTCAGACAGGAGAAATCTGTCTGATATAACAGCATCAATAACATTGTGATATTTAAAACATCCTAAAGGTATTTACAGTGCACTTTTGAAAGAAGGTTTAATCTGGTGGTTCAAAGCAAAATCATTTGTGAAATGACCACAAAATTCTTTTTAAGAGTTTCAAAGTGTCAGAAATCAGTAGATATAACAAAGGAACTTACAGCTAGTTGTTATATTTACAAGGGAAATGAGGATGATGCTCAAGTTTCTCAGGTGTTAGGAACTGGCATCACTGTATGAAGCAGTCTAGCTGCTATACAGAAGTGCAGGAGTCCAAAAGAATTTGTCAGTCAAGTAGCTGTGAAATTTGTATACTGAACCACTGCTGATAGTGGAGCCTGTCGCACAACATATTTGGGCATCCACTGTCAGCAATATGATCTTATGTCCAAAACTGTCTTTGTGATTTTGGAATGGACTGAATCGCTGCAGTCCTTTTTATACAGAGGGACTTACCATCTAATGTGATTACATGTCCCAAATAGGTTAATTACTCCGAAGCCCACTGTAATTTGGAGAGGCGCACTTTGTGACTGTTCTCAGTGAGGTGTTTTACAGCACTTTAGCAGGCCTGCTTATAAGGAGAACAGATTAATAAATGATGACATATGCAAAAATGTCTACCCCTCTGGAAGGATGAAACCTGACAGGTTTTCTTTAGGCGCCCTGGTTTAGGACATTTCATGTACATCCTGTTGAAGGACAGGACACCCGCCAATAAAAGTTGGATTTTTTTCCACCTGCTTAGGGATCATCAGATCACAGGTCAGGTACAGGCTAAGCAGGCTCATGATTGAGAAACTGATCAGAGCTGTAATGCCATGGTTCCTGTGACGCTTTAAACCATTTAAACTTGCTTGTATTCAGCATACTGTCTCTAAATCAGTGTGCAGTGAGACTCAGAGTGGTAAAAACCCTCATAAGATGTTGCAAATGGCCCCTTATGCACTTATTTGGCAGGTTAAGGAACCTAAAAAACTAAAAAAAAAGCTACACCTCCATCCTCGCTGAGGCTCCAAACTGCCTGCGTCATTTGTGCTGTTGTAGTGTAGATCAGATTTGTTTTAGCTTTAAACCTTGAATCTTTTGAATAATTCAAGGCCATTAAGGTCAAACATGGCTAGATGACAAAAAGCAAACAACAAAATGTCACAGTTTTGAGTGTTCAGTTCTTACCAGAATGACTGTGGTAACAGATGCAAATGTTGACCTAAAACAGAAATAGTGGTTTTGTGGCTCCCATCTGTCTCAGTTTAGACCATACAAACAAGTATTTATTGCCATACAGACACACACAGGTCTTAAAAACTTTCTCTCTCCTTCTCGCCACCCATTTTGGTAATAAAGGCTTATAATCATCTAAAACACTCTTAGTTCAATCTAAGAAATGCAGTGAAGCTTGATTGAAATGTGTTACCATCACTTCCACACTCATCGCAATGTGAAGCCATGTCCTTATTTAAACATTGTTTTTGAGATGTTTTATTTTTTGGAGTTGTGGATTCCCTGGATCCCTCCCTGGAGCACTGTTTCACATGCTACTTTGTTAATGTTAAATATATATTACTCCAGTGTAAATAAAATGCACTGAAGTGTGATCTCCTGAGTCCCTCTTCCCATTAGCCTTGACAGATTCAGATCATGTGAGCAAAGTACATATACAAAATAAAAGTAAATACTCTGATGGCCCACCAGAGGGCTCCACTCACACCCAGGTCAGTTCATGTTTTGTGGTGAATAAAGTCAGAGGAAAAAACTAGAGCACCCGTGTCGTCTGTGCCTTCATCCCACAATACAGCCACACTGTGCTGCCATTTCACACTTGTCTAAATGTCATGCTTTGTCTCTGTAATGTTCCTGTTGTGAAGCTCCCCTCAGTTGCTCTCCTCTGGTTAAATCATCCGATACTATTTATATGATTTAGAGAAACATGATGCTTTGCATGTAGGTTTTGTGAAGCTTTGCCCTGCAAGCACTGTTTTCATAATAATAAGTACACGTTTTTTTTAATAAGAAAGAAAGTAAGAAAGAAAGAATAAAAGAAAGAAAAATAAGAGTTTCTCTGACTCACTGAACTTATTTGTAAGCAAATGCAATACCTCTGTAAACCAGTAGAGGGAAACCTGACACCAAAAAGTCTTACAGTTCAACAGTTCAAATGACACATTAAATGACAATTTTCTGAACGGTTTCTAAATACAAAAATAACAGGAAACAACTATATTAAAGCTCCTGTTTTTAATACATCTCTTCTCACTGGTCAGTGTGTGCTGATGCAGTCAGCCGTGTCAGAGTGCTTCCTCACTAGTGACAGTTTAAGGAGAAAGAGTGATTATTCATAAACAGTTAAAATTACACCAAAAAAACATCCTCTTCCTTTGTACGTCAAAGTAAAAATTATAATGAATTGTTAATGCAGGGAGTAATCAAGTAATGCAGCATTATTTTTAAGGAAAATAGCGAGTAAAGTGTAATATATTATTTTTTTGACTTATGACTCTAACAGTCTACATCAAAATCTATACAGGGGCTGTTTCTAATACCACCGGGGTAATTAAAGGACTCCTAATAGCATCAACTACAGTCCAAACACAGGTTCCTTCAGACAAACTCTCCTTTACACAGATGCAAACAGGCGCACCCTACACTGACCACGTTTCCTGTTCGTGACCAGTTTCACATCAAAACATGCAAATTTAGATCTGGTAGGATGTGACTACTTTCACAGTATTTCAGTACTAACTGAAAGCATTTGTCATTATTGCCATTTCTTGTTATTACTAATCATCTTCAGATAAGAATGTGTGAACTCAGACCAGGCAGGATGTGACTAGAATAGAAATGCAGAGAAAGAAGCAATAAATGTTTAATTATTTTAAAACCTTTTTTTTTTAATCAATTATGTTGATGAACAATTGAAGTGAAAAAGACTCCAAAGAGATGAGAAACAACTAATTAATGGCATCATTCAACCATAGCAAAGTCATCAGTATTTATAAATATATGTCTGTGCAAAAGCAAACTGTATTAATATATAGTAAATTAAAATTCAGCAAATATAAAACAGAAGCTTTATTTTTAATGTCATAAAGAGATTTTAACACCAAGAATAATGGCACTGTCACTACATTTATGCTTAAATGTGTCTTTGGTTGTTTATCTAACATATGAACTGAACAAAGAAAAATCTGCAACATGATTACAGACACGGGACTGGGCTCCATAAATGTTGTTCTGCCTTTGAACATTTCTTTGATATTTGTACTGATGCTGATTTAAAAAACACTAGCACCTCTGAACAACAACAAAACTGTGTTAAACTTGCCCCAGGGGTATTGTAAGTCCAAATAAACTACAACAGTGTTGAACCTGTGCTGCCCCAGTGATCCCAGCCTGATGACCAAGTATCATAAATGCTGTTGGTATTATTATCTCTATAACAGGTAGTTTGACAGTGCTCAAATTTAATATACTCTAATGTTTTACTGTGTGATATTACTTGAGATGCTATGATTTGGCGCTACATAGTGACATCTGATCTGAACTGTATTTAAATTATGAAGCAAAAAGTGTTATGCAGCAATGAAACTAAATAACATGAAACAAAATGTACTTTGTTACGTCAAGTTCAAATTAAAAGAGAATTACAATCATAAACTTTGTTCTAGCAGAGGTTCATAGCAGGAACATAAGACTGGATGCATTAAAGCAGAATTCAAAATGTGGAAGAACAGTGAAATGTATGAAATTCAATATTTATGAGCTTTGATAATTTGTCTGATAGGAAATCTCATTATTTAATAGACCTTTCAGTATCTCGACATCACCTCTGTGGACCTTCAGCGGTGTAGTCTGTGTAAAAATGCTGATCACTTTAATCACCTGATTTTATGCATGCTGACATACAAACAATCGTCTCCTGTTAGTTCCTACCACAGGTAGATATCCTCTGCTCTATGTAGACATTACTGACATTGTTCCTGACTGAGCAGACCAGATGAGATGAGACATGTTGTTTCAGAGTGATGTTGTTAGTCTCATTATTTCCAGAAAGGAGCTGAGCCTCTGTCAGTGTGCAAAGTTCACCACAAAGAACTTCACACTATATGGCCCCACAATATAAGAAAAGACCCACCAGTAACAGCTCTCCTTACTAAATAGTGACTGAGAAAGAAGAGCATTTTTTATTACTTTAAATGAAAACAGCGCAAATCATGATGTATGTACAAAGGAAAGTATAGCATTAAAACAAAATTATATATACACTTTAAAAAGACAGGAAAAAAAATACCTTTTTTCAGATTGAGCAACAAAAGAAACTAAACAGAGGGAAATCCTTTTGACAGAGTTACTAGCATCCTGGTAACTCATATAGTGGTTAAGAGGTGGAAAGTAACAGAGTAAAAATACTTTGTTACTGTACTTAAATTTTTTTTCTGAGAACTTTTACTTTTACTCTCTACATATTTTAACATATATCTGTACCTTCTACTCACACAGACACACTAGGGTAGCTGTCCATAGCACTAAAACCCATGGTGTAGCTGTCTATGGTGCTGAAGTACATGGATGCATTGGTGTAGCTATCCATCGTGCCAAATCACGCAGATCTACATCAGATCTAGAACAATCTACATGGCTATCCGTGGTGAAAACACTCAATGTTGCTTTAAATAGCTAACTCTATGCACTACAAACCACCTACCTTGGGATAGCCAACCAGTCTGTAAGGGTCACCTCTAAAGCATCAAATCCACAGCAACAGTGGGTAGCTCTTCCCAACAGTCTGCGGTGCCGAATGATTTTAATGTACAGAAAGGGGTTTTTTTTTGTTGTTGATGTTTTTTTTTAATATATGGCTGTTTTGAAATCACAGGGGTACAGAGATGAGCGATTGGAGTGGAAAACAAAGCTCATTCTTGGGTGGAAGGCATCATGTTTAGTTTTATGAAGTTCATGAAGTTTTTCACTCTTGTTAGACTCAAAGAACACACTGAACTCATAATTATAAGAAGAAATGTGGGGGTGAAATGTATGTTTTATATTTAACTAATAATAATGAACTTCACTCAATACAGACGTTATCATAAGCAACAGTAACGCATCTGTAAACCAGTAGAGGGAAACGTCACACCTTTTCATACTTATCTGTTCACTTCTTACCTTTTCTTGAACAACTGTTTATCAAAATGGCAGCAAAGGCTTAAAAAAATTAATTTGTGGAGGACATCAGAAGGACAGTTAACTGAAATGTTTTAAATACAGAACAAGAAAAAACTCAATTAAACTTCCTACTTTAATTCTGTCAAATGTTTCATGTCATTACTGATTAAAATAATGATACTGAAAGGCCTACATCTGTAATTAGAATCATATGAGACAAATACATGAGTATATAATTGTGTAAAATTGTGAGGTTTCAACTAGTTTAAAATGGATAGTTACATATTTTCTATGGCTATGCTTATATTCAAGTATTAAAAATAACCGCAAATAATATTCTTGTTAGGACTTTGAGTAAAGTAAAGTAAAATTGTATTTATATAGCACCTTTCAAGACAAAAGATCACAAAATGCTTCACACAGAAATACCAAGGCATAAAACAAAGACAGATAGAAAGTTAACCAAAAGCAATTCTAAAAAGATGAGTTTTTAGTTATTTTTTTAAAAAAGACTACTGAGTCCACAGATCTTAAGCTCAGAGGGAGAGCGTTCCGCAGTCTGGGGGCCACAGTGGCAAAGGGTTTCTCAGGGTGAAGTTTTCCCCTGTCTCCCTTAGTTCTCCGTCTTGTATGCTGTGTGTGCGGTGTTTTGAACAACCTGCAGACACTCAAGGGAGTTTTTGCATAGACATATAAACAGTGAATTACTATGGTCTAAACGTGATGAAATGAATGCATGTGTAACAATCTCCAGCTTGGTGTGAGATACAATAGGGCTTAATTTAACAATGTTTCTTAGATGATAAAAGCAAAACCGAAGCAGAAATTTGACATGAACATCCAAAGTGAGAGCCAAGTTAAAAGTTTACCTCTAGGTTGCTGATAGACAATTTCACAAATGTCAAAAGGGGACCAAGAGCTTTCATTGTCTTAGGTGCAAATCTGTCAGGAGCACATTCAAGGACTTTAGTTTTTCCTTCATTAAGTTGAAGGAAGTTGTCAGCCATCCAACCTTTAATGGAGTCTAAGCACTGATTTAGAATCTACAGCTTAGAAACATCTTGGGGCTTAAAAGAAATGTTTAACTGTATGTCATTTGCATAGCAGTGATAGCAAATGTCCTTAAAGGGGTCAAAGTATGCTGAAGAGGAAGTAGATATATTAGAAACAATAAAGGTCCCAATACAGAACCACGTGGCACACCATAGGTAATGGAAGTGGAAGATGACCTGTACTTAGAAACCACCAAAGAAAAATAATTAAATAATAATATGGTCCATCTTATTTATTTCATACTATAATGGACTAAAACACAGTTCAGACTGTTTATTGAATGCATATGGGCAAAATCTTGGAGAAGCTAATGGCTCTGCAATGGGAATTGAGAGACCTGGTGACTAGTAATGGAGATTAGACCAACTGTAAAATTGGATGCAGTTTGTTCGCACTAACCAAAACAACTACCATCCTCAACTCATGCGGCCCCCCTGGCGCCAGCTGGTTGCTCAAGGCAAAAACTGGCAGAAATAACAAAATTCTCCCTTAGATAACAAGATTGTTGTTCTGACTCTCTTTCCCCCTCCCTTAAGGCCACCCCACGTCGACCAAAGATTGTTGACTTTTGCCTAACTGGGTGAAGGGACACTTTCTCTCAGCTGAACACGGAACACACACACACACACCCAATTTCCTTCAGGGCCAACCTTGGACCTGGAACCAGGATTAATACAATTTTATTGCATTGAATTGAGTTCAGCCAGAATTTAAAAACGGAACTCTGAAATAAAAGTAGGATTACTGCCTGTGACCATTTTATCCTTTCTATGCAGTAAATCATAACCAGCACTTCCTGTGACCTTCTATTGTTGGTGCACTGTTTCTGTTGCTTTACCGGGGAAACAAACACACACACACCCAAGGTAAACACAAATTTTAGCTTTGTCAAAAAGAAGAAGCATGAATTTTCCCTTCCTGTTTATGGGAAGTTTCCTTTCCTATTTCACAGGGTGATGATTGACATATCTAGTGTGGTCCTTACTAAAAATGTGCAAGTACACCACTTTAAGGAAAATAATGGGATAAAAATGGTTGCAGGAATAAACCAATGCAAAACAAGTAAAGCAAAATAAACCGTTAAGGTATAAGTGCAGGGCAACATGAGAGGAGCACAAACAAGAGGAGTGTAGTGTGAAAAATTGAGCTTGGTGTCATAACAGGAACAGAGAAAAAAAAAAAACACGAGTTTGTGAACAACCTTCTTTTTCTAAGACGTACGTAAACCCAGGTAATTGTGATAATGATGACTAATAATGAATAATAATGAGGGTTTTTTTCTTTAAATGGCCAGCCATCTCATGGTAGACTGAAGTGATATAGCTCAATCACCACTAATGTTACAACTTTCAAGATGAGCTAAACAAATTTCTGATGTATTTTGTGATAACAACCATCTTATAAAAAGTGCACAACAGCGGACCAGCAGGTTAACAATCCCCCTGTTCTGAGGCTGAAAAAGCCTGGAAGTGTCCCTCTGTTTACTAATATCAGTGGCCAAATCCAAGTAAAATCCAACTTGCAGCAATTTGAAACATGTTTAGATGAAAAAGTGACTCACACACCTGTCCTTTATGTAATTTGAACATCAGTGTTTTTAATGAGGACACTTGCCAACTAAAGGTGAATTGTTGATATCTGGATGTCTTATAAACATCCAAATGTTCAGCCTTTTTACTTTATTTGTGTTTTAAGGATTCTTCGTATTATTGTAGGGTCTTTACCAAATGATATAAAGCTCCTTGAGGCAACATGTTGTAATTTGGTGCTATATAAATAAAACTGAATTGAGTTGGATGATCTGGTCCAACTTCTACCAAGTCAAAAACAAGTCAAATTCAAATGGAAAGAGAAAAATACAATACAATACAATACAATTTTATTTATATAGCAAGTTTAAATTCAGGGGGTACACCAAAGTGCTTCACAGTAAGGAATAAACAGTAAAATGATTACACTAAACAGTAAGTCATTAAAACAAGGTAAAATAGAGAAACAAACAAAGGCATTAGTAAGTAGGGGTAGGGAGAATTCATGATAATCCAGAGAAATGAGTAACGATACAGCAGTTAGTGAGCGGTGAGAATTAGCAAGTTGGAAAAGCCAGGTTGAATAGGTAAGTTTTCAAGTGTGCTTTAAAGAATTGAATGGACTCAGAAACATGAATGGTAGCAGGAAGACTATTCCAGAGGTTTGGCGCTACAGAGGCAATGGCACAATCACCCGTAGTCACTGACCAGATGATAACAAAGAACAGCTGGGAGTATAAAGACTGAGGAGGTTGGTGAGATAGTCGGGCGCAAGGTTGTTTAGGCATTTGAAAGTAAGCAGCAGAACTTTATAATCAATACAAAATTTAATAGGCAGCCAATGTAAGTCAGAGAGCACAGGAGTAATGGAGGCAAACTTTCTAGTTCCGGTTAGAAGACGAGCTGCAGCATTCTGAACAAGCTGTAACCACTGGAGGTGAGCGAGTTGGAGTGCAGAGTAGAGAGAGTTACAATAATCTAATCTGGAGGTCACAAAGGCATGTATAAGTTTTTCAAGATCTTTGTACGGTATTACAAGTTTGACCTTGGAAATTTGGCGCAATTGGAAGAAGCCAGATTTAACCACAAAGGAAACCTGTTTATCCAGTTTAAATGAACTATCCAGGAAAACACCTAGATTACTTACAGTATCGTTAAGAAGCAAGCAAAGGGACCAAATCAGGCAGCTAGCTGATCTTGTGGAGTGTGACTATCAAACACCATAATCTCAGTTTTCTTCTCATTTAAAATGAGAGAATTGGCTGACAGCCACTGGGAACTCTCTCAAGCTGTCAGACAAACGATTCAATGAAGCTGGCAGGTCATCAGACAATTGGAAATGGATTTGAATGTTGTCAGCATAACAGTGGTAGGAGATCTGATACTCCAAACAGTAGAGGGCCCAGCCTGCCGAGCACACTGGCGCCATCTTGGATTAACGATTAGATCCTCCCCTCAATAACCTAAATAACAATGTTCTATGAGAGCTTCCACAGAATATATGCAGAAAGCACTCACAGTATTTGTGCAACATACTAAATCAAGAGATTGGAAGTGCAATGAAAGTAAATATCAGTAAGTATTTATATCAGTAAGTATCACCTTTGATAGTCTATTTTTCTGATGGGAAATCACATTTAACGAAAAATAGTTAGACATCTTGACAGCAGCTCCTCACTGATCAGCTTTCAGCTGTGCAGTCTGTGTATAAGCACTGACCACTTAAATTACATGGCTTTATGGACGTTGCCATACAAACAAGCATTTCCTGTTGGTTCCGTCTGCCGAGGACGCTTTGAATACTTGACTTTGCCAAACTCTAGTTCAGCTCTTCTCTCCAGTTGTTTCGCCTGCCGTTTCACAACCCTGATATCAGCAAAGATTTCTTCCTGGTCATCTTCTTCCTCTGAGGAATAGCAAGTAGAGCGGTGGGCCGGCAGAAAAAGTTGGTTAGTTTTATCACAAAGACTGGAAATAATGTAAAATGATTCACACAAAATATGACTTTTGAAATGGGTTCATTAGCAAGCTTTAGACTTTATGGTAGGGCAGATCTGTCTTCTGTGATAAAGGTAGCTGGTTAAACACTATCCACGTATCTAACTGGCATATCTTGCTAAGTCATCAAAAAAGTTTCATTTAAAAATTTCCAATAATTATTTATTTTTATAAAAAGAGAAAAAAGCAATCTGAGCATTGTGAGTGAGGAAAAAGATGAAGTTTTGTACCTTTTTGTTTTTTATGTTTGCTGTTTTTCTTTTTCCGCTGAGCACAGATGACTGCTATACCCACAAGTAAGAAAATGATGAGCGTCGTGAGAACACCAATTAGTGGCAAATTTCCTGTTTCATAAATTTTTTAAAAAGAGCTGTTATTTGAGTCAGAAAACACGATTTTATGAAAAAATTAAATGGGGATAAATAAGAAAATGACACCAGTGGATGTAGTTAGTTTTCAATTTCTAATACACCATATGTCATCACTTATGGCAGCTCCGTTCTCCTTACCCTTAAAAATCTGTGCTGGTTCAACACACAGGGTGTTACTGGCTTTATGCACCCACCCCGATATCATTGTCCCATTGACTGTGGTGCAGTTAATAAAAATGAACCCTATGAGCAAAAGAGATAATTCATGACCATTATAAAAAGTGACATTAATTGTCAAAGTTGTGATTATCGCCTACTATCACTCACCACAAGTAGATATCTTCTTTTCTTTGGAGACATTACTGACGTTGTTCCTGACTGAGCAGACCAGAGTTCCTGAGACGTGCTGTTTCAGAGTCATGATGTTAGTCTCATTATCTCCAGAAAGGAGCTCAGCATCTGTCAGTGTGCGTCCATCCAAAGTCCAGCTGTACTGAGGACTGTCCCCTCCCTCAGAGAAGCAGGACACCCTCATCTCTCCCTGGGACAGACACTTAGAGACCAGCAGGACAGAGGACACAGGAGCTGAGGAAAAACACACAGATGATCTTTATTTTAAAAAAAAAATCAGGATCTTTGTCATTCGTTGTAGTCTCTAATGAAAACCAAGTATAAAGCATGAAACACAAATATCTAAAATGTGAGATTTGTGAGATATTTAGATGACCAAAACAAGGTTAAATTCAGACCTTTTAATGGCTTAATTTCCCAACAGGGAAGCATTTACCTTGAATAAACAACTGTAAAGTCCGCTCGCCTGATGATCTTCCATCTGAATCAAAGGTTTGAAGGGTATAATTACCACTGTCTGACCTACTCAGGTTATTGATCCTAAATGTTCCATTACTGGGGAAAAGATATCTATGTTCTATGGTATTAGAAATAATCTTATTCTTTCTCACATCTAGTATTTTTAATGAATTATTTAACACTTTGTATCTAGATATTTCTGAGGTGTTGTCCATCAGCTGGATGTCCACGGTTCCTCCCAAAGCTCCATAACACTGAGCTCCATCCTGTCTGCCATCACAGTAAGTTTCCACACCTGGAACTTTTGAAACATTAATAAAGAAAAACATTTGTAATTCGTTAGTTTCTGTAAAATAGTTGTACGTGTTACAAATATTTCTGAACTACCACATTGAAACATAATACCAAACTGCATATTTGAATAATCCATTATTTTGATTGAGTGTGTATAAAATGATGAGCATTGTACTACTGCCATAAATATATAATCTCAGACTACTTTGCAGAAGTAGTTTTCCAAGGTGCAAGTAATCACCACAGTAATGTTTCCAAGAGTGCAATCATGTTAATAACCAAGATAAACAGTTAAACAGATCCTCCACAGTTTTGGCCAAAGCGAACACCATAAAATTTGTTGGGCAATTAAAACTAAAACATGGATACCATGTCTATAGAAGAACTTTTCAGACTCTTTTCACCTACAGATAGTTATAGAGAGTTCAGTAGGTCAGTTGAAATGCTAATATTTTCATGAAAAAATACAAATAGATACAAAAATGGCACAATAACATAAAGTGCTTATATGAACAAAGTAACATTTAACAGAAACAACAAAAAGAAGAAAGAAGCAGAAACAAAGAACAGTCTTAAATTTTTAAAATCTCATTATTATGTTTATCTTACCACTGCTACTATCCATCCATCCATTTCCTTCCACCTATGCAATTATTGCTCAAATTTACACTGCAGATAAAGTAGTGTCACCAATTAACCTAATGCCTGTTCATCCATTTTCTTCAATTTATCCAATTCAGGGCCACTGCTACTAAAATTAGAGACATGTCCATAAAGAAACTAAAGCTCTTCTCAAAGGGTTACAAACTGTAGATTTTGCCAAAAAGAATATAACCTGATTTTTTAAAACAAATAAAAGCACAAATCTCTTTTTTCAAGTATTAGTAGAGCTGCTTTAACATCCCTTATTTTAAAAAATGGTATTGGTTCAAAACACATTGCTTATATGTAACATATTATTAATAATTATTTATATTTAAAAAAAACCTTGATCAGCTCACCATGAGGCACTCCCAGTAGAATCACCATCAAGCCAAGCACAGCTTCCATGTCTCCTCACTGTTCAATGTGTGTTGACATAGTTGGAAGTTGTCAGAGTGCTTTATTAAATGGCATGCACATATCTCCAATACTTATTGGTCATAAATGGCTCCTTGGAAATTGTGTTCTCACTGCATATGTGTAAATCTAAAAAAGGAAGTGAAAGCAACATATACCTTATTTGGCATAAATAAAAGGAAGCTCATAGAGCTTCCACAGGCTTTTTCAGTCATTATTTACATTGTCACTGGACTATTTTTAGATCTGCAACCAACTACCACTATCCCATCACATAGTGTCTATTACATTCAGCCACTGGCTTAATCCAATTCAACAAAAGTCTCATTTAAAGTTCATATTTTAGTGACTTACATGTAGTTTATGTTCCTCATGCAGGTAAATGCATTTACATCCACAGTGGAAGCAGAAACACCTTAAACCATTTTTAAAAATTAACATCACCATTTTAAGGATTGTAGTTTATAGGGTGAATAGTGGTTTTCATGACTGTTGTTGCCAATATTCATTCATACCAGAATCTGAATACAGCCCTGCATTCAGTGGGAGAAATGTTTCATTGCTCATTCTCAGCTGTAAACACTACAGCTACATGATGACTGAAACTAGCACCATTGCCTGCCACAAGATCAGTTTCATGATCATTAAAATGTAAAATGTAACAACCCTGTCATAGTCCCTCAGTCCTCCCTGGCTGACTTCACCAGGTTGGCCTTCTGTCTGTCTCTTGTTGTTGTTGGCTGTGCTCAGGTGGGACTTATCCTGGATGCAACGAAGGAAAATATGTCTCAAAAGGATTCCAAATCTGTATGACATAATCCTCAAGCGTAAACTAAGCTTTACAAATGTATTGGAGGTAGTGTGTAGGCACCTGGCAATTATCAGAGAGTTGGGGGAGAAGTCCTTCTTGTGACAGTTTACAGAGAATTGGTGTCAGAACAGAAAATAGAGATAAATGTTTTTGCAAGCAGCAGTTGTCCAGATTGGCAAGGTTTCTGTAGAAGTACGGGGAAGTAACTAGGAGAACTGAGAAGAAACTGGGTTAGAACAAACAGGCATTTGAAGGCAACAGTTAACAGAAATGACTTAATGTATAATGCTGGAAACTATGGAGAGAAATGTGTCTTTAAAGGGTTACACATGTGTATGATATGATCCACCTGCATAAAATAAGCTTCATAAATGTGTGCTATGATTTGTGTGTAACTTTTGAGGAGTCACGTGCATGTGTTTGAATCCACACTCAAATATGAAGCAATTTGACCACAAGTGAAACTATTTTACAAATGCGTACATTAAAACCTGGATAACTACTCATTATTTTATTAAGTTCAGCTCACCTATCAAAAACCTTTCTGTGTGTACAAATAATTAACATTGCTCTTGGTTAAAAAAACGTTAAATTTGTGTGGACAAATAGCTTGAGATGCACATCACATTGCATGCCCAGTGGGGGTTTTGAGTAACATTTAATGCTGCCAGCTTCCCACAGATCCACAAATGTAAGCTGCTTTCAAGTTGCAGTGTAAACCTGGGACAACCAGGCTTCCACTATATACCTGCTGTCTTTTTCTCTTTTTTCCAGAGTGTAGTGTCTGCAGTTGATTAATCCATGTTTTTGAAGTAAAGGGCTATGAGCTGTTGTGTTCGTTTAGAAAGAAACGTCCATTTTATTTAAAAACAAACAAACACACAAACAAACAAACAAACATGTATTTGGATTATTGGATGCTTGTATTCCTTTCCCTTCCTCCCTGGAGCAGGATTTCCCCTTTTTGCACTGTGTTTAACATTATCGACTTCATTGTGAATAAACACACTGAACTTTTACTTTGAGACGTATGTTTGAGTTGAGCCTGCCTCATTGGCCATGAAACTTTGTTTAATTTTGGCTGTTTAATTATGAAAAATGTAACAATTAAATTAAATATTTTGGTGATTAAGTTTTAAAGCCTGACTATATCTACATCTGTAATTGTTGAAAATAAATTAAATGAGAGAAATAAATACAAGTAAAACATGTTGGATTTTGGGTTCATCATTTAGTTTTTTCCTTTGGAGCACAGGTGACTGCACAACTAGAGAGTACACCCGTCATCACTTTTTCTTTATGCAATACCAAATCTGATAAGCATGTGTCGGTAACCAAGCTCACTGGTCATGCTCGCCCTAACTTAAATGCATTCTTATTAAAAATATATCTTTGCCTTCTCACTGTTCAGTGTGTGTTGACACTGTCAGCAACAGCCTCCAACAGCATCCTGTTAGTGAGCAGCCTCACAGGAGGATGTGTGAAAACTCTGACCAAAAAGAGCATTGTTATATTCGGTGTATTGTTTGAAATGGGGTAAAAGCAGTTGACACATTACTTCTTCTTTAAACTTACAAGAATTGGAGATTTCTGAGACACCCATTTGGACTGACATGAAGAGAGGGAAATGATCTTCATGGTTGAGAAAACAAGAGCTGGCATTTTTAAAAAAGATCACACTACAATCACATCTGCATGTCTTTAAGTGTGCAGTTACATTTCTTTAGCATATTGGCAGGAAGTCAGATGCGACTCTTGTTACTGTTGTCTAGGGCACCAGTTTAGCTCACAGGGGTGAGGAGGTAACTATAAAACAAACCCTCACCCTTTGCTGAGTGTCCTCTGCACACTCCCTGCTTGCCTTCAATAAAGGCAAAAACACCTGATTTTGTTTGTTTGTTTTGTTGTTGTTTTATTTAAGGCTTATGTCAGTTATGAGACTGTTCACTTTGAATGAGTGTGACTGCAGAACCTCAATGAACCAACAGAGGGAAACATTACACCTACTACTGTTACAGGAATTTTACTCCAATCTAAAAAAAAAAATGCTCAACATACAATTAAGCTACAATTTGTGATTGTAAAAGTAGCTCATGAACGCTAAAAACACCTGACAGGTCTCTACTCCTTTTTTTTTATGTTTGCTTTGAGAAAAGGAAAATAGAATTACACACTAGTAAGGGAACAACCTTTAAATATATAGATTTTTTTACGTTAAAAATGACAACTCTTATTTATATCAGTGAACAGTGGGCTATCATTGTTCACTGTTGTAAATTAGACCTAAACTCAAAAGGCTAATGTTTTAGTCGATTTTACACAAGTCTGTTGTTTTTTTTTTTTTTAATGAAAGAAAAGCCCCTGACATCTCAAGCATGACCTAACTTCATACTGCTGACCCTTTTCATTTAGCTTTTTTATTTTTATTTTTTTAACTTTGCACTGTCCTGGTTGAATTAATGTATAAAGCTCCTTAGCCATTCCTAATGTCTTCATATATTGCTAGGATAATGAGAAACAGGTGCAGTGACTTGTTGAAATATGTGCAAACATGCGCTGAGAAAGCAAAGACAGTTTGCACAATTCTAAAGCACTTAAAAGTCAATTTTTTGGTATAACCACCTAAAGAAATGAGGGATAGTTCAAGACCTTTATATCGTACTGTATTTCAGCTCATCAACAAAGATCGGACTGCAGAAAAACAAATTACTAATGCATAATATGACATTATCAGACCTAATTTATGAGAGTTATTATAGGAGTTAAATAGTCACCAAAGTTTGCTACTGGATGCAGCAATAGATGCATGTCAATAAACAATCTAGTGCTTTTTAATGGATCCTGTGTCCCTGAATCACATGTTCACAGCCATATCACCAGGCTTCAGCGCTGATGTACTTAAATTCTTGATTTTGTATCAACTGAATAACCTAAGATTGTTGGGAATCATGAACTGAATTGCAGAGCAACAAAGAGCGTCCCCCTGTAACAATATTTATTTATCCTTGCATGGTAATGTGTGTAGACATTCTGAGAACACAAAAGGATAGCGACCATGCTATTGTTTAACCAAGACAAGCATGGTGTTTTCATAGTGACAGATATCTGGTTGTTTCTTGCCATTTCTTTCTTGCTAATATAGAAAAATATTTTTTAAAAAGTTTGTGTTTCAGTTACATGAAAAATAGACATGTGAAACAACATGAGAAGTGTGTGAATCCTTAGCTCAATGTGTGACTTCTATCAAGAAACATTCTAGAAGCACCGAGAGCCTCAGTGTCATGAAATGATCTGCCAGACCTAATGACACGCCTGGTTTCACCATACAAGGAGAAATCTTTATTGTACCCAGAGACTATATAAAGGAAGTGAAACACACTCACAAAAGGTCAACATAAAAACTGCAGTCGCACATGCAGTTTTTTCTGTTATGTCTTGAAATTTTAGTTAAAAAAAAATCAGTCAGTTAAAACCAGACTCATTAACATGCAGTCCTGATAGTTATAATTAAAACAGGTGTACTATCTGCATAAACTATTTTACAGTGTTATGCAAAAGTTTGGGCACCCCTGATAATTTTCATGATTTTCCTTCATAAAACACTGTTTGGATGAGCAATTTCATTTAAATATATCATATAGCAGACGAACGCAGTGATATTTGAGAAGTGAAATGATGTTTTTAGGATTTACAGAAAGTGTGCAATAGTTACTTAAACTAAATTAGGCTGGTGCATAAATTTGGGAACTAAATCTGAATCACATGATTAGTTCATTACCAGGCCTCTGGAGAACTGCAGGAGCTAATTTAGCCATTTAAATCAGTTGTGTTGGTTCAAGGACACATCTAAAACCTGCAGGGACACTGGCCCTCGAGGCCTGGAGTTGCCCACCCTGCCCTAAACTATGATGTTGAACAATCTTTGTTTTCAGGTCATTCGAGAGTTGTTTTAAGGTTGCTACTCAGAGAAGATGCAAAGAGGAGAAAAACTTGCAATTGGCCACCTTAAATACCCTTTCTTATAAGTGGATTCACCTGTGTATGTAGGTCAAGGGTCAATGAGTTTACCAAACAAATTTTGTGTTCCAATAATTAGTACTAAAGGTATTCAAATCAGTAAAACGTCATGGGTGCCCAAATATACGCACCAGCCTAATTTGGTTTAAGTAACTATTGCACACTTTCTATAAATCCTATAAACGTTTGACTTCCCAAATATCATTATGCATGTATGCTATATGATATATTTAAATGATCCAAAAAAACAATGATTTATGAAGAAAAATCCTGAAAATTATCAGGGGTGCCCAAACATTTGTATACCACTGGATTTGGTTTCCTCACTGAGTTTATTGTTACTTAGAAAATGAAATAGAGGGGAAAGTTTCCTGACTGAAAAGGAAAAACACTGAGTGAAATACATTTTGATTAATTTATCAAAAGAATGTTTCACTTAAAAAGATCTCTTCATAATGTCTATTTTGTTAATGTTTTTTTTATTCTTTTTATTCTTTCTTTGAACCATCCTGTTAAGTAAAAACGTGCTCAGTGAATTAAGTTCATGCCTTCTTTGTTGTAACTTGCTAAACCTCACCATACTGCACCCCAGCTGGTTAGACACCCATGAAACGAGCGCAAATTTCCTGTGACAGAACCACACCAGCTATAATACATCATTTTCACAGCTTGTTGCACACATTCAGTGCTGCTAATAATAATCAGTGAGTGGAAAGTTTCAGTAATGTCAACAGTCATTTTGAATGTAGTAAAATTAAAAACTGCAGATTCTGCACTGATAGAAGCAAACTTACTCCTAATGAGGCTCACTGAGCATTATGAGTGATACATTAACAGAAGAAGAATCCTCATAAAATATAGAAGGATGTACCCGACTTACATACATTTTCATGGACACACAAAAACAGACTAAGACAGTATTACACAAATAACAGCTGGAACAGACAAAAACTCATCTGTTAGACAAAACAACTCCTGCATCACAGAACAGAGATGGAACTTAACACCTCTAAGAGGCATGCAGTGAAACTGTCTGAATAATACAAGGCTGTAAAATACTTGACTTTATTTTGAGTACTTTTTCTTCCCCAGCTCTAAAAATGGAGGCAAAAACTGGTTATGTGTCCCCAAGTGGCCTCTCCCTACTTCCTTTTTGTTAAAGTTAAGTTGAGCTGCTGGTTTTGGCATTGGAGGTTTCGGATTTTGGCCTTTTAAAAATTTGTGACATTAATGAATTAATATTCCATACCATCAATGATATTACTAATTTCTTTGTTTGTTTTGTTTTTGTTGGTTTTCTTTTGTTTGTTTTTTTAAATCTGTTTTCCTTTGTCTCATCATTTGATTTACTTCAAGAATAAATAAACTATTGGAATTTTTATTTCACACCTACTGTCTGCTTTGCTATAAATATAATATAAATAAGGCTTGGGCTTGATAGGCTTGAAACAAATAGTCATCACTGTCTGCCCTGGTTAGTTTATTGATATGTTCCACACCCAGTAACATTTCTTTTAAGTAATGACCCAACAAGTCAACTAAAATATTTAATGTTTAATTATTATAAAGATGTATACATTAATAATGATAATAAAACATGGAAGTGAAACAAATGATGAACAAAGTTAAATTGAAAAGAGAAACTGCTCCATTGCAACCATATAACATTTGTTCAGAGCTTCAACAGAATAAAAATGCAGAAAACACTGACACTGGTAGTATTTAAACATAGAGGAAACTTAAGACTTGATGCATTTTCTCAAAATATTCATCAGTTTTAATATTTTGTATTCCTCTGATAGGAAATCACCTTTAGCTATATTGACACGGACCTTTTGTGCTCGTGGAATAGATACAATCAACTCCTGTTAGTTCAGTGTGTCGAAGTCGCTTTGAAAACTTGACTTGGCCGTACTCCACCTCTGGCTTTGCCTCCACCCTTTGCTCTACTTGCTTCCCCTGCTGCTGCAGCATAACCCTGACATCAGCATATGTGACTTCCTGGTCATCATCTTTCTCTGCCTCTGCAGAGAAAATAAATTGAGCAAATAAAGTCAGTGAGTCATCAAAACAATAGTTTGACGTTTCATGAAACTTGATTTCTTAACAAGAGTTAAATAAATTAGACACACATATATATTACTGGTCACTTTGAGAATGAAGTCGAAATGTGCAAATTACATTTCTTGTTTCAAAACAATTGCCACGGCTGTTATACCCTCGACAAAATACCTCGTTTAGATGAGTCTTGTGATACAACAAACATGCGCTTTATTGCACAAGGGTGGAACCATCGCTATCCTTGCATCTGGCCATTGCCAACCATTTAAACCCAGTTAAAGACAGCGGGTATCAAAAAGATCAAAAAGAATCACAACTTTCTTGGTAATATTAAATAAAGGAAAATATTTTTTGTCAGACTGAAGTAACTTAAAGGAAGTTTTGTACCTTTTTGTTTTGTAGAGAGTTTGTTCTGTTTTTTCCTCTGAGCACAGATGACAGCTACACCCACAAATAAGAGAAATACCAGTGCTGAGAGAACACCACCGATCAGGGGCAAAGCTGCTACTCCTAAAATGAAAGACATACGAAAACAAAACAAAAAAAAAAACTCAGTAAAAACGTTTTTTTGTTTTTGTTTGTTTTGTTTGCTGGTTTTACAAATGTATTTGGAAATACAGTGGAAAAAAAGAGCCATTCACATTAATGTCCCAGGTGCAAACAATGGGAAAAAATGCAGCAAACAATTAGATGAGTTATGACATTTGTACAAAGTGGTCATAATCAATACAAACCGAATATTACCTTTTGTTTATAATAATCTCACTCACCACAGGTAGATATCCTCTCTTCTTTGGAGACATTACTGATGTTGTTCCTGACTGAGCAGACCAGATGTCCTGAGACGTGCTGTTTCAGAGTGATGATGTTACTCTCATTATTTACAGAAAGGAGTTCAGCATCTGTCAGTGTGCGTCCATCCAGAGTCCAGTTGTACTGAGGACTGTCCCCTCCCTCAGAGGAGCAGGACACCCTCATCTCTCCCTGGGACAGACACTCAGAAACCAGCAGGACAGAGGACACAGGAGCTGAGAGAAACACACACACGCAAATGACTTATGTTACTATCATAGGATATTGATAATAATTTTCTGATCACCTGCTAAATTTACAAGTTTGCTCACTTACGGACACAAGACCTGTAGGACACGATTAGTCTCTAATTCTTATGGTAGTTTTATTATAATGAAGAGAGAACCAATCATCCAGAAAAAAAACACATTACATAAATGTTAGAATTTGATTTAAATTGATCGAATGTCATTCATAAGTATTTGATCTTCAAGCAAAGCATGACTTAGTACTTGGTGGAGAAACCCTTCTCAGCAAGCACAACAGTAATTCATTTCTTACAGTTGGTCACCAGGTTTGCACACATCTCACAAGGGGGTTTTGGCCAACTCCACTTCACAGAAACTCTCTAAATCTTTTAGGTTTGTTGGCTGCCACTTGGAAACTGAAAGCTTCCTGTCATTCCACAGATATTTTATAGTAGTGAGGTCTGGATACTAGGCCACTTCATGACCTTAGCATTCTACTTTAGCCACTACTTTGCTGCCTTGGTTGTATGTTTTGGGGCATTGTCTTCCTGACAGACCTATCTCCTCCAAAACTTTATACGTTTTATTCATGTGCTTTTTTCTGAAATTTTTTTGGTTCAAAAATTCACACAAAATGTGTGTGAACAGTGAATAGTCTCTGGGCCAATAAGCACATGTTCAAATGTAACAAGTTGTGAGTTGTATTAAACATATCTGTTCTCAGAGTGTATCAACTACATAAAATTGTCTGTCTTTGAAATTCACTGTTCCCTAACCACAAATGAGAATATCAGTGCATAATTTAGTATTTGTAATTCAAGATTCTGCTTTTTCATTAATTGATCAATATCATTTTTAATCCAATGTTAAAAAAAATATATAAAAAATAGGTTATTTTCCACCCATAAAGGTATTTATAAATGTCTTTATTATATTCAACAGCCTTACAGTACTCATTTAAACCATGTGTTTGACCTGAATTCCAATTTTTGTTTCCAACTCAAACCAATTATGCTGTGTGCATTCATTTTTTGTTTGCATAAAATCGTCTGCAAGCATTTCTTTGTGTGTATCTTGTAGGACCTTTAATCATGCTCTACAATTTTTATTTTGATGTAATAATTTTAAGTTTCTGCCTATTTGCTTTGTTTAGTCAAATTGTATTCAATTAAATTGTATATAGTTTCATTACAACAAGAGTATATATTACATTCTCGAATTAAGAACAGGGAAAGTCCAAAATGCATGTATCTGAAATTTATTGGCATATATTATATACATAGTAAATAAAAATTTTAATTCGTGCTTCGTTTTCCAACAAGGAAAACTTACCTTGAAGAAACAACTGTAGAGTCCGCTCACCTGATGATCTTCCATCTGAATGAAAGGTTTGAAGGGTATAATTACCACTGTTATTCCTGCTGAGGTCATTGATCCTAAATGTTCCATTACTGGGAAAAAAGAGATATCTATGTTCTATGCTATTTGAAGAAAACGTATTATTTCTGACAGTTAGTATTTTTAATGAATTCTTTGACAGATCATATCTAGATATTTCTGCAGTGCTGTCCATCAGTTGAATGTCCACAGTTCCTCCCAAAGCTCCATAACACTGAGCTCCATCCTGTCTGCCATCACAGGAAGTTCCCATACCTGAAAATTTTGAAACATTAATAAATATTTGTCTCAGTTCACACTATGTGAAGAAGCATTTATTGGCATGCAGATTAACATTAACATTACACAGGTCTGTGAGTGAAGCACATTGTGTTAAGGCTCAGCTAGCAGCACTATTTTAGAATTAGTGTCACGTTTTGACATTTTTGTCTGGAAGTCCAAACAGTAAAATGATTTTAATTTAGCTTGTACATGCTGGCTTATCATTACTACTGAATCATCTACTGTGATACTTCAGATAGTACAACAGAGTATTATAGCCACATTAAGAAAATATATATATTGGTGATCAATTATAGTTGTTGCTACGGTTGCAAGACTCTCTACAAAATGCCTGGTGTAGATGAATTAGTGAAACAAACTAATCAGCCGTATAACATCACATAGCATACATCCTCTTTATTGCACAAGGGTGTAACCATCGATAGCCTTGCATCTGTCCATTACCAGCCATTTCCTTTCCAGCCAACTCCAGCAAGTTGGATTGTTTTTCCATCAGATACAACTTTCTGCACCATCTTTTCAAAGTCCTTATACTGATCACCACACTGTGTTTATGAAATAAAAGAGGAATCATTTCCTTCCTCGATTCTAAGGTACGATTTCACTAACTCAGTGAGTATAGCTAGTCTAGCGGTTTGTCTTAAAACAAGTGTACTCTCTTCATTTGGATTTGAAATAGATTTTGATATACCTTTATTAGTCCCACAAGGGGAAATTTCATAAGGCTGCCGACCTATTGCACGCAATGGCGGCGCCATCTTACCCTCCGACCATACATACATTACACAAAACATCACATGGGGAAGACAGGTCAGAGAGGTATAACAATGGAAAATGCACCACATGAGGAAAGATAAGGAGAAAAAAATAACTCCCCCCAGACTGAGCTCCAACAGGGAGATCAGTTTGAGAACAGAAAAAAAAACACCTCTGCACATAGCACATGAAAAAATACACCAAAGAAACACATGACAAGCAACAGCGACCGCGACCGCCTTCGTCAAGAGCAAGAGCAAATGGTTTTCCACTTTAATCTCACAATTTGGACATTATTCTTGCAATGATCAGTAATATTTTTTTCATAATGTGGCTCTAAGCACTCCATCATAATACAGCCATTTTAAATGGTTGTGGTCTTTCTGCAAAATGTAAAGATGCCTGCTGTGACAAAAATGAACAGTTCCGACACTTTGATGTTTCAGTTAACTTGCCCCCATAATTATGACAAGTTGTTGTTAATGTGAAATCTGTTCACATATACCACAGTTGTAGTAGATACCCAAAATAAAAAATATGATATATTCCAATAAACAGTGTTTGCACTGATATTACACAGACAGTGTCTGAAAACTGCATTTAAAACACATTTATATTGTAGATAACTGAGGGCTTTTCCAAAATCTAAATAGATTAAATAAATAAAAATTCTAAAAATGGTACATCTTCCATCATATTTGATTATTAATAAAACTGTGATGGAGCTAATTCAGGTGATTAAAATTAGTTATATATTATTTAAACATTTCTTCTTCCATAACTGTATTTACTTTAAGTGCATATCCACATGAAATTGATATCAGAATTTGATATTATTATTACAAGGAACCAAACAGTGTAATTTAAAAACAGTTAAAGCATTCTGTAATTGTAATTATATTCAACAGATCTATTGTTGATTTTTTTCTGTGTTTGAGATTCTTCATCCATAAGAAAAAAGTCAAACTTTTTCACTGACTTTACTGGATCCCATAGCTGTAAAACATGTTATTCTATTTTGAAATGCAGAATTAAGCATTAATTTTAAAATGTTACTTGGCTCACCATGAGACACTCGAAAGAACAGCAACAATACAACAGCTTCCATGTCTGTTCAAGGTTCAGCTTCTGTTGATCCATACAGTGGCTTTCAAGCTTCAGCTCAGCGTATGCTGCTCTGAACAGACTGCTGTGTCCTGTTAGTGAACCGCCTCACAGAAACCCTTTGTGTTAGGTTTTATTGATGAGGGGATGGAAGGAGGTGGCATCAGTTTTTCTTCCTTTTTAGCTTTCAAGAAGAGAGGGAAACATCTCATTGATACTAAAAGGGGTTTTGAGAATAATTTCTTAAATTCCTAAGAAATCAGTTCACCTGTATTACAGAATTTAGATTTTAGTTATAATAATTTAGTTTTTATTAATAATAAATTTTCTCTCTCTTTCAACAAAAAGTCACTCCGGATGACCACTAACTTTTTAAACACTATGCAAAGAATTGATATATTTTATACTTATACAAATAATTATAGGTCATCTTTAAAGCTTGGCAAATCTCAAGTTTTAATAGTACAAATCTTAAAGTCCGATAAGCCACTAAAACACAGTTAATCCAGTAATAGCATGCTGCAAAATAGCACCATCTCTTGGTAAAGAATAATGTCAATGCCGCTGAGGCCAAGGAGCAGAATGGACCTAATATACAGATGGAAACACAGAGGCTCAAAAAATGGTGTGAATAACATTTATTTACAAAGATGTAATTTTTAAATATAAATGACAAATACTAGTGCACGGGAGCAGGGAACTGTTTACAGGGGCTATGTATATGAAGCTATGTATATCAGTGAAGGCAACAAAAGATCCTCAGCACTTAGCTCTTGCATTTATATACAGTGTTATGAAAATGTTTGGGCACCCCAGATAATTTTCATGATTTTCCTTCATAAAACATTGTTTGGATTAGCAATTTATCAAATAGCAGACGAACACAGTGATATTTGAGAAGGGAAATGACGTTTATAGGATTTACAGAAAGTGTGCAATAGTGCAACAGAAAAATCACATCAATATTTAGTAGATCCTCCTTCTGCAGGATTAACGTGGTGATTGTGGCTCAAGAGTTAGGCGTTCACCTTGTAATCGGAAGGTTGCCGGTTCAAGTCCCGGCTTGGACAGTCTTGGTCGTTGTGTCCTTCACCTGTTGCCTACTGCCGGTGGCGCCAGTGTCAGTGCGCCCCAGGATGGCTGTGGCTACAATGTGGCTACAATGTAGCTTGCATCACCTGTATGTGGATGACTGGATGTGTAAAGCGCTTTGGGGTCCTTAGGGACTAGTAAAGCGCTATACAAATACAGGCCATTTACCATAGTTGTCTTGTTGAAATATCCACCCCTGGCACAACTTCAACTTGGTGACTGATTCTTGAACATTGTTCTCAAAAATCTGCTGATTTTGACCAGAACCCATTCGACTCTCAACTTTAACAAGGTCCCAGTACCTGCACTGGCCACCAGTGTTGGTCAAGTTACTTGAAAAAAGTAATCAGTAACTAATTACTGATTACTTCCCCAAAAAAGTAATCCAGTTACTTTACTGATTACTTATTTTCAAAAGTAATTAATTACTTAGTTACTTTTTAAAAACACGATTTACAACCTGAAGAGGTGATAAAGCGATATATCTTTCAGCCCAATTCTACTTTTTCTACATAATCCATCATACAAAATGTAATCAAATGGAAAAGTCTCTTTTTTTAACTTGTTTTATCAGTTTTAATCTTTTAACTTTATGCATCAAGCAAAAATTTAATTATATGCAACATTCTCTGAGTTGAATAAATGAGTTTAACATTTAAACCTATTTTCTGCACATTCCAGCACATAAAATAAAATATTTTTTTTGTTTACACTCACTCTTTCAAATAGATGCAAGTAAAACACAGCAGAACATAAATAAAGTCAAAGACTCAGCGGTCCTGTTGCTCTATTTTCACCTGTAAAGCAGGACTGCGGTAGGCGGAGGTTTACCCTGGTGCAGGTGTGCAGCGGTCAGTGGAAGGATACGGCAGTGTCTCTGTGAGTTTCCCATTACGTCGGTGCGCTCTCGGTGCTTGCTTGGAAGTTTAGGGGTTTTTTTCGCTGTAAAAAGAAGTTTTCTTCCCACGCACGATGGACGCTAATGTTTTTGTCACTTTTTATGGAATCAAACTCAAAGTAAGGTCAGTACTTCCACGCTGCACGCTCATACTCTCTCCCACAATCGATGTGATCCATTGTTGATCTGCACACAGCTGTTGTCACTAATGGCGCACTCGCTTTACGTCACTGTCGTGAGACATTCTCGCAAAAAATCACGGTTTTAGTAACGCAGCGTTCCTACGGGAAAGTAACAGTAATCTAATTACCGTTTTTGCAATAGTAATCCCTTACTTTACGCGTTACTCGAAAAAAGTAATCAGATTACAGTAACGCGTTACATGTAACGCGTTACTGCCCATCTCTGCTGGCCACACAGCCCCACAGCATGATGGAACCACCACCAAATTTTACTGTGGGTAGCAAGTGTTTGCCTTGAAATGCTGTGTTCTGTTTCCACCATGCATACTGACTTTTGTTATGTCCAAATAAGTCCATTTTTGTTTCATCAGTCCACTGCACCTTATTTCAAAATCAAGCTGGCTTGACCAAATGTGTGTGAAACATACCTCAAGTGACTCTGTTTGTGCGAAAAGGCTTCTTCTGCATTTATCTCCCATACAGCATCTCCTTGTGCAAAGTGTGCTGAATAGTTGAACAATACACAGTGACACCATCTGCAGCAAGATGTTGTTGTAGGTCTTTGGAGCTGCTCTGTGGGTTGACTGTGACTGTTCTCACCATCCTTCACCTCTGCTTATCTAAGATTTTCCTTGGCCTGCCATTTTGGGCCTTAACCAGAACTGTGCCTGTGGTCTTCCATTTCCTCACAGTGGAAACTGACAGCTGAAATCTCTGAGATAGCTTTTTGTTTCCTTCCTCTAAACTATGATGTTGAACAGTATTTGGTTTCAGGTCATTCGAGAGTTGTTTTTAGGCTGCTACTCAGAGAAGATGCAAAGAGGAGAAAAACGTGCAATTGGCCACCTTAAATACCCTTTCTTATAAGTTTATAAGATTCACATGTGTATGTAGGTCAAGGGTCAATGAGTTTACCAAACAAATTTTGTGTTCCAATAATTAGTGCTAAAGGTATTCAAATCAATAAAACGACAATTTGGTGCCCAAATTTACGCACCAGCCTAATTTTGTTTAACTATTGCACACTTTCTGTAAATCCTATAAGTGTCATTTGACTTCCCAAGTATCACTGTGTTTGTATGCTATATGATATATTTAAATGAAATTGCTGATCCAAACAACCAATGATTTATGAAGAAAAATCATGAAAATTATCAGGGGTGCCCAAACATTTGCAAACCACTGTATATAAATGCAAGAGCTAAGTGCTGAGGATGTAAATCATAAAGAAAGCTATATACATGAATGTGAGCTAACGCTGATAGCAGACAATCTGGCAAAGAGTAGTGGTCAACACTGGTCTTAAATACAGCCGTGATAATGAGCTCCAGGTGTGATTCAAGGTAGGAAATGAGGTCAGCTAGAGGTGGAGACACGTAGCTCTATGGAAAAATGCTGCCACTCACCTGGACCATGACAAATAATACTGCTTCAGACTGATTTGGTGACCCCTTACACCTTTCTTAGACATTATTTTGAATATTATAATAATCTCTTTCAGTGTGTTTTTATTTTATTTATATAGTCCGAAACACAACATATGCCACCACAAAATACCTTAATCACTAAGGCCTCCCAGACATAGACAACCTACAGGTCTCTTTATTAAACAGTATGGACCATAGTGTCTTCAGAGGTGGCAAAAGTACAGTTATTCTTTACTTAAGTAGACGTACTAATACATGCGTTAAAAAAACACTCTGGTTTATGTATTGATTCAACTTCTTTACTCGAGTAAGAATGAAAAAGTACAGGCAGCACAGGCTGTGGAATGTATTCAAAGTGAGAAAGTAAAAAGTGCCTCTTTGAAGGACATCTGTTTTTGTACAAAGATAACTGAACCACATGCTAGAGAAATCTAATGGGCCTATTAAACAAATACAAACATTTTTTGTTTGCCTACACACCTACACAGAAAAATGAATATAGTCATGAGCTCTGTTTTTGCTGCTCTAAGATGTACTGCTCTTTATGGATTTACATTATGCATTACGTTCTTGAAGGGTTTTTTTAGTCACAAGTTTCACTTGGAGCCCTGTCGGGGCGCAATTGTGTGCATCCCTGACCAAATTGCATGAATTACCTACCTTGTTTAAGAATTTGATTGGGCAATTCAACATCATTCACACATTGTCACAGCACAAGCATTTATGAAGACGAACTGGAACTTACTCATTAGCTCTTGACAGGATGGTGACTTCAAGTGCTGCTAATACAAAGTTAAATTCAGTTGTTCAGTTGGTATAAAATGGCTACTGGACCTCTTTAGGTTTCCTTGAAGATGTTTCATCTCTCATCTGAGAAGCTTCTTCAGTTCTAAGAGAAAGTGATGGAGAGTTCCAGATTGGGTAGTACCAGGGGAACAATATGAGAACAGCACCACCAAGGCTTTTGGCGGAGCAATACAGGAAGAGCATATTGGAGAAGGACCAACCCTTAACAGCAATGTTCAGTGGCTAGTGAATCTAAAAACAGATCACAGCAACCACCCTGAACAGGGTCCAGTAATTATCACAGTGGTAGACATCCAAGAAAGGGTCTCCAGTATCAAGAGTTGGACAGCACCAGGCCCCGACATAGTTCACGCCTAGTGGCTGAAGAAGCTAACTGCACTCCATAAGCATCTGGCAGCACAAATGAACTAGCTAGTCGATGGGAGACACTCAGAAAGGCCGGACAGCCCTGATCCTCAAGGACCCCCAGAAGGGACTGGTCCCATCCAACTACCGGCAAAGTTGGATGGGACCAGGCCATTTAAGATGAACAGGCACATGGCAAGAATACTAGAGGCCCAAAACATTAGCTCCTGGTAGACCGAGCAGACAGCCAAGATTGCAAGATTAGGCTAACCAACCTGTGCACTGGATTAATTACAAGAAGGTTTATGACTTCATGCCTCACACCTGGATTTGTCCTGCAGACAGACAAAATGGTGTTGGCTAACCAACCAGAAATAGTGGATGTAGAAACAGAAGAAGACAGCCGTAGTGATAGATGTAGCGATGACAGTAACATCCGAAAGAAGGAGAATGAGAAGTTTGAGAAATACCAAGGGCTTAGAGAGGAGTTTGAGAAGATGTAGGGGGTTAAGGTAACAGTGGTCCCAGTGGTAATCGAAGCACTAAGTGCAGTGACTCCCAAGCTAGGTGAGTGGCTCCAGCAGATCCCAGGAACAATATTCGAGATCGCTGCCCAGAGAGAGAAAAAAAGAAAAAAAAAGAATACTGCTAGCATAATGGACAGGTTTTTGATGGGGGCTCTCACATAAAAGCAAAGCAGAGGTTGAAGCATCGCAAAATATGCTTCCAAACCAACTTTCTTCCAAGCCAAAGGCTAGAAAATATGATGATGCATATCTTGTATTTGGCTTCACCTGCACAACGACGGTGCCAATGTAGGTATACTGACAGAATTTGTTTTCCCTGCGTCGGGAGCACGCGCTGGGCTGTCCAAATCACGGACCAACAGTATCCCACATTATGGATTTTCAGTTCACAAACACTTCTAATAATAACATTTTGGCAATGTTGTAAAATAAAAGGGGGCCCAGCAAAAAAAAAAAAAAGTTACAATGGAACCAGAGAGAAAAAAAGTACACTTTCTCCAGTCTGGAATCATTGTAATCTCATAATGTCAAATAAGGTATATGTTTTTCCGCTCCTATGCTTTTGTATTCCTGCCTCATCAGTACCATGTGGAAGAGTTTTTTCCAAAGCAGGAGAACTGATCTCAAACAAAAGCTTCTGATTTCTTAATAAAAATCTGCCTTTTCCCCTTACACACACAAGTACACAAGCACTCCCACAGTCAAAAGCACTTATAATTCCTAAACCAAACTTCCCCTTTATTTCACATTTTTCTCTTATACTTCCTTGCATAACAATAAAGTATAACGTATTTTTTCTGTTCTAAACATTACATACTGTATTAGTCAATTATATTATTTTTATTATATTGAAATTAATTGGAATATATAGACTTCTTTCATTTGGATTAGCACTTTATCATCAGCTGGTTTTGTAAACAGGAAAACAGATGTCAGAATAAATATACCTAGTTCAGTTTCTTGGCACAAGTTTTAGCCACTTTGCCGGCAATACTTCTTTTGTCCTGCAGATGTCGGTATTGAACGATACACTCCACTAGAAGTAATCTACCCATCATTACTCTCCGCCATATGTTAAAATAGCTAAGATAGCTCACTAAATGTAAAGCTATAACAGTTTTTTTTTATTACACATTAAAACAACTAAATAAAAAAACTTTAAGTTTAGTTATTTTAATAAGGACTTGGACTTGGGCCCCTGATCGGCACCGGGCAAAGTGGTCTGGTGCGGACCAAGAGAAGGCCCATGGTGGATGTTGGCACAATGTGAATTCTGCCCAGTGCTCTGTCAAAGTGAAGAAATTCAATGAAGTGCGGGTAAACGGCGATAGTAACTATGATTCTCTATAGCCAAATGCTTTGTCATCTAACTAGTGAAGTGCGTTCAATTCCAGAGAGAGTTCAATTCCCACCATCAGGCTGGGGTCTTGTTGTGCTAGTCTGCATGTTCTCTCAGTGTTTCTCTCCGGGTACTCCAGCTTCTTCCCACAGTCCAATGACATGGAGTTAGTGAGGATAGGTTAATTGGAAACTCCAAATTGCCCATAGGTGAGAATGGTTGTCTGCTGGCGACCTGCCCCTGCACCCTGCCTCTCGCCCTAAGACAGCTGGGATAGGCTAAAAAAGATAAGTGGCAGAGAATGGATTGATGTAGTTTAATAAATTTTTGGCAGTGACAATAAGCATGAAACAGACTGAGTACAAAAATCCTTTACTGTTTAATGCATGATTATTTAGTCAACTAAAATATTTGTTCTCATAAATATTACTGAGGTGTATAACTATGTCTGTAAATCACCTAATGTACACTATAAATGTTAATATGTTATACAAAATTTTTTTGCAGTGTAGAAGTAGAAGTTAAAGCAAAGTATACAATATGAATATTTACTCAATTAAATGCAATCTTTAGTACAATGTAAACTTATTTTATAACATCGTATTTCGATATAGGATTTTCACTTCAGTAAGAGAAGAGTATTTACATCTTTATTTATTTGTCAATACACTGGCAAAAACATATTTAACTCTTCAAAATGCTGAATAAATTTTTTCAACAAATTCCCAAATAAAAGGCGGAAAGCATCATAAAAAAAAACAGGTTTAAGATTCCTGAAATAAAATTTCGTATAAACAGCAGTTACAAGTGGGCTGATTCTTTTTGTTTATAGCATTATCTAATTTCAGCTTTACCTAGAAAAAAAAGTGGCAAATGACTATAGACTACTTTTCTTACATATTTTTTTCTATTAGTTTCCACAGAATCCAAATCCAAAAATACTCATCGCTTCACCAGATGAAATTTGTAACTTAGTGTTGGCCTAAGTTGCAGAACTTCTCATTTCGACCATCAAAACAGAGTTTTCTGGGAATCCTGTTTGTGGGACAGCAGAGGCTTCAACTTTTTCATTTTTCTTTTTCTTCCAAGTAAAGTAAATGGAAATCCCAATTAATAAGACAATTACCACAACTGCTCTCAAACCACATATAGGCAAGGAAATATCTGTTCAGAGACACAAAAATCACAAGCAAAGTTAATGATGTGACAGAAGAGTTATCTGTTATATACTGTGGTTCATATCTACTTTTTGCTGACTCTTTATTTACAACGACTCATCACACCAGGTAGCGGCATGTTTGATTTGTAAGATTTTCTTTTTTACATATATCATTCCAGATACCATTTGTGAAGCAACCCAAGGGGATTTTTGTTTCCTCCAAAGAGCTTTTGGTCATTAGGCAAATGTGCAAACCACTACACTATTCAGCCACTACTATGGTTCACATTAGTTAAATTCTTTTCCAGTTGTCAAAGGCTAATCACATTCACAAATGAATGTGCTTAGTCAAGAATGGTGAAATAGATAACATAGATGTGTCTACTAGGAGGATGAGGGGTATCACTGGTGGATGCCACTATTTTTTGTTGATTGTGATCTTTAAGACTTGCAGGCACACAGTCTAGTGTTGGGGTCGTGAACGAAACGGCTCGTAGGGCTGACTCTTTGAAGTGAATGACACTGAGCAGAGGGAGAAAGGGCGGTAGTTACACTTGCAGCAGCAGTAGCACACGAACAGAGCAGGAGGGAGAAAGAGAAAGAGAGCCAGGGGCAACAACAAGAGACAACATCGACACATTAGAAAGTTATAGTGAAGAAAATGAGTGACACCAAGAAAAGATGCAAAATCTGGAACCATTTCAATTTTATTGACAATACAAAGGTAGAGTGTAGAGTCTGCAAGAAAAGAATATCATGTAGAGCCGGCTCCACAAACAACCTGCACAGGCACCTGAGAACTGTCCACCAATCAGTGCAATGAGAAGATAAAACACAGTTAGATAGATGAGTGTAATATTACTGAAGATGCTTTATTTTTCTTTTTGTTTTGCATATTTGAATCTATATTTTATTGTGTTGTGGTTTGCAGTGTTTTGTGTTGTTTCACTTTAAATTTGTTTAAAAGGAAAAAAACAGAAAATTTAAAGAGTTAAAAGTTCAATTGTAAATAGTCGTTTTTTGTATTTTATAATTTATTTGATATTTAACATTTATCATTTATAATTTATGTGGCATGAATAAATAAAAGCATATGTAAATAATAAACATACATAAATAATAAACACTTTTTTCCATTAGTAATTTATTTTGTGTATAATTTTATATTGTTGTTGATAATAAATTAATTAAAGCAACAAAACAAACCAAAGAGCTGCTTGGGAGCTGAAAGAGTCAGCTCTTTTTAGTGAGCCGAGCCAAAAGAGCCGGTTCTCTGAAAAGAGGAATTGCCATCAAAACCACTGTCTGTTGTTGGTTTAAGACAGACTGTTTATGGCTGCAAGTGCACAGACAATATATTACAGATAATATAATCATTCAGTTATTTTTTTCATCGTGTTCTCACTCACCACAAGTACATATGCTCTGTTCTTTGGAGACGTCACTGACATTGTTCCTGACTGAGCAGACCAGATCTCCTGAGATGTGCTGTTTCAGAGTGATGACGTTTGTCTTAATATTTCCAGAAAGGAGCTCAGCATCTGTCAGTGTGCGTCCATCCAGAGTCCAGCTGTACTGAGGACTGTCCCCTCCCTCAGAGGAGCAGGACACCCTCCTCTGTCCCAGGAATAGACACTCAGAAACCATCAGGACAGAGGTCACAGGAGCTGAGAGAAACACATACAGATGAGTTAAGTCTTTAAGTTGGCCTTTAATGAAAAACAGCAAAAGCAGAAAATTCTAAAGCTTACTAAAGCAATATTAATTAATTAAAAGGAATTACCTTGAATAAACAACTGTAAAGTCCACTCGCCTGATGCTCTTCCATCTGAATCAAAGGTTTGAAGGGTATAATTACCACTGTCATTCCTGCTCATGTTAGGAATCCTATATGTTCCATTACTGGGAGAAAAGACAAATCTTTGTCCTTCAGCATTAGGAAGAACTTTATTATTTCTGACATTTAGTATTTTTAATGAATTTTTCAGCAATTGGTATTTTGATGTCGTATTGTCCATCAGTTGAATGTCCACATTTCCACTTAAAGATCCATAACACTGAGCTCCATGCTGTTTAATGTCACAGCAAGTTTCCAAACCTGCAAATAAAAAAAGTAAACAAAAGCAAAACTGTAAACTTTTGGAGTATTCAGTCCCTACCAGAAGGATTGCAGCAGCTTTTGCAAATGTTTACCTAAAACAATCGTCGATGTTTTGTGCCTACTGTCTGTCTCACTTCACACTATGTGAAGAAATATTTAGTGCTCATGCCGATGAGTACATCTTTTTCAGTGAGATTTGCTTTTTAAAGGTTTCCAATTTATTATTGTTCTCATCTGTTATTCTTTCCAACCCTATTTTGTGAACCCAGTTATTGAGAACTTCAGCTTTGTTTCTTCTTTGCTTTTTAATGGTTTCTGATTTACTTGTGTTCTTATCATCTGCTACAGTGCTTCTTTTTCCAACCTTAATGTTTAAATTTAATGCAACTAATAATAATCAATGACCAAGTGGAAAGTTTCAGTGTGCCTTTTAAGTTTACGTGGTAGTTACTGGGAAATAAAAGATGATTAATTTATGAATATGAGTAGTGGTCCACATGTTGCAAAAGTAACTGGAAACATCAATAGATAGACAAATAATATATCAGCAAATGTTCTGTTCTATTCTGTTCACTGTACATTTGCTCTGTGCATATGCTTATTTTTTGTCATTTCATCTTCTATCATTTTGTTGCCCAAGTGATGGATACTGATTAACAGTTCTACTGCCACATAATGTTTACATGTCTGATTATCTTTATAATAACATCAAAACTATGCAATAAAGAATAAGTTATATAACTTGCCTTCAACTTTGCCATTTTCTTTAACATCCAGGGTGAAAACAATGTTTTTCTCTTGGACTCCATTTGAATTAAAGACCTCAATGCTGTATTAACCTGAATCATTCCTCTTCACGTTTGTGATCTTGAGTGTCCCGTTCATGAATTGTAGTCTGTTGTTAAATTCCTTGTCTATCATTATTTTTTCTTTCTTGAGATTAAACACAGTTATGTTCACCCTGGGAAGCACCTTCAAACACTTCACATTACGGCCACTAGCATTAGCCATCACATCACACTGGATATACACAGTTCCTTTAAGAAGAGGAGAGCATGGACATCTGTTTGCATTGAGATCACATGTAGTTTCATCAACTGGAAAGAAAGCTGAAAAAGATGCATTCAAAAGAACATGAGCTTATAAGAATCACACTACAAATGTGAATGTTTGGTGTTTTTTATGAAGACAATCTTACCATGAGTTCCTCCTGCTAATAACACAACAATAAGAAACTGTTCCATCCTCTTCATATATCAACACTGTGGATTTAATCTTAAAAGAATAAAGATAATAGAAAAATATTAACAAATGCTGAACCTCCTGTCAACCTCAGGCAAACTGACAACAAACAGTAGATGATACAGACAGGGTGTTTTCACAAGAGCAGGAAATAAAGTGACTCACTTCCACTTGCCCACACAAATAGAAGTGACATAGAGAGAAGTGAGGCAGGCTTTTGCTTGTGTGCTGTAATGAACTGATCTCAAGAAGTATCCTCAAATGTTAATGAATCTTTTTCCCTCAACTGGTGTAGTTTGGGGGAATTACCTATGCAATCTATAGACAATCTAGGCAATACTCTTTACTGGGGTAAAACTTTCAAGTGTCAATAAAGCCTTCGCATATGGTCTTAATATATAAATTTTAAGGAAAAAAACAGGAAGTAATTCAAAATAGACCAGAGGTTTCTGTGGGGAGAGCTTTGTTGTTTCATGGTCTTTACAATGTGTGCAGGAGAGACATCATTTTATGTTTGCAGGTTTGCGTAAGTTTGCTTTTTGAAAGAAAGAGAAATAAACAATAAAGAAAGAGTGTAAACTGTAAATACTAAATGGATGCAAATCACTGCCACAACATGAAACTGTGAAACAATGTCCTCTAGACAAAAACAAAAAAAAATATTTTTTTTTACCCATCGAATAAATTCTTTACAAATCCTACCATGTGAATTCATGGATTTTTTTTTCACATTCTGTCTCTCACAGTTGACGTGTACCTCTGGTGCAAATTACTGACCTCTGTCATCATTTTAAGTGGGGGAACTTGCACAATCGGTGGCTGACTAAATACTTTTTTGCCCCACTGTACTGTTGAAGGACAGGACACCTGCCAATAAAAGTTGGATTTTTTTCCACCTGCTTAGGGATCATCAGATCACAGGTCAGGTACAGGCTAAGCAGGCTCATGATTGAGAAACTGATCAGAGCTGTAATGCCATGGTTCCTGTGATGCTTTAAACCACTTAAACTTGCTTGTATTCAGCATACTGTCTCTAAATCAGTGTGCAGTGAGACTCAGAGTGGTAAATCCCCTCATAAGATGTTGCAAATGGCCCCTTGTGCACTTAATTGGCAGGTTAAGGAACCTAAAAAACTAAAAAAAAAGCTACACCTCCATCCTCGCTGAGGCTCCAAACTGCCTGCGTCATTTGTGCTGTTGTAGTGTAGATCAGATTTGTTTTAGCTTTAAACCTTGAATCTTTTGAATAATTCAAGGCCATTAAGGTCAAACATGGCTAGATGACAAAAAGCGAACAACAAAATGTCACAGTTTTGAGTGTTCAGTTCTTACCAGAATGACTGTGGTAACAGATGCAAATGTTGACCTAAAACAGAAATAGTGGTTTTGTGGCTCCCATCTGTCTCAGTTTAGACCATACAAACAAGTATTTATTGCCATACAGACACACACAGGTCTTGCTGTCTTATTTAATGAATCATTTCAATGTAAGCAGCTATCTCCTGGAAGTTTTCAGTCTTTTGAATATGTGGCTTTACAGCTGAAGGCCCTATCCAAAGTTGTGTTTCTTAATGTTTACAGGCCTCCCAAATACTGCACAGACTTTTTAATGACCTCAGTGAACTGCTGTCTGTGATCTGTGTTGATTTTGACTGTGTAATTAGTGTTGGGGATTTTAACATTCATGTGGACAACCCTCAGGACAAAGGGACTAAAGACCTGAGTAACACTCTGGGCAACTTTGGGCTGACTCAGCATGTAACAGAGGCCACACATAATAGAGGACACACTCTTGACCTACTGATCTCCAAAGGCCTGAGCATTTCAAAGGTTACTGTGTCTGATGTGGGCCTGTCTGATCATTACTGTGTTTTCTTTGAAAGTAAAATCTCAGCCCACACAAATATATCAACAACAGTGATCACAAAACGGTGTATAACTGAACACAGTAGTGCAATTTTTAACCAGGTCTTCCCATTAACACCTGACCTGTCCAGAGGGTCAGTCAATGAGCTCGTCAATAGCTTCAATGCTAACATGTTAAATGTAATGGACACTATTGCTCCCATTAAGGTGAAGGTTATCTCTGGAAGGAAAAAGTCTCCATGGAGAAACTCCACACTGGTGAAAAATGAAAAAAGAGAGTGTAGGAAAGCTGAGCGCAGATGGAGAAAAACAAACCTCCAGGTTCATTATGACATTTATAAAGAGAAACTTCACAATTATAATTTACAACTGAGGAGTGCAAGGAGGTCCTACTTCTCTGACATCATCACTAAAAACAGCCATAATGCTCGGGTCTTATTTTCTACAGTTGACAGGCTAACAAACCCTCCTGTGTCAGTGGCAGCTGAACTTCATTCGACCATGGCCTGCAATGACTTTGCCAAATTCTTCACAGAAAAAATCCAAAAAATTAGACAAGCAATTGGTACATCAACAGCAGATCCAGGATATGTACTGTGTCCACCAAAAAACTGTTTAAACACCATGAAACAGTTTCAACCTATTAACAGCAAAGACCTGGAGGACATCTTAGGTCAACTGAACAACTCCTCCTGCTGTTTAGATGTCCTGCCAACAAGTTTTTTCAAAAAGGTCTCAAAGACTTTAGAGTCAGACCTGTTACAGATCGTCAACTTTTCTTTATTATCAGGTGTGTTTCCAGAATCACTAAAAACTGCTGTAATCAAACCTATACTGAAAAAGGACAATCTTGACAAGACACAAATGAACAACTACAGGCCGATCTCAAATCTCCCATTTTTAAGTAAGATCATTGAAAAAGCAGTTTCTCAACAGCTCAGTTACTTCTTAAAACAGAATAATTGCTACGATGCCTTCCAGTCAGGTTTTAGACAGAACCACAGCACTGAAACCGCTCTGACCAAAGTGTTTAATGACATATGTCTGAATACAGACAGTGGAAAAATGTCAGTCTTAGTTTTACTGGATCTCAGTGCAGCATTTGATACAGTTGACCACAACATATTACTCAAACGACTGGAGAACTGGACAGGTCTTTCAGGAACTGTACTAAACTGGTTCAAAACATACTTAGAAAACAGGAAATACTTTGTATCAATAGGTAACTTCACATCTGAGCAGACAAGTATCACATGTGGAGTTCCCCAAGGTTCCATCTTGGGACCCCTTCTGTTTAACATTTACATGCTCCCACTGGCACAGATTATAAACAACAACAAAATAAACTATCACAGCTATGCAGATGACACACAAATATATATCACAATGTCACCAGGAGACCAAAGCCCTGTGCAGGCTCTTGGTAAATGCATTGAGGAAATCAATGACTGGTTGTGCCACAATTTTCTCCAGCTAAACAAAAACAAAACTGAGGTAATAGTCTTTGGCGCCAAAGAAAAACGATTACAGGTCACCAGAGAACTTCAATCTATACATCTAAAAACCACAAACCAGGCGAGAAATTTGGGTGTAGTGATGGATGCAGACCTAAACTTAGAAAAACACATTAAGACAATAACAAATTCAGCTTACTATCACCTCAAGAATATTTCAAGGATAAAAGATCTGATGTCTCAACAAGACCTGGAAAAACTAGTCCATGCATTCATCTTTAGTAGGCTTGATTACTGTAACAGCATCTTTACAGGTCTACCTAAAAAATCAGTCAGACAACTACAGCTCATTCAGAACTGCTGCTCGAGTCCTCACTAAGACCAAAAAAGTGGACCACATCAGTCCAGCTCTGAGGTCCTTACACTGGCTGCCTGTCCGTCAGAGGATAGACTTTAAAGTTCTGATGCTGGTCTATAAAGCTCTGAATGGTTTAGGACCAAAATACATCAATGACCTCCTGACCCAGTATGAACCTTCCAGATCCCTCAGGTCATCTGGATCCAGTCTTTTATCAGTTCCCAGAGTCAGAACCAGACACGGAGAAGCTGCATTCAGCTTTTATGCTCCTTATATCTGGAACAAACTCCCAGAAAGCCTCAGATCAGCTGAAACACTCAGTTTATTTAAATCCAGGTTGAAGACTCACCTGTTCTCAGCTGCATTTGAATAAAGCACCAAATCCACACTTTTAAGCTTAAATTTCAAAACTTACATTTAACTACTGATTTTATCTACTGTTCTGATTTTATCTGTTTTGATTTTATATACTGTTTTGTTTGTTTGTTTGCTTGTTTGTTTGTTAATTAGTTAGTTAGTTTATTTGTTTGTTTTAATCAATTTTAAATCATGCTTTTTATTTGTTTTTGTTTCTAATGTCTCTGTAAAGCACTTTGAATCACCTTGTTGTTGAATTGTGCTATACAAATAAACTTGCCTTGCCTTGCCTTGCCTTAAAAACTTTCTCTCTCCTTCTCGCCACCCATTTTGGTAATAAAGGCTTATAATCATCTAAAACACTCTTAGTTCAATCTAAGAAATGCAGTGAAGCTTGACTGAAATGTGTTACCATCACTTCCACACTCATCGCAATGTGAAGCCATGTCCTTATTTAAACATTGTTTTTGAGATGTTTTGTTTTTGGAGTTGTGGATTCCTTGGATCCCTCCCTGGAGCACTGTTTCACATGCTACTTTGTTAATGTTAAATATATATTTTTCCAGTGTAAATAAAATGCACTGAAGTGTGATCTCCTGAGTCCCTCTTCCCATTAGCCTTGACAGATTCAGATCATATGAGCAAAGTACATATACAAAATAAAAGTAAATACTGTGATGGCCCACCAGAGGGCTCCACTCACACCCAGGTCGGGAGGAGGGGTTTCAGTTCATGTTTGGTGGTGAATAAAGTCAGAGGAAAAAACTAGAGCACCCGTGTCGTCTGTGCCTTCACCCCACAATACAGCCAAACTGTGCTGCCATTTCACACTTGTCTAAATGTCATGCTTTGTCTCTGTAATGTTCCTGTTGTGAAGCTCCCCTCACTTGCTCTCCTCTGGTTAAATCATCCGATACTATTTATATGATTTAGAGAAACATGATGCTTTGCATGTAGGTTTTGTGAAGCTTTGCCCTGCAAGCACTGTTTTCATAATAATAAGTACACGTTTTTTTTTAATAAGAAAGAATAAAAGAAAGAAAAATAAGAGTTTCTCTGACTCACTCACTGAACTTATTTGTAAGCAAATGCAATACCTCTGTAAACCAGTAGAGGGAAACCTGACACCAAAAAGTCTTACAGTTCAACAGTTCAAATGACACATTAAATGACAATTTTCTGAACGGTTTCTAAATACAAAAACAACAGGAAACAACTATATTAAAGCTCCTGTTTTTAATACATCTCTTCTCACTGGTCGGTGTGTGCTGATGCAGTCAGCAGTGTCAGAGTGCTTCCTCACTGGTGACAGTTTAAGGAGAAAGAGTGATTATTCATAAACAGTTAAAATTACACCAAAAAAACATCCTCTTCCTTTGTACGTCAAACTAAAAATTATAATGAATTGTTAATGCAGGGAGTAATCAAGTAATGCAGCATTATTTTTAAGGAAAATAGCGAGTAAAGTGTAATATATTACTTTTTTGACTTATGACTCTAACAGTCTACATCAAAATCTATACAGGGGCTGTTTCTAATACCACTGGGGTAATTAAAGGACTCCTAATAGCATCAACTACAGTCCAAACACAGGTTCCTTCAGACAAACTCTCCTTTACACAGATGCAAACAGGCGCACCCTACACTGACCACGTTTCCTGTTCGTGACCAGTTTCACATCAAAACATGCAAATTTAGATCTGGTAGGATGTGACTACTTTCACAGTATTTCAGTACTAACTGAAAGCATTTGTCATTATTGCCATTTCTTGTTATTACTAATCATCTTCAGATAAGAATGTGTGAACTCAGACCAGGCAGGATGTGACTAGAATAGAAATGCAGAGAAAGAAGCAATAAATATTTAATTATTTTAAAACCTTTTTTTTTTTTATCAATTATGTTGATAAACAATTGAAGTGAAAAAGACTCCAAAGAGATGAGAAACAACTAATTAATGGCATCATTCAACCATAGCAAAGTCATCAGTATTTATAAATATATGTCTGTGCAAAAGCAAACTGTATTAATATATAGTAAATTAAAATTCAGCAAATATAAAACAGAAGCTTTATTTTTAATGTCATAAAGAGATTTTAACACCAAGAATAATGGCACTGTCACCAGATTTATGCTTAAATGTGTCTTTGGTTGTTTATCTAACATATGAACTGAACAAAGAAAAATCTGCAACATGATTACAGACACGGGACTGGGCTCCATAAATGTTGTTCTGCCTTTGAACATTTCTTTGATATTTGTACTGATGCTGATTTAAAAAACACTAGCACCTCTGAACAACAACAAAACTGTGTTAAACTTGCCCCAGGGGTATTGTAAGTCCAAATAAACTACAACAGTGTTGAACCTGTGCTGCCCCAGTGATCCCAGCCTGATGACCAAGTATCATAAATGCTGTTGGTATTATTATCTCTATAACAGATAGTTTGACAGTGCTCAAATTTAATATACTCTAATGTTGTACTGTGTGATATTACTTGAGATGCTATGATTTGGTGCTACATAGTGACATCTGATCTGAACTGTATTTAAATTATGAAGCAAAAAGTGTTATGCAGCAATGAAACTAAATAACATGAAACAAAATGTACTTTGTTACGTCAAGTTCAAATTAAAAGAGAATCTGCCATTACAATCATAAACTTTGTTCTAGCAGAGGTTCATAGCAGGAACATAAGACTGGATGCATTAAAGCAGAATTCAAAATGTGGAAGAACAGTGAAATGTATGAAATTTAATATTTATGAGCTTTGATGATTTGTCTGATAGGAAATCTCATTATTTAATAGACCTTTCAGTATCTCGACATCACCTCTGTGGACCTTCAGTGGTGTAGTCTGTGTAAAAATGCTGATCACTTTAATCACCTGATTTTATGCATGCTGACATACAAACAATCGTCTCCTGTTAGTTCCTACCTCCTACCACAGGTAGATATCCTCTGCTCTATGTAGACATTACTGACATTGTTCCTGACTGAGCAGACCAGATGAGATGAGACGTGCTGTTTCAGAGTGATGTTGTTAGTCTCATTATTTCCAGAAAGGAGCTGAGCCTCTGTCAGTGTGCAAAGTTCACCACAAAGAACTTCACACTATATGGCCCCACAATATAAGAAAAGACCCACCAGTAACAGCTCTCCTTACTAAATAGTGACTGAGAAAGAAGAGCATTTTTTATTACTTTAAATGAAAACAGCGCAAATCATGATGTATGTACAAAGGAAAGTATAGCATTAAATATTGTAATTATAATAAGCCCTAAGAGTATGTTTGGGGAGTGTGATTGTGTGTACATGTCCATTTATGTCAATCCTTACGTTGGGTGAGTGCTGAGTGTTTGTATATGTGTGCATGAGGGTAGGAATGCATGTTTGTGTCTGTGTGTGCCTGTTTGTCTGTGTCTATATGTCAGGTCGGGTCTTAGACTCCACCTCTCTGGGAACTCCCAGGCCCTCCAAGGCCTATCTCCCCTCACCACACTCCCTGCCGGTGACTGATGCCCTCAGGGGTCGGTGCATTGGTGGTTCTTGGTGTCCGGGGCTGGGCGCTCAGGTATGTACCAGCTCACTCCCGGTGGCTACTTGGCGGGGCCTGGTGCCTGTTGGTCGGTCAGGCCTCCTCCGGGGTGCGGGGGGCCCTCAGGCCTCTGGGCCTGTGGCTCGGTTCACTCTGGCACAGCTGGCTGCCGGCAGAGCCGGTGGGCACGCCGGTGCAACCCACTCTAGCTTCTGCTCCGTGGCTACTGGGTGACGCCTCGTCTGGGGATCCTCAGCCCTTCCCATGAGGGTGGCACGGATGCCCCTCCGGTGGACCTCCTTGGGCTCTCGCACTCTGGGGCCTCTGGATGTCTGGGGCCTGGATCTCCTCCATGCCTGCTTCATGCCCTGGGGGACGGGGCTATGGCTCGCTACATCCTCTTGCAGACCATTACATGTGGAAACCATTTGAATACAAGCGCGCTGATTCACACAGGTGTGCACACGCGTGTTCACTGTTCGTAGACTTAAATTACACCTTTCTTGGCTGCTACTTCAAAGCACATTGTGCGCTGTCTGTCCTGCGTGCTGCACAACAACATTGAATATTTAGTATTTACTGCTGTTTACACTTAGCTAGATTAATGCGATGGTGTTGTGTTTAGTATGTTGCTTTGGTTTTTTTTGCTTGTTTTCTATTCTTTCTCTCTCAACAGGTGATCCAGGAGATTTTATTTTAATTTCCCCCCCCCCCCCCTTCTCACTGTCCCTCTCCCCTTTTGTTTTTCTTTCCCTTCCTCTTTCTTTCTCCCTTTCCTATCCCTCACTCATGTCTGTCCCGTCTGTAACAACTGAAAATAAAATAAAATAAAATAAATAATAAAAACAAAGGTCAATCAAATGGACCAATACGGCAATGCCACAATGATCCATTTGGCAAAATAAATCCATTGGGTATTGGTCTTCAGACAACAGTTCTGACGGCTAAAGAACCAAATGGGACAGGCAAAAAAAGAAAATAAATAAATATATATATATATATATATATATATATATATATATATAAAATAAGCCCTAATTATGTAGATATGCGTGTTCGATTTTGTTTTTTTGTGAAATAGAAGCCCTTCAGAAAGGCAGGGAAAAGCCCTGTAACTTACTTTAAAGCCGTTCCCTAAAATGGTAGGCAGAGCTACAGACCTCTGAGAGCCTTACCCAGTTAGCTAGCATCCAATGACCAGCACTACTTCTGCACTTAATAGAAGGACAGATAATGTTTTTTGCGCTGTTTCATACACAGCACACTCATTTGTTTTCAATTCGTCAGTTGCCACAAGACAGCTTACCAACATGTAAATAATAACCTAATACTCCTGTGTGCTGTAGACTATAGTGCACACTAAAGACCCACGTGTACCCTAAACTCATCACATTAAAAAAGGAAGCAAAACTAACATTCATTACTTAGCAGAAATAAGAGGAACCTTATAGACCTTCCACAGACCATTTTATTATTAATCACAGTGTCACTTGATAATTTTTTTACATCTGTGACAAAATAACACTATCCTTCCCATGAAGGCAGTAGACCAATTTAGTGCAGTTTTATATTGTTTCAGTATCTAATACATCACATACAGCAGACACATTTGAACATACAAAAAGGACTTTGGTGTTTAGGATGATTGTTGATTTGACTGGTTGCTGTTACCAATATTATTTGCAATGAGAGAAACATCTAATCACTCATCCAAGTGACTTCTTCATTTTCAGCTGACAGAAGGTTTTCCCAGTCTTATAAATAGTACGGTTACATGATGACAGAAACTAGCAGCATTGCCTAAAGCCACAAGCTCAGTTTCATGATCATTAACATGCAGATTTTCATGAGCACTGATCAACAGCCATGAGATCTATTCACAGAAAGTCAGGAATCGTTGCAATCATCACAGCATTGTAAGATGATGAAAGATGTACTCTTAGAAATGCTGGTTTCGGGGGGGGGGGGAGTCAAAGAGGCCATTTAGGAACAACTGAGGGGAAATTAAGGCTACGTTCACACTGCAGGCGAAAGCACATCAAATCCGACTTTTTGACCCTATGCGACCCATATCCAATCATGGTTTGACAGTGTGAACACCACAAATCTGATATTTTCAAATCCAAATCCACTGAATCCAACACATATCTGATGTTTTAGAAAGCGACTGCTGTTTGAATGGTCATGTTGCATTAAATCCGTCTTTTACGTCACTGACACAAGACAGACGCCAATTTTCAGCGCCCGAGAAGACATCATGAATGCCTCCTGGCCATCCAGTACAACTGTTGGGAAGACAATGTTGGAGAAACGTGAACATTTTATTTCTACTGTATAATCTGCAGATTCTGACAGAAATCTGCAACTATGCTTTGAAGTACCGCTCTTTCTAAAACAGCAATAAGGATCATTATTAGGCCATGTGTAGATAACAAAATAACTTTGGGAAACGTAAAGTCTGAAACAAGTCTTTATATTAAGGGCCATCAGTCAAACACTGTTTGGTCTGGGTCTACACAGAGCACGTTGTGTGTGACGTCTTCTTTTGCACATGCGGGCCGCTTTGAGAGTTCATAGAACGCATTTGCTGTCACATTTTATTTGTAGTGTGAACAAGCAGACAAAAAAATCAGATTTGATCAAAAAATCTGAATTGAGCATTAAGACCTGCAGCGTAAACGTAGCCTAAGACTGTCTTTCATTGTCTTACAGTTCTGTGATTACAGCCATCCCCCAACACTCTGCAAATGTTCCTTCACTATTTAGCCTCTCCCCAGTCAAAGCAGCAGGCAGATTTTATCCAAACTCCTCTACTCAAATTAAATGCAAACAGCATGCACAACACACATTGACCATGATTCCTGTAAGTGATCAGACCTAGTTAGTTCATTTTAAAAAAAATTACATTTATTTTATTTTTTTTTTAAAAAACCTGATTCATTTTCAGAGGAGAGGAGTCTCTCTTTGGTGCTGTTTACATGTTTGCCTCATCATCACCTACTACACAATGGAACAACAGGGGAAAAAAGGAAACTTTCCCCAGGCTGGAATCACTTTGATCTCATAATGCCAAATAAGGTATATATTCTGTACATGTAGATGTTCTAAAACTAAAACTTAACTGATGATGAGGCATTTATTAAGGCAGACAGAACAGTACAAAATAAAAGGGCAAACTAAGCAATAACCTAAACTGGGTAAACTAGAAAGGAAACACGAACTATGAAAAACCCTGGCAAACAGAAAAACAAACAAAACTCTAAACATGGCAATGAAGAAGAGGATATATGAAAACCTGAACGCAGGACATGGCATGGGAACAATACAGCCGATCCAACAAAGACTGAATGAGAAGGCACAGACTAAATACACACAGGAGGCTAATGGGAGAAGTGGGAACACATGGGGAACAGCTGACACACATGACCATAACGACGTCACAGTGGAAGAGTAAAACTAAACACGATGAACACAGGAACACAAGATCTCTTCAAAATAAAACAGGAAACATAAGTCGCAGACATGACAACCTGAACTTGACAACGTAATACACAGACATGAAACACATGAAGGGCATGGGAGACTTAACAGGGATGGAAGACACAAGGGGAATCTAATAACAAACAACTATAACAACCTAGGCATGATTAAAAAAAATGAACTTAGAAAACCTGAAGGGCTTAAACATAAACCATAAACTAAAACTCAAGACGCTGGGTCAAAAGGCCCAGGATCGTGACAGGATCATGTATGTAAATTACCTAATGCAGGGCTCTAGACTAACCTTTTGCCACGGTTGCACTGGCTAACTTTAAAAAGTTAGGCGCACCGGCACAAAAGTTAGGCACACTCAAATTTTTCAACCACATCGCTTAACACCGTTTTACATGTGAGAGGGTAGTGACAATATTGATTTGTAAATGATTAACTAACAATCTTGCACTCTTTGGTAATATTGTAGAAAATGTTAAACTTAATCGTCATCTCGGCCTCCTCTGACGACCTGTTTGCTGTTGCCTGCTGCTGAAAGGCAGTGGGGAGAGGGGACACTTGGGCAGTGCATTTATTGCAGCATATAATGTGTTTTCTGGATACACTGTGCTTTTTCAGCATTCAAAGATTGATGGCATTGTGTCAGAGCACTGGCTATGAATTTCAGACGGATCAGGCCTTAACTTAACAAAAAAGTTATCAATAGTTCTTTTTTTTTTATCTTTTCTTATTACCCACAGCTACATCCTCTTCTGTCGGGCCTAGGCTACTCACTAGGGCTGGGTATCATCACTGATTTCTATTGTGATATTATTCTGTTATCATATGTTACCTTATATATGTAATCAAAGTAGTTGAATTAGAATACTGCTGTAGATCATATTATACCCTTTAATATAGAGTGTGTGAGCTGTATGTAGTTTAGTTCTCATTATACTTTTGAGTTAAAAGAACATATTCACTTATTAGTTTATTAGACAAGTGTGCATCACTCTGTATCCTTGATCTGCTGTGAATGTGTTACATGCTTAATTGTTGAATCATGAAGAGAAGATTGTAAGCAGGAGACTCTGTGTCTAAGACAGGGGAGATAGACAGACCACATTCCATACCCCCACCTTACAGAAAGCAGAGAAACAACTGCCGAGGTCATAACTTAGGCGCTGTAACAGAGAAAGAATGTGATGTTTTGGCTTTTACGACTAGATGGGGGCCACTAGAGACTATAAAAAGCTGAGCAACCCGTCACCATTTTGAGACTTGCTGTGACCCTCTGCATGCAGCTCTCCCCATCATGATGGCTTAAATGCTCATAAGTGTTGAATTCTATGGAAATAAATGATTGTTGATTGAGCATTTATACACCGAGTATTGTCCTTCCTTCAGCCCAAAGATTCAAAGAATTGGGAGATTTCAACACTATAATCCATTCGATTTCGGTTCTTAACCTCTTAAGCCGCAAGCCTAACTGATCTCCTGCCTATTTCCCCCGTATCAGCGGGCGTTGGGGCTTAAGAGGTTAAAGTTCCTGATTCCATTCAGTTTTGCCTCAGACAGTCAGAAATATTAAAATTCTGATCATTTATCAGTACTGATACATGTGAGACTCCATCAGAATTGTAAAGATCACAGCAGATGCCTTTGTGTCAACGTAAGAATAAAACACAGAAAAACATGAAGGAGATTTTCCTGTCCTGGCTTTTTATAGCAGATAACCTTAAAAATATTCTGCAATTTTGCATAATTTTCAAAAGTTAAAATTTCTTCTGTATTGAACAGCAGAAATTAGGCTTTGTTGTCCGAGGTCATTTAAGTAAAAGAAAAGAAAAAAGGAAAAAGACAGTGTCCGACAGAGCTGTAAACAATGGTAGACTGGTGGGAGAAAGAGAAAGTTGATGATGCGTTGGGTCCGTGCTCTGTATTATGTCTTTGTGCGGAGTCAGTTTACCTGCTCTAATCTGAGAATCTGGCGTTTCTGGCAACATACATTTATATTTAAAAGTCGATTCAGGATATCGCTTTAATCAAGCTACTCACCTCTCTCTATCCACCTGCACTTTCAACAGGACCACGGCCAATCAGAGAGGTCCCGCCCCTGACTATCTCTCATTGGTTTAGTCCACGATAGGGGCATAATGTGTGTCTGTTGTTGACCACACGGAGAGTTGCAGAGATTTTTTTGTTGAGATGTAAACTTATTTATAACATCATATTTTGATAAAGGATTTTCACTTCAGGAAGTGGACAATATTTACATATGTATTTTTTGTCAATGCACTGGGAAAAAGATATTCCAATCTCAAAGACGCTGAATACATGTCTTCAACAAATGCCCAAATAAAAGACAGAAAGCATGATTAAAAACAAACAGTTTAAGAGTGCTGAAATAAAATTTAGCATAAAATGCAGTTACAAGTGGGTTGATAATTTTTGTTTAGAGCGTGATCTAATTTCACATTTACCTAGAAAAAAGTGACAATTTAAAAGACCCGGAATACTTTTCTTACATCTTTTTTTTCTATTAGTTTCCACAGAATCCAAATGTTAAAAACACACAGAGCTTCACCAGATGAAAGCTGAAACTTGGTGTTGGCCTAAGTTGCTGAACCTCTCATTTCAACCATCAAAACAGAGTTTTCTGGGAATTCTGCTTGTAGGGCAGCAGAGGCTTCAGCTTTTTCATTTTTCTTTTTCTTCCAAGTAAAGTAGATGGAAATCCCAATTAGTAAGACAATTACCACAACTGCTCTCAAACCACATATAGGCAAGGAAATATCTGTACAGAGACACAAAAAACACAAGCAAAGTTAAAGATGTGACAGAAGAGTTATCTGTTATATACTGTGGTTCATATCAGGTAAAATCAACTTTTTGCTGACTCCTTATTTACAAAGACTCACCACACCAGGTAGTGGCATGTATTTGATTTGTAAGATTTTTTATCATTCCAGATGCCCTTCCTAAAACAACCCTAAAGGAGTTTTGTTTCTTCTCAGGAGCCAAAGGTCTTTTGGTCATTAGAAAAATGTGCAAACTATTACACTAATCAGCCACTACCATTGTTCACATTAGTTAAATCCTTTTCTACCACATCAGTTGTGAAAGAGGTATTGTCCTCACCCTGCAAGGTGGGCTGCACAAATTAATGCGATTATATGAGAACGGTGAAACAGATAACATAGGTGCGGCTACTGGGAGGATGAGGGGTTCTGGTGGTTGCCAGTATGTTTTATTATTTGGGATCTTGAAGATTTGCAGACACACAGTCTGTTGTTAGTTTAAGACAGTCTGTTTATGGCTGCAGGTGCAACACAATAAATTACACATAATATAATCATTAAGTTTTTCTCACTCACCACAAGTACATTTGCTTTGTTCTTTGTAGACTTCACTGACATTGTTCCTGACTGAGCAGGTCAGACGTCCTGAGACGTGCTGTTTCAGAGTGATGTTGTTACTCTCATTATTTCCAGAAGAGAGCTCAGCATCTGTCAGTGTGCGTCCATCCAGAGTCCAGCTGTACTGAGGACTGTCCCCTCCCTCAGGGGAGCAGGACACCCTCATCTGTCCGAGGAATAGACACTCAGAGACGATCAGGACAGAGGTCACAGGAGCTGAGAGAAACACACAAATATGACTTTTGATACATCAAATGATACACTTTCATGCACTATGCACCTCAGCACTTGATGTCCCTACTGTGTGACTTCACATTGTCTGCCACTTAGTACTGAGTTTCTGTAGTTCCTGAAATCTTCCGCTCTCTTACAGTTGATTATGGAATATGTGGGAGGGAAGAAATATCTCAAAATAACTTGCTGAAAAGGTAGCATCCATGTTACACTAACATACACAACTTCAGTGTAATCTTTAGTACACTTGAGTACACATGTTCGCAAATGTTTGTAGAGGCAGACTGCATGGGTTTCACACATCTGTGGCAATGGAAGTGAAAACATCTGAATTTTAAGATTAAGAGATGTGGCCCAATACGTTGGTGTATGAAGTGCACATCATGTAGATTATATTTATTTCATGCACAAAATATATGTATCTTAAAATATGTGCTCTATATTATAAAGATTACCAAAACAATATTGCATTTACATGAATTAAAGGCTGCATTTCCCAACATTTACCTTGAATGAACAACTGTAAAGTCTTCTCGCCTAATGATCTTCCATCTGAATCAAAGGGTTGAAGGGAGTAATTACCACTGTCATTCCTGCTCAGGTTATTGATCCTAAATTTTCCATTACTGGGAAAAAATAGAGATCTATGTGCTATAGTATTATGAAGAAACCTGTTCTTTATGACATCTAATATTCTTAATGAATTCTTAAACAGTTGGTATCTAGATATTTCTGCAGTGGTGTCCATCAGCTGGATGTCCACAGTTCCTCCCAAAGCTCCATAACACTGAGCTCCATCCTGTCTGCCATCACAGTAAGTTTCCACACCTGCAAAATTTGAAACATTAAAAAGAAAAACATTTGTGATTCATTAGTTTCTAGCAAACAAATCACAATAAAAATTACATTAACATTGTCAGCAATCCAAAATTTACTGATGTGAGGACTTCTACTTGTTAAAAATATTTTTAGTATTACCATGTTTAAACCTAATTATGTTTTGGATAACCCAGTGCTTTGATTGATTGGTATCACATACTGTAAGTTGTAGTAGCACCACTACCGTAAATCTGTCAGCTCTTACTGTTTTACTCAGAGTAGGTAGCAGTTTTGCAAATTGTAGGTAATAGAGGCTGAAGAACAAAATGCTGCATCCATAATTTCAAACACGAATGTGTCCAACATTTATTAATATATTAAGAACTAAGAAACACAGGTAGATACATTCTCCACATTTTAGACGAATGCAAACACTACATTCTTTTCATGAAAAAAAAGAAATGGGTGTTCATCAAACAGAAAAAAGGAAGCTATATTTCAGAAAAAAGAATCCTCAAACAAGCAGGATGGAGATGTTTATTTATGAAGGTAGCATTAAAATTGAAAGAGGAATGCAACCGAAACATTGTTCAGCATATCTGTAGTGACTGCATGACTTAAATAACTTAAGATGTGGATTCATAGTTACAGCCAAGCAAAAAGTTGAGACAGTTTCTTGAAAATTAGGCAGTCCATCAAAGTGAAAAATAAGCTTGATTTCTCTGATAAGGAGGGAAGAATAAAGTCCTCTAAAATGTCAGAACTCACTTAAACACACTGCAACAAGACTGCCAAGGTGCATAGTGATCTAAGATTTTACCACTGTTACTTAAACTGATAAAAAGAAAAAAAAGGAACTGAAGCTCTTCTCAAATTGTCACGTACTGCAATTGAAGCCAATAGATTCTTACATTAATTTATTAAAAGCAATCAAAGTACACATATATTAGCTTTTAAATTCTCTGATGATGATGTCAGATATTTTGTAAGGGTTAAAAAATAGATTCACTTGTTGGTTTAATAAACAAAGTCTTGTTGGTTTCATACTGACACCTGTGTCCTAAAGATTGAGGTGCAGTTGATAAAAATGAAGCCTATGCGTAAAAACAAATACTTCATGAATGAATGTACAGAATGACCGTAATGAACAAAGTCATGATTATTATTTTTAAATCAAAAATGTTCTCACTCACCACAGGTAGATATCCTCTCCTCTTTGTAGACATAACTGACATTGTTCCTGACTGAGCAGGTCAGACGTCCTGAGATGTGCTGTTTCAGAATAATGTTTTTACTCTCATTGTTTCCAGAAAGGAGCTCAGCATCTGTCAGTGTGCGTCCATCCAGAGTCCAGCTGTACTGAGGACTGTCCCCTCCCTCAGAGGAGCAGGATACCCTCATCTCTCCCTGGGACAGACACGCAGAGACCAGCAGGACAGAGGACACAGGAGCTGAGAGAAACACGCACAGATGACTTTGATAATATAATGAGATGCACTTTCATGCACTATGCTTCCTTCTGTGTAACTTTACATGGTCTGTAACTTAATGGCTGATTTTCCATAGTTCCTAAATTCGTCCGCTCTGCAATAATATCACTTTACATCAATTAAAGGCTGCATTTCCCAACATTTACCTTGAATGAACAGCTGTAAAGTCTGCACGCCTGATGTTGTTCCATCTGAATCAAAGGTTCGAAGGGTATATATACCACTGTCTGTCCTGCTCAGATTATTGATCCTAAATGTTCCATTACTGGGAAAATAAGCTCTCTCTCCTATGGTATTAGAAATAACCTCATTCTTTCTCACATCTAGTATTTTTATTGAGTTCTTCAACAAGTAGTATCTATATATTTCTGAGGTGCTCCCCATCAGATGAATGTCCACAGTTCCTCCCAAAGCTCTATAACACTGAGCTCCATCCTGTCTGTCATGACAGTAAGTTTCCACACCTGCCAATTTTGAAACATTAAAAAGACAAACATTTGTGATTCGTTAGTTTCTGGCAAATAAATCACAATAAAAATTAAATTATGAGGACTTTTACTTGTTAAAAAGTATTTTAGTATTACCATGTTTATACCTAATTGATCCTAACCGATCATCACGATTAACGCGATTAAAATTCTTCTCACACTCATCCCGTCTGGAGCGTAGAAAGAACAGCCTTCGTACAAACTGCTTGAAATGCGTTGACAGAGACATTCCAGGGATTTTGAGTCAGTCTGAGCTCCAGGTGAGTTAAATGTTAATCGCGTTAGTCGCGATGATGGCGTTACCGTGCTTAATCAAAGTACACATATTGGAACTTTGTGTAAGTATTTGTCCTGCTTTAACATCCCTGAGTATGATGTCAGATATTTTGTACAGGTTAAAAAAAATATTAAGCGATAAGTGCCACATTTAAGAAGAACAGCTCACCATGAGACAGTCCCAGAAGAATCACCATCAATCCCAGCACAGCTTTCATGTCTCCTCACTGTTCAGTGTGTGTTGACACAGAGTATGTTAAAAAATGACATGCAAATATGTCCAGCAGTTAACAGTCAGAAATGGGTCCTGCTACTGATCTGTCTGTTTTAAAAAGCTCATCACATTAAAAAAGGAAGCAAAACCAACATACTTAAAGAACCAATAGAAAGACTGTTCTTGCTCTGTGTGTGAATATGTGAAAAAGGAAGTGCAACTAGCATTTTCATTACTTAGCAGAATTTATTTTTTATTGTTATTATTACTCACTGTCAATTGACTATTTTTACATCTGTAACAAACTAACACTATCCTGCCCATCACTCAGATCTACCTCAATTTCATGTATTTTAATGCAATTCAACAGCAGCCCCATTTATATTTCATCTTAAGTAATTTTGGTTCTGATCCAAAGTATATGATGTGCACATCTATGAAGAAAAAAGAAACACTTTCAAGCAACTTAAAGAAGTCCAGACGCTTTTCTTTGCAAGCTCCTTTGACTAAAAGACAGGAAGTGATTAGAACAGAGCTAAAGAGAGAGAAAAGAGAGAAGTTGTTTTTCAGTTTAGAGCAGTGATGTGCGGATCGATGCTGAAATATCAATTCCTCCGATACCAATCATTTATGTTCTAGAATTGATTCTCACATTAAAATATCGATATTTTAGTAATTTAGGTTAAATTTGTAGTTTATCATTAACAGGAACACAGTGGAAAGAAACTATAACATTCGGATTGTCTACATTCAAAGGAACTACTTCCTCTTCCGCCTTTCATAGTCATGTGCGAAATACGGCTGTATAAATATTTCGCAGCCCCTTGGCATGCACACTCACAACAATGGCTGACCGTAATTGTGCAGAGGTATTTTGCCTCCACAAACAGCTGAGACGTGGTTTGCGATACATGTGGCAAAAAAGTGAGGTGTTGTGGCCATACTTGCCAACATTGTGACCTCAGAATTAGGGAGAAATTCAAAAGGGCTGTTGTGGGGGGGGTAGAAATACATTTTATAGTGTTTATTTATCGGATAAAATACGCTAAATGTCACCGTTATTATTGGCTGGCCCGGAAACAGCGGGGGTGTCCAAATTCAGAGGGTGCTTCCACCTGAGGACCCGGCCTTCGCGGTCTAAAGAAAGCCGGGTAGTACGTCATGAGCTCCCTCGGTGGAGTGAAACTCTGCCGTCTGCTCCTTGCTATCTAAAATATAACTGGGCGCTGACTTAAACTCTCGACTTTGTTCTTTGTTCATTTGTCTCTTTTAATTCTATTTTGTTGTACTTTTTCAACATGTTCAAAATAAAGATTCAATCAATCAATCAATCGACCGTCTCACACTTTGTTTAATTAGTTTTCTGTTTGATGTTTATTCAGCTGTGTGAAAACCCTGGAGGAACCCTCCCGAGGGATTAATAAAGTTAAATTTGATCTAATCTAATAACTTTAATCTCAGCCAAACCGATTTACTCACGAACAAATAAAACACTGAAAAAGCCAAACAATAACATTTAACATTAAGTTATCAAAGTGACTTATATATCATGTTTAACCCGAGTAGTGAAAGACCGCTGGGGTTTGAAAACGATGTGTCGGTTGGCTCAGATATTTGAAGTTTACACAGCTACATTCTCACCTGAAAATATGTTAAAAGTTTTTTTGCGACCCAGAAAGAAAAATAAGAGTAATATTAAAACTAAGTAGCTGCCGCCATTGTTGGAAACTGGAATTGGCTGCTCCTCTCTAAAACAGCAATAAGGATCATTATTAGGCCATATGTAAATAACAAAATAACTTTATAACTTAAAGCAAAATTGGGAAATGTAAAGTCTGAAACAAGTCTTTATATTAAGGGCCATCAGTCAAACAATACTGTTTGGTCTGGGTCTAAACAGAGCGCGTTGTGTGTGACGTCTTCTGCGGGCTGCTTTGAGGGTTCACACTAGAGCGCGTTTGCTGTCACATTCTATTTGTAGTGTGAACAAGCAGACAAAAAAATCGAATTTGGTCAAAAAAAAGGAATTGAGCATTAAGACCTGCAGTGTGAACGTAGCCTAAGTCTCAACATACAAACCACAAGTGTGCATGCCACTATAGGGATGCACCGATACCACTTTTTTGGAAACGAGTACGAGTACTTGCATTTCAGTACTCACCGATACCGAGTACTTAATAAAAACATGATTTAAATTTACAGGTAACAGCTTTAGTCCTATAATTTAACAAAAGAAAAAAAAAAAAAAACAAGGGACTGGTTTGGAATTAAGAACATTTATTTAAAATGAAAAGCATGTTGTATGCAACATATTACAGAATAAATAATTATGAAAAAAAAATTTAAACAGTGACAGTGCAACTCAAGTATTTTTTTCAGTTTATTGTAAACTCTGCCGCTTTGGACAACACAAGGGGTATTAATAAACATCTTTGTCATTTAGTGCACAATATTTGAATAAACTAACAACATCGACCGACATAAAACTGTGGCAGTCAGTGCAATTGAAGTAGGTATTAACATCAAGTCTAAGATGACTCACTTAATGGAGAGAAAAAGTGAGTGGCAGGGGTTTTTTTTAAGAAAAGTAGCTTTTCTGCATTATCAGCAGTCAGACTGTTTCTGTTTTCATCTATAATGTGTGACACTGAGCTAAAAAGCCTTTCACTTTCCACACTGCTACATGGGGCTGAGAGTTATTTACGGGCTATTTTAGCCAAAGTGGGGAACCTGATTTTGTTGACACCCCAGTACTTCAGAGGACTGTCTTCACGAGGGCTTGGGGCCTCTCCGAGGTATGTGTCGAGCCTGGGTCTGGGCCTTGAGGAACAGTTTAGCAGGAGGTTCTGCAGCTTCTGCCCAACTCCCCTCTGCCTCAGCTCTGGACATCATCTGCAGCTCCTGCTTCAGGTGCAGCTTGGCCTCTGGAGCAGTGTTGTTGGAGAAGAAGCAATCTTTATACCTGCACAAAATTCATAAATGTATTAATATGTGGGAAAAAAGGACTGATTTTAGTTTCCCCTAAACCACTGTGACAAATGCCAGCCATTTGACTTTCTGGTAATAATAAGGGAAATGTATTTCATATTGTATATATTGTATACATTTGTATTTGTGTATTTTAGTTACAAATATATAATATTTCAGATGTAAAATAATCTTACATTTAGTACTGTAGCTATACTCATTGAATACCACACAGACTTTACCTTGGGTCGAGTATGGTGGAGATGAAGTACAGTGGGTTGGTCTCGACGTCACTGAAGCGCTTCTTGACAGCTGCCAGTAAGGTTGCTTTCATTGCCTTGACGCCATGGTCCTCGTCTGTTTCTCTGTTTAGAAGTCTCACTAGCACAGTCACAGCTGGAATGACATCAGAGGCTAGTGCGTCGTAGCTGCTCACTTTTTTAGTTAGTTCCTCAAAGGGGGCGAGGATGGCAACAGTCTTCTCCATAAGAGCCCATTGGTAAGCGGTGAGATAGTCAGGGAGTTCATACTCGGACACATACACGCCCAGCACTCGCTTTTGCTCAATGAGGGACTGGAGCATGTAATACGTGCTGTTCCAGCGCGTCTGTACATCCTGCTGCAGTCTCTTTATTGGCTGGTTGAGCTGTCCCTGAATGTCCTCGAGGCGGGAGTAGGCTAAGGTGGAATGTTTAAAATGCCCAACTATTTTCCGTCCCACTGCATCAGCTATGCTCCTCTGTGCTAATAAGCATGGGTAAATAAGCGTGGGTAAACTCTTTGTACTCGTTGTCGTGTTGGGATTTTAGGTGCTTGATTAAATTACTTGTGTTAAATGCGCTACCTTTTGAGCCTCCTCTAGACAATTTCGCTGAGCACAATTTGCAGTCCGCCTTTGTTTTCGCGTCTTCGTTCACTTTGAAATAGTTCCACACGGCTGATATGTCTCGCCTCGCCTTCTCCCAGCTCTGAGATGCAGCCGGGGCCTGGGGGTGGGCACTCGGGGCCTGGGGGCGGGCACTCGGTGCCTGTGATTAACCCCTTACATGCCGCTCAAACATAGACAGGTCTCAGACCGTGGTATCGGTCCTCGGTATCGGGGGACTTTTAACGAGTACGAGTACTTTAGAAAATGTGGTATCGAGGCCGATACCGGTATCTGTATCGGTGCATCCCTACATGCCACCTTTACCATGCAGAGCCTCTCTATGATTGTTCTTGGTTATATTCTGCTCCATGCCAAAACCTAGACTTGTCACAGCCAGCTTGGAGCTAGGAGCAAAGGAAGGATGACCTAAATTTCATTGTCAACCCCCAGCTCACAATAAAAACTGCTGGCTGGGTTCGTCTGAGCCTCCAGCTGGCCCAGATACGTGCTGTGCGAGTTCATGTGAGACCATAGTGGGAGCTGAAAGACTGAAAGACAATCTTAGTAATTCTGTTAGGTATACCTGGGTACATCATTTTGGATGTGTTGATGTTAGAGCCATTGTGCTGCAACAAAAATATGTTATTGTTGTTGATGTAAAAGAAATTCATTTTATTTATGTGTTATTCACATTATTTATTGTATAATGTTTTGGTGCCGCTGGTTTTTATCATGTCTCAGTGTCTCACACAATCAGGCTACGTCCACACCAGCTGGATAGATTGTTTTTCGTTTGAAAACGCATTAGTGTGGACGTAGCCTCATGCTGTTAACAGATAGTATCTCCGGAAGTTGTGGGGGAAGCATTCACACACAAAGACTCTAGAGTGGGGGGAAGAGTCTTTTGGTTTCAACTACTGTAAGAAGTAGCAAGGGAGTGTGAACTTTCTTTTTGGGGAAGACCAAAGGTGTGAAAACAGCTGTGTACAGCCTATTATTCCTGTAGGAAGTATTTAACCCAGGACTGTTCTGGGTTCAGGAGAGACTGCTGATCATTTGCCCTGTGCGATGGCTGCTCCCACCAAGCTTGGGTTTTTGTTTTTTTTTTGGTTAAGGGATGTTAGCTGCCGCTCACCGTTTGTCTGCAGGCTTTATTAAATAAAAACTTCCAACACTGATGTCACAACATACGACTTATTTTGACAATTTATTGAAGTGAGAAGGAGTAATGGGAGGAGAATAATTGCATTTTTGTTCAGCGGTGTTTGTAAATTAAGAATTTTCCCAACTACATGTGCTGCTAGCCTGTGACCTTCTTTTTATGTGCACAGAGCCCAGAGGAGTCTGTGGAAACATGCAGAATTGAGGCAGTGCAAGGAGCTACAGATGGTACGTCTTCAGATAAAGTAGTGTATTATCCATCTATTATGTACATTACATCTAATATTCTGATCCAACAACCGCACTTTTTGTGTGTTTTAGAGGCCTCTTACTTTTGCTGCATCTGTCATGCTCATTTCAACGACAAGAGGAAGAACTCTATGAAAAATGGTGCGAGTGGTGTCAGTGTAGTGCATGTCAGCTGTGGTCACACATGGCATGTGGTTTTAAAAAGAACGTGTATTCATTGCCAGCATTAGACACCTTAATGTGCACTTGTAATTATGAAGACTCACAGTTGTCTTGCAGCTCTAATTTGCTTTAAGAAAATGTACTGCCAGGATGTGACTTTCCTAAATGTCTTCTCAAATTGTTCTAAATTATAACACATAACAAATTTTGTCTGCACAACACACAAACACCCTCTGTCCTTTCATTATGTGTAAAAACATGTTAAGTGAATTACAGTTTGAAGTTCATTTAAACCCAGTACATATGAACATGTTAATCCAAAAAAGTTTTAGACAACAGGAAGAAGCATGTCATTAGGGGAACATGTAACATTTAAAATATGTTACTATAACAACTGCACAAATGAAGGAAACCGGACTATCACTTTAATATTGACATGTACATGTCTGTATATGTATATATATATATGGTTCCTCGGAGGAAGGCGAGGACCCATCATGGAAGGACAGGCCCCTGCACGGTATGTACCACCGGCAGATAGAGAAGGTGGCTGATATCCAGAAATCCTACCAGTGGCTGGACAAAGCTGGACTTAAAGACAGCACAGAGGCACTAATCATGGCAGCACAAGAACAAGCGCTGAGCACAAGATCCATTGAGGCTGGGGTCTATCACACCAGGCAAGACCCCAGGTGCAGGCTGTGTAAAGAGACAATCCAGCACATAACAACATGAGAGGTTTTTGGACCAATTTTGTGTTCTCCATTCTTTAAGCACCGGTTTGAGCACCGTTTGAGCACCGGCACAGTTTCAAAAGTACCGATTTGGCACCGGTATCGGATAAAACCTAAACGATACCCATCCCTATTTATTATATTTCACTACAGAAAGTAATTTAATCTCAAATGTAAGGGTTTATTTTGAAAAACTGAGTGGTGATGATCAGCACTCTCAACTGGTTTAGGATACATTCCAGTTCTGTTTGTAAAACCCAACAACTGTGATCTGTTTACAACTTCTCCAAAAAAGTTACTGTAAAATCAATATTTTTGTCTTTTGAAATATCAGTTTGATTGTGATTGATTAATCTATCATGATCAACTGTAATCTAAAGAAGAAAATCATATTTTTATTAGCTAAAAAGTTACATATCTTCTTAGTTTGAATTTTAAAAAGGGAAAAACATTATGAACTAAAACACAAAGTGTTTTGACCCAAACTCTTAACAGTCTGCTTTTTAAATAGCAGAGGTACAGTGGTGTCTAACACCACACTTTGGAAGGCAAATCTGTTCTTGACTAAAGATTCTTTAACACATTGTAGATTTGATTTTTTTTGGACACTTCCCCCCTTCTTTTCTCTTCAGGTGCACAGAGTGCTGAGGAGCACAGGTGGTACTGTAGTAATGCCGGCAGAGGGTATGTCTTCAGATTGAGTAATCTATAATGTTTGACATGTTTTACATTTAAATCTTAAGTAATTCTGTTAGTTATACCTGGTACAAAATTCTGGACGTGTTGAGCCATTGTGCTCCAAAAAAATATGTTATTGTTAGCTTAAGATTCTCTGCTCACATTGCAGGTTTTCTGTTTGATTTACTAAGTTGGCATTTTTTTTTAGTATCTGTCAATTAAATATGCCATATTTTCATTGTATAGGAACTTATAAAAAAAATGTGTGATACTTTCATTAAGCCTCCACAATTACACATATTGGTTAATTGGTTAAACATTCTGTAAGGAGAGACATTGAAAACAATGTCAACAACATATTGTAATTTTGTGTTTTATTTGGATCAGGCAGGGAGAGTGGACTTCGGACAGAAATTGTGGAAGATATTTTAGAGGCAGTGTTTGGAAACAAGTTTCTTGTATGTTTGTTTATTACTACCTTACATGTGGAAAAACAACAAATGACACGGTGGACCAACTGGCACCCATTTTAAGTTTCTTGTGACAGCACGTTATAAAATTAGAATTGTTCTAACAGCATTTTTAGTAGGAAAGGTTACTATTTAATCACCAGCTCAGCTGATCTACACATTGACATCTATCAGCAATTTCATGAGATGAAGTCATCAGTAGAAATTTGTTATATTCTCTAAATTTGTGATAAATTTCATAACGTTAGGGCACTGGTTTAGCTCACTACTTGACAAGATGACCATATGCCACATGGTTGAATGTAGTGGCCCAGGTTTGAGTCTGACCTCAGACCCTTCATCATTTAGAACACTAAGTAGTATACGGGCAGTATAGTACAATATGTGTTACTTCCTTACCTTATTGGCTCTCTGTGTTAGGTTAGTGAAGGAAACAACACATTTTACTCAAGTGAGTGACTCAATATGCAATTAGTAAGTAGTTGCTGATGTCACAACATACTACTTATTTTCACAACATACTTACCTGTGAATCATACTGGGCAATTTCTTGAAGTGAAAAGTACTAATGGGAAGAAAATAATTATATATTTTGTGCAACTGCTGTTTGTAAATTAAGAATTTAGAGGAGTCTGTGGAAACATCCAGAATTGAGGCAGTGCTAGCAGCTAGGGATGGTATGTCTTCAGATAAAGTAGCGTGTTATCTGTCTTTAATATTCATTACAGCTAATATCCTGATCCAACAGCTCCACTTTTTGTGTATTTTAGAGGCCTCTTACATTTGCTGCTTCTGGCACGCTCATTTCAATAACAAGAGGAAAAACTCTGAACTATGAAGAAATGGCGCGAGTGGCATCAGTGTAGCGCATGTCAGCTGTGGTCACATATGGCATGTGGTTTTAAAAAGAACATGTGTATTCATTACCAGCATTAGACACCTTCAGCTGCACTTGTAATTATGAAGACTCACAGTCGTCTAGCAGCTCTAATTTGCTTTAAGAAAATGTACTGCCAGGATGTGACTTTCCTAAATGTCTTCTCAAACTGTTGCTACTTTGTTCTAAGTAGTTCTTAATTATGAAAGATATAACATTCATTACAATGGGAAGTAAAATCTTGTCTGCACACCACACAAACACCCTCTGTCCTTTCATCCTGTGTAAAAACGTGTTGAGAAGATATATAAAATGTACCATGAAAGGATACAAGTGTGAATTGTTCTAATAAAATGAGACAGTTTTGTAAGTGGATTACAGTTTGCAGTTCATTTAAACCTAGTGCATATGCGTGTTGCTAGGACTGATCAGAAGCAAATTTCATTTCAAATGACCACCCAACAGAAGCCTTGATAAAAGTGTGGTTTTGTGCAAACTGTGCAAAAAGGAGTTGGCATACCATCGAAGCACTTCAACCTTACGGTACCATCTACCATCTAGACCACTATTAGTGGTAGAAGACAGGGGTTAAAAAACGTGCTAGGTGATCCAACTTTCCAACTGCTGTGCCGAAAGACTATTTCAAGTAAAATCAACAGGAGGGCAGGGGTGAGCCTCTGCCTGCATCTGTGAGTATTGCTTTCCCACTGTTGTGCGTCAGGTGCAGCTTTGCCGGGGGAGGGTCGCTGCGGCCGGGCCAACAACGTTGCTGACCCATGTCTGTCTGTTTCAGGGCGGTGCTACGAGGGAGGCAACATTTGCAGTAATCGAGGGCCCAAGTGTGGAGTGTGGCTGGACTGCGTGGCGATGCACCGTCAGGAAAAGACAGCTCCGTGATGGTAGCGTCGTCCTTTGTTTTCTGGCTGGCGTGGTCCCCATCTCAGAAGTGGAGTTCCTCTTCTGGTTTTAAACATAAGGAACATTTGCCCGAGTGTGGCTGGACAGAGGGATGACGGGACTGTGTGGGGAATTTTAGATAGTGTATATTCATTTCTGCCGACAGGGTTTGTAGCATATTGAGAAAGTTGTTTTTATTGTATAAGGGTATTTTAACATTTTATCTGTAATTGTATTTGTGTTCTGGTTTTTCTTCCTCCGCTGGAATAAATGGTGTGTCTAAGACCTGTTTAGTCTCTGTGCCCTGAGCGCTGATTCGCTTGCTCCTCTTGTCCCTGTATGCGAAAGAACGTTCAGGTGGGATATTACATACCCCTCCTCTTTGTGGTGCTCCGACATGTTTTCGATTCTCCACCCCAAAGCAGTCGGTTTTCCTCCCCAGGTTCCCTAACCCAATTTGATCTCCCACACTAAACAGCGTTCTTCCATGTGTCCTCCCCCTCCTCCTTCCACTGTGGTTTTCTCTCCTCCCCACTTTGGACTAGTCCAGTTGCAGTCAGTTCTCTTCAGCTTTGTCCTGTGTAATCCAGCTGTCTTTTCCATTGCCATTTCACTCCAAATATGGCAATTATGAAACTCAGACAGTCTTCCCAAGGTCCATTCATGCACAGTGAAGTTGCCGCTTGTTGGAAATGCATCTCCATCCATCCAGTCCTGATGATGGGGTTTTCTCCATGCTGATGCCGTTTGCACATACTGCTGGTGCTGGACCTCTCACTGCTCAGGATACTGCTGTTTTCTCTTGACCTGCTGTCAGCTCTTGATGTCCGAAAACTGCATTACTTGTCTTTTCCTTTCTCTCCAACTGCTCTTCTACTTTTCAGCTGGTTGATGCTGAGTGATCCCTTTCCCACACAACCATTCAACCTTCTCTGCCATCTTACAACATACTTTTACCTACAGTTCTTACCATACAGTTACAACTGCCCAGAGCTTCTCATCTGGCTGAAGTGTAGTGCCTGCCCACAGCTGCCTCTTTAGCCCGCTAAGTTGGCTCAGCTACTTACTGGATCCAACTTCCCTTTACATTCAGAGCGTCCTCTGCAATGGCCTTCTTCCCTTCCCTATGTTCCCTTCTGCAGAAAAGTGATAAAATACCATCACTCCACGCACTGTAGTACGCAGAAATGATTCCCGACACTGGACTCGAACTATCATCCCTGCGATGGACCTGAACAGGTAAATAAAACTATTTTTAACTTATTTTTACTGTTTCTTCAAAAAGCTCTATAGTTGACAGTTACTGTGTAGATCTATAATGACTTTCCTGAATTGTCTACTACGGGTTTGTGACTGAGCTTCTTGGAGGTGAGACATATGTCTCACCTTGAGATTAGAGCTGCTGCCCACAAATGCAATGATTGCATTTAGACGGGCAGCAGGTGAGTAAGTGACGGAAGTGACGGACAAGGTAAGCGACTCATGTTGTAACTGACGTCAGACGCCGGAGATTTTGGCAGAAAATTAAAGCAAATGGTAGTTTAGATTTGAACAAATTCATTTAAGCTTCAGCATTACCAAATACACTTATCAATTGTCTTATAACTGTTAGGTATTTTAGTACCATGGGAGCATTTACTGGATATTGTTTTATAGTGACATTATGCAGGAAAACTCTGTCATTCAATAAGGCCCTTTTGTTTTAGTTATTTTTCTCTTTGACCCAAGAATTGATGTGTGAGAATCACAGGCTGGTACAAGGTTGAAATACCACAGAGATCACTCCCTCAGCTACATTAGTTTCTTAATCTTTTAGACGCCTGTTGAAGGCCAAATGGTTTGTTTCAGATTTCACTAATGAAAGAACTCTTCGTTTTGTGCCTTGAAAATATGTCGCTGAGATAATCACAATTGTAGCTGAACTGATACACTACACAAAGGATGCTTCTTCACCCAAGGGCAGGAAGACGCTCCCTTATCTTGGTCTGTACTGGTTTAAACTGATAAATCTGCTGTCTCATGAATTTTACCCTCTATATAAACTGTTGTACTTGTGAATAAAGTTGAGTCACTTTGGGAAGACAATCTAAAGCAGTCTCTGTTTTCTTGTTCTCCCAAGCTGCTCCCGAGCTGCTCGTACTAACACGCTGAATGGCATGCTTGAATATTACTTGAGAATATATTTGACTGTGTTACAGACTAAAGGACATTCTCTGCTGATAGGTGAAGGTACATTCTCTGCTGATAGACGTCCACGCCTCGGAGGAAGCCGATCCACGGAGTAGGCCCTGGAAACAGTTTCCTTCAATAACTAACACTATTTGTCTAAATAATCTCCAACACCCTGGAGAACAACGAGGAGAGTTTAGAGACTCTCCAAGATTACATCGATCAGTGCTTTCAGGATCTCGTGATGAAGAAGACCCCGTGTGCAGCTTCCCCGGCCAAAGCTGAGACGCCGTCGTCGAAAAGACAACGCCCGGCAGATTCCCCCGGCTCAACATCGCCAGCCGGCAAAGATATTGCCGACATATTGGAGTCAATCGACAAGCGATTGTCCAGTTTCGACGCAAGGCTGTCCTTGGTGGAGATTCTTCACCGAGAATTTAAATGCTTGCGAGAATCCCTGGAGTACAGCCAGCAGCAGGTGGAAATGCTTGCTGCTGAAAATGCCACGCTAAGGGAGTCGGTGAAATGTCTCACAGATAATGTTACCCAGCTCAATAGAGAAAATAAAAAAATAAAAGAAACAGTTATCGATCTACAAGCTCGTAGCATGCGTGATAATCTGGTATTTTCTGGTATTCCAGAAGCCGCTGGAGAGGACGCGGAGACCACGGTAAAAAGCTTCATCAAAACCCACCTGAAGCTGCCGGAGGACACTGTGAAAAACATCGTCTTCGATCGGGTACATCGCCTCGGCCCCATTCGGGCTACGGCCGGGAGACCACGTCCTATCGTGGCCAAATTCGGCCACTTCAAACAAAAGCAACATGTGAAAAGCCGCGGCAGGGAATTAAAAGGAACGGACTTCAGCGTGAACGACCAGTTCCCCAAAGAGATCTTGGAACGACGCAGGGTCCTCTTCCCAATCCGACGCGGCTTCATCCAGAAGGGCTCCCGCGCTGTCATCGCTGTGGACCGGCTGTACGTGGACGGACAGCTCCACCGGGACCCCAACATCACTCCGTGGCTGTATTAACCTCACACCAGATAAGAATCAGCTACACCATTTCCCTATCCACTCACACTAACTTGCATTAACATCTGTTTAACTTACCAGTATCAAATCGCATCTTAAAGTGTGATTTCATAGCAGAATTAACACCGTCACTCTCCGTCAGTGATTTAATTGGAATGTTTACGTTTTGTTTCTGTTTTTTTTTTTTCTCGTTTTTTTTTATTTTTTTTTTTTTTTTTTTTCTTTATTTTTTTTTCCTCCTCTCTTTTCCCCCTCTTGGTTTTATGCTGCTCACCCCTGTCCTTGGTTTCTTTCTTTATTCCTTTCACTGCCTCGATCACCTGCTTCGACACTCATCCACAAACATCCTTTATTTCGACACATACGCACCATGCGCTCAACGGCAGCACATTTACATCAGTCAGACAGCGCACACAGTCATATAAGATACACACACACTTAAGCTAAGCCTACTCATATTAGTAACTATGCATACACAAAGTCAGACTCAGGGAGCATCTCGCCACACATTTTTTCTCTCTCTCCTTCTCTTTATTTATGAACAAGTGACGTATTCTCTCCACCTGTCTAAGCGACGCACACAGCATACATCCCTAGTTATACACAAACATCTATGGGTACACTGAGGTTCATTACATGGAATATAAATGGAGCTGGCTCCAGAGAAAAGAGGTTAAAAATATTTAACCAACTCAAAAAACTACAGGCAGATGTTGTCCTATTACAAGAGACCCACAGACCTCTTAGAGGTTCGAATGAACTTAAAACACCTGAGTTTCCTAATGTGTTCTCAGCTTGTTATAATTCTAGACAAAGGGGAGCAGCAATTTTAATACATAAAAATATTAATTTCACAGTACTCGATACAGTTATAGATCCAGAGGGCAGATTCTTAATAATTAAACTATCTATACGTGATAAAAAGCTATGTATTGCAAGTGTATATGGTCCAAATGTTGATGATCCCTCATTCTTTCACGGTTTTTTCAGTGCACTCTCTGAACACTTAGATGGCACACTTGTTCTTGGAGGTGACCTCAACCTTGGACTAAATGAAGACATGGATAGGCTCAATACAGCGGGAACTCAGCGTAATTGGCAGTCCACAAATATAATCAAACAGTATATGAGCGACTTTGGTCTTTGCGATGCATGGCGCTCCCTTCACCCCACCAGTAAGGAATATACTTTTTTCTCACATGTCCATCACTCCTACTCTCGTCTGGATTATTTTTTGGTCAGCAGCTCACTGCTGAACGACATTTCAGACACTGAGATTCACCCTATAGCTGTCAGCGATCATGGTCCTGTATCTTTAACACTAATGCACAAGAATAATACTACGCCAAGAAAAAACTGGAGATTTAATATATCACTACTTAAAGATGAAGACTTTATTAAATATTTTAAAAAAGAGTGGACTTCATATTTGGACTATAATGACACTCCCGAAACATCAGCTTCTGTTCTATGGGAAGCAGGGAAAGCTGTGATGAGAGGTAAAATAATTTCTTTCTCATCACATAAAAAGAAAAAAGAAAACAAAAATATTCAGGAATTAGAAAAAAACATCAAATCACTAGAAGAAGCCTACGCGTCCCACCAAGATCAGGAAACATTGAACAAAATACGCAAAACAAAACTAGAATTAAATGAGATAATTGATAAAAAAACAAAATTCTTAGTACAAAGACTACGCCTACAAAATTATGAACATGGTAATAAATCCGGTCAATTTCTAGCAAACCAGCTAAAAATAAATAAAGAAAAAACAACTATATGTGCTGTTTAAGATTCATCTGGGAACACATTATATGAACCGATACAAATAAACAACATTTTCAGGGATTTCTATAAAACGTTGTATTCACCACAAATAAACCCATCTAAAAAAGAAATTGATCAGTTTTTGGACAACATAACTCTTCCAAAATTATTGGACACTCAAGTAATGGCACTGGATTCACCACTGACACCAGGTGAACTCCAGGAAGCCCTGATAAGTATGCACAATAATAAGGCTCCAGGTCCAGATGGCTTTCCTGCAGAATTCTACAAAGAATTCTGGTCGATTCTAGCACCAGTTTTCTACAGAACGTTGTTGGAAATTAAAGAAAAGGGCAGACTTCCATCAAATATGAATTCTGCAAACATTAATCTCCTGCTAAAACCAGGCAAAGACCCTGTATATCCCTCAAGCTATCGTCCAATATCCCTTATAAATGTAGACCTTAAAATAATCTGCAAAGCTCTCTCAAAGAGACTGGAGAAAATAACCCCCCTCTTAATTCATCCTGACCAAACTGGTTTCATAAAAGGTAGGCACTCATCAACAAATACACGTAGATTACTTAATTTGATAGACTACTCATACAGTAAAAACCTAGAAACTACAATATTCTCTTTAGACGCAGAAAAAGCATTTGACAGAGTTAACTGGAAATTTCTATTTGCAACTTTACACAAATTTGGTTTTGGATCCTCTTTCATAAACTGGTTAAAAATATTATATAATTCCCCAACAGCTTGTGTTAGAACAAATGACCAGACATCCTCCAGCTTCTGTCTCTTGAGGGGCACCAGGCAGGGATGCCCACTCTCCCCTTCACTATTTGCAATTTTTATTGAACCACTAGCAGCAGCAATTAGACAGAATTCAGTAATTAAGGGCATAAAATGCAAGAACGTGGAACATAAAATCAGCCTTTATGCGGATGATGTGTTACTCTTTCTCCAAAATTCACAAACCAATATCTCTGGGGTGATTGAATTGATAAACTCTTTTGCAAGAATATCAGATTACTCAATTAACTGGTCAAAATCTACAGTCCTACCGACTAATTGCTCCTTCCATAATTCCTCTTCTACACCACTGCAATCGGGAAATATAAAATATTTAGGTATTAATGTTTCTCCCAAGCTTGCAGATCTAACTAAATTAAACCATATCCCACTTTTAAAGAAGGTAGAAGATGATCTGGCTAGATGGAAATGTCTACCCATATCACTCATGGGAAGGGTTGCCGCTATAAAAATGATGGTCTTACCAAAAATAAATTATTTATTCTCAATGATCCCAACTAAACCGCCACAAGATTGGTTCAGATCTCTAGATTCATGTATGTCCAAATTCCTTTGGAAAAATAAACCCCCACGTATAAGCTTAAAAACACTACAAAAGACCAAGGATAAAGGAGGACTAGAACTGCCTAACTTTCAGCACTACTTCTTAGCCAACAGGCTTCAGTTTATCTCAGGATGGCTAAAACACACCCTCTTAGATGAACCTTGGCTAGATGTAGAACAAGCACTCTGCAATAATCTAGAGATCTCAGACCTACCATTTATCAGCTCAAACATCCAACGACATGAATGCTTTAAAAGCATCAACATCAGCTCTTCTCTGACAGCATGGTGGGAGTTTCTAAAATTGACGGCGTCTTCATTAATCCCATGCAAACGTACACCTATCTGGAACAACCCTGACATATTACAAAACAATAATATGATAAACTTTTCAGATTGGAGTGATAAAGGAATCAAATATTTAGAACATATACTAGAAGGAACAGAATTTATTTCATTTGACGGACTAGTTACACAATATGGGATCAACAAGAAAAGATTTTTAGAATATCAACAAATTAAATCCATAGTAAAAAAGAAATTTAAACCGGGTCAAGTTGAACTACAAACACCACCAAGTGTGGTTCAATTTCTTACTCTTAAACCCCCCAAATTACTATCCAAAATATACAGAATGCTTTCTAAATCAGATGAATCAATATCACTTCCTATTGCAAAATGGGAAGCGGATTTATCAGTTAACTTAGACCTAAACTTCTGGTCTCAGATTTGCTTAAAAACCTTTCATCTAATTAGAAATCCCAGTCTTCAATTAATTCAATACAAAATATTACATAGAGTGCACTATACAGGTCATCGGATGTTCAAGATGGGCTTTACGTCTACCAACAACTGCTCACACTGCCAAACCAATTCACCGGACAATTATATCCACGCTCTTTGGTTCTGTCCACCAGTTCAGAAGTTTTGGCGCGAGATATGTGAAGACTTATCGAAGTGTCTGAAATGTAACATTCCAACTTCCCCCTTAGTGTGTTTGTTGGGCAGCTTAGATAATGTCACTTCAGAAAAGAATATCGCCCATATGGTTTTCACTGCCCTATGCATAGCCAAGAAAACAGTCCTCATGAACTGGAAAAATAAAAATAATCTTAATTCTAACCAATATAGAAATTATCTATTAGATTACATTAGTCTTGATACAGCCTCTGCCACCACATCAGATCAATTGCTCTGGGCTCCTTTGATCAGCTCCATCACCTAGTGGGGGTGGGGGGTCATAGTTTGGTCCCGCCTTCACTGTTGTGATTGGTGTGGGGGTAGGGACAGGCTTAGGGCGTCGGGGGGTTCCCCGGAGGCATCTTCCTTGGGGGGCTCAACCCGGGGTAGCGGTCATGTCCGGTTAGGGGCTCTGTTGGCTCTCCGGTGACTGTTTCCTCGCGGCTGCGCGCAGCGGGGCTAGGGGAGGGTCTGTGCTGACGGACGTGGGTTACTGACCTGGTAGCCTGGCTGCCCCTGGGTGGGTCCGGGATGGGCGTGAGGTTCTGGGGGCGCTCCGTCTCTGGGCTGGGACCCGGACCGGGCCTCGGGGGCTTGGGTCCTGGTTGGTGTGTTGCCGGGGTTGTGGGCGGGTGGGTGCATGGGGGCCCAGCCCTGGAGCAGGGTGCCGCCGGTGCGTCGAGCCACCTGGGGGGCTCTTCAACTGGTGGGGGAGATTGTCACATCTTGCAGGAGCTTTCCTCTCCTCAGGAGCTCCCTCTGCAGGAGGGGGAGATACAGGAGAGGTGGAGGAAGATCTCAGCCTGGGTGTTTGTCTTATGTAGTCTGGAAGATGAGTGGATGGTGGGGTGGGTGCAGTTTTCTCTGTGGTGGGGTTGGGTGGACTGTCCCGGGCTCTGTGGGGCCGGGCGGCGCTGCTGCACTGGGCCCGGTCTGGATGGGCCTGGGCCCCCCTTCCCTGGCGGGTCGCAGAGTATGGGGGTGCCTACTGGGGTCAGCGGGGGAGCTGGCCCCAGGGAGGGGTCACTTGCCCCTCCCTTCCTTCCCTCCCCATCTCCAGCTGCCTCCCTCTTCCCGCTCCACCACAACCACCCACACATGCAGGGCCTTGGAGTAGGGGTATGTCACCAGGGTGCAGAGGAGGCTACCCCCCCCTCTGTCCCCTTCTGGCTGCCTCTGCCTCAATTTTATCCCACAACTTAGACATTCACATTACTCACACTCTCATTACACATACATATAGGATCTTGGGGGTGGGCACGATAAACGGAGTCCAAAGTACCATCAGGGTGTACACCCCACCCCTGGCATCGTTACCCACCTCTCAATTTTAAATACACGTAGACATTGAGGGCTAGCAGGAGGGACCATGCGCTTACCTGCTGCTCTCTGGCAGGTAGCTCCAAGCCCTCCTGGGTTTTAAATGCACCTTAGAACACACATGCATCAACATTACAATGAGCGGGTGGAGGGAGGTTTGGAGTCTTCTCTCACCCCCATTCTCTGCGACCTGCTGGAGCAGGGGGGCTAGGACTAGGAGGAGGAGTTGGCCGTCCGACTGCGGTCTGGAGTGTGGAGCCTTCCTGCTGCTGCGGAGTCGGGGCGGTCTGCCTCCCCCCCACCGCAGGGAAAAGGGAAACACCACCTGGGTCTGGGTGCAGTTCCCCCCTCCAGGGGCGGGGGCACCTAGACCCGGTTTGTAGAGTACGCTTGGGGAGTGTGATCGTGTGTACAGCGTCTCTTTATGTCTGTCTCCACGTTGGTTGAGTGTGGAGTAAGTGCACATGAGAGCATGAGGGTGGGAATGGATGTTTGTATCTGTGTGTGCCTGTATGTCTGTGTCTATATGTCAGGTTGGGTGTCAGGCGCCGCCTCTCTGGGGACATCTCAGGCCCTCCAAGGTTTGGAGGCCTATCTCCCCCTACCACCACTTCCCCTGCCAGTGGCGGACCCCCTCAGACATCGGTGCGTTGGTGGTTCTTTGTGTCTGGGGATGGGCGTCCAGGTACACACCGGCTCACTCCTTGGCGGCCGCTTATCGGGGCCTGGAGCCTGGGGCTCGCTCGGGCCACTTCGGAGGTGGGGTGCCCCCGGCCTCTCGGCCTGGGGCTCGGTCACTCAGGCGCAGCTGGCTGCCGGCGGAGCTCACGGGCGCGTCACTGCAACTCCCCCTGGCTTCTGCTCCGCGGCTGCTGAGTGAGCCCTCATCTGGGACTCTCCTCAGCTCTTTCCGGGACAGTGGCGCAGCTGCCCCTCTGTTGGTCTTCCTTGGTCTCTTGTGTTCTGGGGGCCTCTGGATGTCTGGAGTTTTGATCTCCTCCACACCTGCTTCACGCCCTGGAGGACGGGGCTGTGGCCCCCCCACACTCCCTAGCAGATTATTACATGAAGGAACCTTTTAAAAAACAAAAAACAAGCGCGTCCATGCTCACAGGTGTACACACGGGTGATCACACCCACAAACTACACCCTTTTTGGCTCCTACCTCAAAGCACACTGTGTTCTGTTGATCTTATGTGCTGCACAATAATGTTTAACATTTAGTATTTACTGTCATATTCCCATATATCATTGTGATGTTGTTTATTCTATTACTCTTGTTCTCTTCTGCTTGCTTTCTTTTTTCTTTCTCAGCAGGTGATCCAGGTGATTGATATATGCATTTTTTTTTCTCTGCCCGTTCTGTTGGTTTTTGTCTTTTGCCCTTCTCCCCCGTCCCTCTTCTCAGCTGTTTCTCTTTCCCTCTTTCTTTCTCCCCTTCTTTCCCCCAGTCAAGTCTGTCCCGTATTCAGTAAGTGAAAATAAAATAAACAATAAAAGGTGAATCAAATGGACCATTACGGCAAGGCTGGGATGGTCAGTTTGGTAAAGTAAATCCGTTGGGCATCTTTCTTTGCCTTTAGACAACAATTCTGATGGCAAAAGAGCCAAACGGGACAGGCCAAAAAAAAAAAAAAAAGAGACATATGTCTCATGTTCAGTGGTTTTACCTGCTTCTAACACCTGCATCACCCCACGGAGATCTCTGATGATGACTCAAACTACATGGTAAAATTTAATACTGCCTTCACAAAGGACCAATCTCACCGTGTAGCTATACTCAACCATCAATGGCTCAAGATAGCTACTGTGCTTGACCCATGCTTTAAGGATTTAAAGTGTCTTGTGAGGGGAGAGCGAGAAGAGGTTTGGACCGGCCTTGAGGCCCTGCTGCAGGAACAGTGTAGATACAAAGGAGCCAGCAAAGACAAAGAACCTTCTCCTCTTTTGATTGTCATCAGATTCTGATTCAAATGGACAGTAAATAAGAATGGAGATATTGTGAGTCCAATAGTTTTTTTGGGGGGGTTTTTTGTTTTGTTTTTTGCACTAAAATGTTCGATAATCAAACTGTTTTAGCCTAATGTACAAAATAATTTTGGTTAAGGTCACTCAGAGTTTAAAGGTGAAGCTGGTCAAATAACCTGTTATGATTCTGTCTTATTTTTTTAGGAAGAAAAATGGCACTTTATGTTGAAAATTGTATTATTATTATTTAAAGACAATACCATTTTGAAAATGTACTTAAAATAGCACTTTATTTTTAAGACTGTCCAATTTTGGCAAGGAATAATTTTTTTTGTTTCTCTGTTTTGAATTGAAATGCAGTTTAAATGTTTGTTTGTTTTTGCAGAAATTAAAAGAGCTTGAGTTTACAGTATTCATGTCCATGTCTATTATTTGATTTTGTCGCCCACTAAAACCCTTTTAAATTAAAAAAAAAAAAACATTTGTATTTTGGGGCAAATTTTCTTGTGCGATTAAATGCGAATAATTGAGATTAATTAAAAAGCCTATTATTACTTTAATTTTTTTTAATCGAGTCCCACTCCTAATCTGCTGTAAAAGTACGTGATATCAACATATGTGCAGATTAGGAGGATTTTCTTAATATTTATTTTTTATTACAGATTTTTTGTTCTGTAATAGGACTAACTAATATCTTTAAATGACAAGTTATGAAAATAAAAAGTCAGACTTTCAAAGGCCATTAGAATTGGTGTGTATCTCTATAGAAAGACTTGCAGTGATGCTTGGTGTATAATTCTTTCTAATCTATTAACATGGAAATCTTCCTAAAAATCTTGTTTACTGTTGCATCAGAAGGGGTCAAGCAGACCACTTGTTGTTGTCTACTGAATCATGAATTCTACTTTATCATTTTCTTCAAATGTGATGCTAGCTTCCAAGCTACAACACACCTTTACATCTAGTGACGGCAGAATAGCTACTCCGTAAGATAAGAATCATAAGCCTCACAGGATCAGAGATTAAAACATTTTCAACAAAGAGCCGAACCAGACTTTCTGTATAGGCGAACTGGGCCTGCAAATTGACAATATTGCTTTTAAAAAAAATGTGCAAAGATATGAATTTCTCAATCCACCACATCCCAAAAATAGTGGTGGAGAAACTGAGATCTGGTGACGGCCTTAACAGTCACCAGATCTTCAGTATTTTCATGAGCCCTTCCAGTTCTTGTCTTCAGTTTCCTGTTCTTAGCTTACAGGAGGAGCATCGCAGCGACAACAGGTGTAGCAGAGTGGCTCCAGCAGAGTCCACAGGCAGGATTTTTAGCGCATGTTCTTATGAAGCTGAATATGCAATGGATAACAGAAAAATATCTTTTACTTAATTCCACCATAAGATATAAAAAAAAAAAAAGATTTTCTGCCAATTGTCAGTTATCAAATCTGTATCTGATCTCTTCTCACACTTTAACAAGGTTAAAGTTTTGTTGGCATCAATTTCCCAAAAATTAACTTCTATTGTCCGACACTACACCATTTGTGAAGCACTTTGTGATTTATATCTGTGAAAAGCGCTAAATAAGTTAATTTTACTTAATTACCACAAAGAGAAAAAGATATTCACTTTTAACTTCAATGTTTAAGTTTAACTTTTGTTCTTTTTTTCTCTTTTCATCTAAAGCACCAAGTTCTTACTTCTGTGTTCTCCATGGTCTCTTTTCTTTGACTCTTCCTGCATAGTTACCAGAAATAAACTCTTTTATTGGCACTTTATTCACACACTGACATCACATTGTCAGCTATATGGTTGATTATTTTAAAATGCAGCAACAAACAACAAATGGTGAAAACATCTGTACACAAATGTGTCCTTCAGCACTACAGATGAAATGTAAACACAAAATAAAAACTATGAAGGACAGAGAGTTTTTCCCACTTTGATTATATTTAACAGGACCTAAATATAAAATTACAGAAAGAACCACTATTTATGGAAAATTTATACACACTTGTTATCTTGTGAAAAAAAATGTGGAATGAATGAAAAGGAAAGGATAAACTCTAATCCTTATTTCCACACCTACACGGATATGTGACAAATGTACAGCAGGTGAAAGGTGACACTAGGTGTTGGAGCAAGGACTCGTTTCAATCATTAAAACAGAGTTATCTGGAGATTCCACCTTTTCTGGGACAGCAGGGCCTTCCAATATTGTTTTTTTCTTCCAAGTGAACCAGATCCAAATCCCACTTAATGACAGAATTACCACAGCGGCTTTCAAACCAAATATGAACCAGGAAGTACCTGTGTTAGACACAAAAATGTTTATGACAAGTTAGAGCTGTGAGAGAAGAGTCACAGTAGAGTTTTCACTCATGTACCATAGTTTATAGAAAGGGGAAAAAATACGTGAATGCATCCCCTTCATCAGAGTTCATTTTTATTCATTTATATACCATGTGTCATCACTGATGGCAGTTTGATTAAAGAGGCTTATTTGACATGTTAGTCTCCTTACCCACTGCAGTTGGTGTGACTGGTGTAGGTTCAGTTGTTGGTTCAATACACAGGCTGTTACTGTCTGCATGCACCCACCCTAATATCTGTGTCCCATTGATTGAGGTACAGTTAATGAAGCCTGTGAGCAAAAAACAGATCATTCATGAAAGACCTTCAAAAGTGAATTAGTCGTTATTATCGACTTTTATTCAAAATGTTGTCACTCACTACAGGTCTTCTGTTCTTTGGAGACACTATTGACATGATTTCTCACTGAGCAGACCAGATGTCCTGAGACTTGCTGTTTCAGAATAATGTTGTTACTCTTATTATTTCCAGAAAGGAGCTCAGCATCTGTCAGTGTGCGTCCATCCAGAGCCCAGCTATACTGAGGACTGTCCCCTCCTTCAGAGGAGCAGGACACCCTCATCTCTCCCTGGGACAGACACTCAGAGACCAGCAGGACAGAGGACACAGGAGCTGAGAGAAACACACACAGATGACTTTTGGTACTATAACAAGATGCACTTTCATGCACTGTGCTTCCTTCTGTGTAACTTGGTCATGGTCTGAAACTTGGTAGCTGATTTTCCATAGTTCCTAAAATCTACTACTTTGCAACACTATCAGTTGGTTATGGAATATCTAGGAGGGAAGAAATGTCTCAAAATTATTTGCTGCAAAGGTAGCATCCTGTTACAGTAACATACAGAATTTCAGTGAGCTCTTTACAATTATTCATTAATTCACAAATGTTTGTAGAGGAAGACTGCATGGCTAGCTGCTTGGTTTTCATACATCTGTGCCAGTGGAACTATAAACATCAGAATTCAAAGATTAAGAGATGTGGCCCAATACTTTAGTGAATGTAGTGTGCATCATGTAGATTATCATTATTTATGGTTTGCTAATTCAAAACAGGGGATGCACAAAGTGTACTTATTTGAAATTCTGTGCTGTATGTTATAAAGATTACCAAAACAATACTGCATTTACATAAATTAAAGTCTGCATTTCCCAACATTTACCTTGAATGAACAACTGTAAAGTCCGCTCGCCTGATGTTGTTCCATCTGAATCAAAGATTTTAAGGGTATATTTACCACTGTCATTCCTACTCAGGTTATTGATCCTAAATGTTCCATTACTGGGGAAAAAGCTAGATCTATGTGCCATGGTATTAGAAGTAACCTTATTATTTAACCCATTTAGTATTTTTAATGAATTCTTTAACAGTTGGTATCGAGGTATTTCTGAGGTGCTGTCCATCAGCTGGATGTCCACAGTTCCTCCCAAAGCTCCATAACACTGAGCTCCATCCTGTCTGCCATCACAGTGAGTTTCCACACCTGCAAATTTTGAAACATTAAAAAGAAAAGCATTTGTGATTTGTTAGTTTCTACCTAATAAATTACAACAACAATTTGATTAACATGGTCAGCAATCTAAAATTTACTGATGCGAGGACTTTTACTTGTTAAAAAGTAGTTTTTGTATTACCATGTTTATACCTAATGCCTAATTATGTTTTGGATAACCCAGTGTTTTGATTGAATGGTATCAAAGTATTTGAAGTAGCACTACTGCCATAAATCTGTCAGCTCTTAATATCTAACTCAGAGTAGGTAGTAGTTTTGACAATTGTAGGTAATAGAGCCTCAAGAACAAACATACTGCATCCATAATCCCAAAGTTATCACACGAATCTGTCCAACATTTACTAATATATTAATAATTAAGAAATACAGGTAGACACATTCTCCACATTTTAGCCGAGTACAAAAACTAAAGTATTTTCATGTAACCAAAATAAAATAAATGTCAAACAGAAAACAGGAAGCAATATTTCAGAAAAAAGAATCTGCACACAAACAGGACAGAGATGTTCATTTCTGAAGGTGGCATTAAAAATGATAAAGTAATGCAACCTATACATTCTTCAGCATATCTGTAGTGACTGCATGACTTAAATAACTTAACTGGATTCCTAGTTACAGCCAACCGATAAGTTGAGACAGATTCTTCAAAATCAGGCAGTTTATCACAGTAACAAATAAGCTTGACGTCTCTGATAAGGATGGAAAGAATAAAGTCCTTTAAAAAGTCAGTTTAAAACTCACTTAAACACACTGCAACAAGGCTCCCAAGGTGCATAGTGGGCTAAGAATTTACCACTGCTACTAAAACTGGTAAAAAGACAAAAAAAAGGAACTAAAGCTCTGCTCAAATGTCATGTACTGCAGATGTAGCCAATAGATTCTAACATTTAATTAAATAAAATAAATCAAAGTGCACATATTGTAACTTTGGGTAAGTATTTGTGCAGCTTTAACATCTCTGATGACGATGTCAGATATTTTGTACAGGTTAAAAAGGTATTAAATGATAAGTGTCACATGTAAAAAGAATATCTCACCATGAGACACTCCCAGTAGGATCACCATCAATCCCAGCACAGCTTCCATGTCTCCTCAATGTTCAGTGTGTGTTGACACAGTCGGCAGCCGTCAGAGTACTTTATTAAATAATATGCACATTTGTCCAACAGGTAACAGTCAGAAATGGCTCCTGCTACTGATCAGCCTCGTTTGAAATGCTGTTCTCATTCTGTGTGTGGAAATTTGAAAAAGGAAGTACAACTAGCATATTCATTACTTTGCAGAAATAAAAGGAACCTCACAGATCTTCCACAGACTTTGTTTAATTATTACTCACACTGTCACTGGACTATTTTTAGATCGGTAACAAACTAACCATATCCTGCCCATCACTCAGTGTCTACAACATTCATGCAGTTTAATGCAATTCAACAGCAGCCCCATTTATATTCCACCTTAAGTCCATATTTTGTTGCTGATACAAAGTACCTTGTATACACATCCATGAAGAAAAAAGAAACACTTTTAAAACATTATAAAATGTACACTCTGCCCATATGGAAAACATATATATAAATCTTATAAAGTTTGTATCTGTCTTGTGTGAAACTTGTATGAAAAGCATACAAGAGTGAAAAAAAATAAGATCCCTAGAAAAAATATATAAATGAAACTTGTATGTTTTGGATACTTACTAAAACAATATATGAAAGTGGCCACTTTCATGAGTAAATCATATAAGCCTTATATGATTCACTATATGAAGTAGGCCACATCTGATGCAAGTCTTTTATAAGTTTTTTCTATTTCTTTTCTATATGGGTGACTTTAGGGATTGTGGTATTTAGGCTAATTGGTGGTTTGAGTGGTTGTTTTAACCAATGCTCATTCAAACCAGTACAAGTTCTGAAAAGTGACACTATTATTCAAAAGTATGTTTTAAATACTGCATTCTCAATAATCCAGATATAAACATTTAAGAAAATTGTCTTAATCTGCACAAAGCATTTTCAGTGAGCGAAACATTTTGTTGCTCATCTAAGTGTTCATCTGAATCATAGGCCTGCTCAGATTGTCTGCCTGCGCAGGCTACTGATCTTAAATGTGAATCCCAACCTCAAAGGACAGTGTGTGAATACTTTGACGAAAAGCATTGGTATACTCATCTTATTATTCTTTGAAATTCGTAAAATAAAAGTACTCTGCATATTTGTTTCTTTCTTTTTTGCTTTGTTTCATTTTTTGTTTGATTTTTTTTATTTCTGTAACTGCAGAGCTTCAGTGAAATAACAGGGCAAATCATCACACCTATGATGTCAGACGAAGTCGTTATTAAAATTATAAAATTATTTAAATCTAAAACTCTTGGGTTTGAAAGCTAGCTCACTAAAACTAAAAACAACTAGCTGTTTCTCTTCATCATCATTATTTTTTTCCACAAGGAGGAACCTGAATTAACATGATCAATAATTAACTATTTAAAATAGGACTACACTACTGATGATTATGAGCATGACAGTATGACAGAGTTTTATAGGAGCTCCCGCGTTCTGGCAACCTTCAGATAAACTACTCTAGTCTAACTACTGAAAGCAGCTGTCATTAGTGATCAGTTTCAGATAAGAATGTGTGAACTCAGAAAGAACGGAAGTGTTTAGAATGGAACTCAAGAGAGAGAAAAGACAGAAGTTGTCTTTCAGTTTAGAGATACTAATACTTTGAAACCAAATGTGTAATTTTCTTGTTCAGCTAATCATGCAGTTTCACTGACATTGTAATATTTAAAATTTAAAATAAATGCAATAACTAAAAAAAATTTAAATTAAAACAAGTAAGAGGTTTATATGTATTTTCAAGCCAGTTCAACACATACATGATAAAAATTCCAATTTATGTTCAAGTTTAAATTACAGATTATTTCAAATCTCAAAACACTTTCATAGACATCAATGATTGTTCTGTTGTTCACTGGTTTTAAAGTGTTTTCTGAAGTTATGTATGTTGAGGTTACATGTTAGTTAGTTTCACCATAGAAGATATTTTGCACAGAAGGAAGTGAAATTGACTAGACTAAACCCTAACCCTAAAATTAACTCATTCACTGCCATTGACGTCTATAGCCGTCAATTGCAAAAAGATCCTTCTTTGACAGTTGACTTGAAATTCTCCACAAATTCCTCTTCTCTGAAACTAACACTACATGTCTGCAACTTCCGCTTCAACCACTGAAACATTTCTCTTGTGAACTCAAGACAGACAGTAAAGTGGTGCTGAGCACCCCAATACAGGAAGTAGGGATTGGCTGTCTGTTTAAAGAGTCCAAATCTCTGATCCTATCGATCTTACCCAGCAAACAGTGCAAAGCTTTGATGAAACCGATGTGTGAGGGGACTCACCCAGCTGTAACTGCCTCAGAAACCCAAGTTGCCCTGCTGTTGCCCTGCTGTCATCTGTTCTTGTAAAGTATAACCAAACTTTTGAGCGTTTGTGCCACTTAGTCGTTATGTTTCCTGTCGGCTAAATGACGCTATGCAACGTGGCGACGTCATTCAAAGGGACTGGAATCGATAGGGGAATCGTTTGCAAAAATGGCAAACAATTCCAATTAATTGAAACAGTGGGAACCGGTTCTCAACAAGAACCATCCGTACCTAAGGGTCTGTTAGTTTGGCTGGAGTAACCTGTAACATGGATAACAACACTCTGCTGGGTGCTTGGAATATTGTACTCAAAGGATGAAACACTGAAGAACTAGAACATAATTACAGTAAATATATAAAACCAAAGTAAATCATGAACCCACATAACTCAAAACACTTAGTCGGCGACCCAGGAACCATGACAGTTAATTCTAAATAGTATAAATAGCTCTTACATGTTACTCCAGCCCTTTGAAACTAACAGACTGTTAGTGCTGTTTTCCAATGCAGTGCATGGGGGTAAGTAACAGTTAACTTACCCCCATAATTATGACAAGTTGTTGTTTATGTCAAATCTTTTCACATATACCGTAGTTGTAGTTGACACCCAAAATAAATAATATATTCCAATAAACAGTGTTTGAATTACACTGATAGTGTCTGAAAACTGCATTTAAAATAAACTTACATTGTAGATAACTGAGTGCTTTTCCAAAATCTAAATAGATTAAATAAATACAAATGGTAAAAATGATACATCTTCCAAATAGAAATAGGTCACTCCGGATGTTGACCAATAACTATTTACAAACACTGTGTACTAAAATGATTGCTTTCATGTTTAAAAACTGAGGTTTTGTGAGAATATATACAAAAATATAATTAAAATAGTTACAGTTCATCTTTAAAATTTTAATAGTACAAATCTTGAAGACCTCTTCTTTACAATAAAGTCAGATAAGTAACTAAAAGACAGTTAAAACAGTAACAGAATACTGCATAATAGCACCATCTCGTGGGAATAAATAATAATACTGCTTCAGACTGATTTGTTGACCAGATACACCTTTTTCCCCTTTTTTGGACTATCATAAATTGTTTCAATAGGCTTTTGTTTTATGTATATAGTTCAAAGATATGCCACCTCAAAAGATAGCATCAGGTCTCCTTTTAAAGCGTCTTATGAGTCACTACCTGAGGTACTCAGTCACCGCTGGATCATTGAGGAACTTCAGTTAGTGTAACTCCGGGTCTTGTGCTGGTTTGTTGTGCTTCTTGTCATCTTGTGAAGAAACGTACCTGTCTCCTCTTGTGCACAGAAACCAGTGGAGAGCAGCCTGTTGAAGAGAATCACTAGCATCATGGAATCTGGATCATCGAAGCTGTGTATCGAGTTTTGGGATTGTTTGTTGCACATTTTGAAGCTTCTAAATAAATTAATTGTCCATCAAGTCCATCCAAGTCCTGCTTTGCCATATAGCAAACCTCACAGTCTCTTTCAAGTGATTCTCCAAATGGCAGCAAATACAAAGATGGTGACTCACACACCTTTCCCTTGAGATGTCTGGAGTTTTGATCTCCTCCATACCTGCTTCATGCCCTGGAGGACGGGGCTGTGGCCCCCCCACACCTTCGAGCAGATTATTACATGAAGGAACCTTTTAAAAAAAACAAAAAAACAAGCGCGTCCATGCTCACAGGTGTACACACGGGTGATCACACCCACAAACTACACCCTTTTTGGCTCCTACCTCAAAGCACACTGTGTTCTGTTGATCTTATGTGCTGCACAATAATGTTTAATATTTAGTATTTACTGTCATATTCCCATATATCATTGTGATGTTGTTTATTCTATTACTCTTGTTCTCTTCTGCTTGTTTTCTTTTTTCTTTCTCAGCAGGTGATCCAGGTGATTGATATATGCATTTTTTTTTCTCTGCCCGTTCTGTTGGTTTATGTTTTTTGCCCTTGTCCCCCGTCCCTCTTCTCAGCTGTTTCTCTTTCCCTCTTTCTTTCTCCCCTTCTTTCCCCCAGTCAAGTCTGTCCCGTATTCAGTAAGTGAAAATGAAATAAACAAAAAAAAAAAAAAACAATAAAAGGTGAATCAAATGGACCATTACGGCAAGGCTGGGATGGTCAATTTGGTAAAGTAAATCCGTTGGGCATCTTTGTTTGCCTTTAGACAACAATTCTGATGGCAAAAGAGCCAAACGGGACAGGCAAAGAAAAGAAAAAAAAAAAAAAAAGAGAATGTCATCTGAATATCAGTGTCTCTTGTAAGGAATCTGTGAGGAAAACTGTTTATACTAGTGTGTTTTATCACTGTCCAAAGGTTTTGCTGCACTGAAATTTGTACAAACATTTAGCCATTTACTTTATTTATTTCTAATTTAAGGATCATCTGTTCCAACTTCTACCAAGTCAAAAACTAGACAAGTTCACATGAAAAAAGAAAAACTCCCACATCAAAATAGTCTATCATCATGTCTGCAGAATACAAAAGCAGAAAACACTCACAGTGTTTATATAACATACTATCTTTAAATCAAGAGATCATAAAAGAATACATGTGTTCTGGTATAATGCAGATTAAAGTAAAATAAATCAGTAAGTATTAGCTTTTTATATTTTTCTGATAGGAAATCACATTAAATTAAAGACCTTTAGACATTTTAACATCAGCTCTTCTCTCCATGGATCTTCAGTGATGCAGTCTGTGTGGAAGAACTGACCACTTAAATCACCTGAATTTATGAACATTAGCATACAAATAATCATCTCCCGTTGGTTCAGTCTGCCAAGGACACTTTGAATACTTGACTTGGCAGAACTCTAGCTCTGCTCTTTTCTCCAGTTGTTTCGCCTGTTGTTTCACGACCCTGAGATCAGCAAAGATTTCTTCCTGATCATTTTCTTCCTCTGCAGTCAGAAGAAGAAGAAACGGTTGCTTTAAAAATAATAAATGAATAATTAGAGGAATAGTCGCACTTTGTATTAAACTTCATTTGCGAGCTTTAGACATTATGTTGGATTTTGTTAAGCTGTTTAACTTTTTTCTTTTTACATTTACTGTGTTAACTGTGGCTGCTTAACAATATTTAAGTGACATATAACAGAGATATAAATAAACTGTTGTTGAGACTGCATTAATTAAGTATATTTATAAAAAGAGTAAAAAAGCAATTTAAGAAAAGTGAGTAAGGGAAAAGAAGTTTTGTACCTTTTGTTTTGCTGTTTTGCTTTTTCCGTTGGGCACAGATTGCTGCTACAACCACAACTAAGTGTTGAGAGAACACCACTGATCAGTGGCAAATGTTCTATTTCATAGAAAGAATTAAGTCAAACATGAAATGAAGAAAGGAGAAAATGATATCAATGGATCTAGCTGTTTTTTCAATTTCCACTGTACCATGGGTCATTCCTCTTACCCACTGCAGTTTGTGTGGTTGTGGTGGGTTCACTTGTTGGTTCAATGCACAGGGTGTTATTGGCTTCATACACCCACTCTGACACCTGTGTCCCATTGATTGAGGTGCAGTTGATGAAAATGAACCCTATGAGCAAAAAACTAATAATTTATCAAAAATGTAAAAAGTGATATAATTATCAAAGTTGTAACTATCACCTTTTTCACTCAACACAGGTAGATATCCTCTTTTCTTTGGAGACTTTACTAACATGGTTTTTGACTGAGCAGACAAGACTTCCTGAGACGTGCTGTTTCAGAGTGATGATGTTAGTCTTAATATTTACAGAAAGCAGCTCAGCAACTGTCAGTGTGCGTCCATCCAGAGTCCAGCTGTACTGAGGACTGTCCCCTCCCTCAGAGGAGCAGGACACCCTCATCTCTCCCTGGGACAGACACTGAGAGACCAGCAGGACAGAGGACACAGGAGCTGAGAGAAACACACACAGATGAGTTTAGTTTTAGATTTTAAAATCTCTCTAATAAAAAAAGGAGATATATAGATTACCAAAACATTGTTAAGTTTCTATCTACTAATTAGTGTCATTTCCCAATAGTAACCTTCAACTTTGAATAAGCAAGTGTTAAGTCTAGACATCATTGCTTATACTCTCCTAATAAAGAACAGGGTATGCACAAACTATATGTATCTGAAATTATGTAAGATATATACATTACGAAAACAATGTTAAATTGGTTATTAATTAATTTAATTAATTACTTATTAACATAACATTTACCTTGAAAAAGCAACTGTAAAGTCAGCACACCTGATGATCTTCCATCTGAATCAAAGGTTTGAAGGGTATATTTACCACTGTCGTTCCTGCTCAGGTTATTGATCCTAAATTTTCCATTTCTGGGAAAAAAGCTAGATCTATGTACTACGGTATTAGAAATAACCTTATTATTTCTGACAAATAGTATTTTTAATGAATTCTTTAACAGTTGGATTCTAGGTATTTCTGAGGTGCTGTCCATCAGCTGGATGTCCACAGTTCCTCCCAAAGCTCCATAACACTGAGCTCCATCCCGTCTGCCATCACAGTGAGTTTCCACACCTGCAAATTTTGAAACATTAAAAAAGTTTTTTCTTTTTCAGTGTTTCATGTTAACATGTTGTGAATCCAGTGTTTTGGATTAACTTTGTATAAAATGATAACGTTTATCAAATTATTTTTAATAACACTACTGCCATGAGTACACGAGCTCTGATTATTTCACTCTGAGTAGGTGCAGGTAATAGAGCGTCAAGAGCACACACATTTAATCAATAATATACTCCCAAATAGGGCTGGGCGATATGGCCTAAAATCCATATCATGGTATAATTTGAAGCATATGCGGTAACTATATATATCATGATATATTCTTTTCTTCTGTATAACGTATTTTACACACTGTAAGGCACACTTAAAATCCTTTAATTTTCTCAAAAATCAACTGTGTGCCTTATGTATGAATTCTGGTTGTGCTTAATGACCTCGAACCAATTTTATGTAGTACACGGCGCGCAGAAATCTGTCAAAAAGTGTTTTAGTACGACTTTGGTAAGCTATGAAGGCACACCGCTTGATGGCTTGCCGCAGCATTAGGCTGCCGTAGTCAGGAGCCTTGCTGAGTAATCTGAGTCCAAAACTCCGTCTGCTTCAGGTCCCAAAGTCAAAGGAACACTGTGGCATCACTGAGATTTAAAAACTGTCTAAATTCTTTCATCTTTAATAAAATGATCAGTGTTGCTGCTTAACCACGTGTAACAATTAAGTTTAACATTCAGGCATCCATGAAAACAGATTTATTAAATTCAACGGAGTTAGAAGTTAGCAGGAAATTAGCTCGCTAGTTTCCACCTAAACATCATATGCCATGTTCTGACTGAGAGATTTCTGAAAAAATTAAAATGTACAGCAGGGACTTTTGTAGGGTTACTGAAGTCGGACTAGCTGGTATATAATGATGTCCTACGTGATCACTAGCAAAACAGCTACGTTAGCATAACATTAACACAGTGAAGCTGAAGGATGAACGCTAACTTTTTTCCACTTGATAAAAGTTAACGTGAGGGTTTCTGGTGGTTAGGGACAAATGCAATCGCATGGCAGGATGTTATAAACGGACCAAACACAAGCATAATGTGTTTACATGACAAAAGTACAGAAGAAGAAGATTTATGTTGACACCAAAGAACAAAACTAAAGAACAGACCAACAGTCGCGTCTCAAATAATGAAACTCATTGCCTTTTTACTTTACATTGAAGAATTTCTCTGTTATTTTATATATAATTTAACCATTTTTGCCTGCTGAAATATTTCTGTCCAATTTATTGCCTATAGTAGCACAGAAAAGGGCAAATTCAATGCCACGACATACAGCTACTGGACAAATTAACCTAAAAAGCTCCTGCCATCTCAACCAAAGTAACTAGTGCTGATCCTTTCCTGTTAAAGTGTAAAAGTGTAAAAGCTTGAATGCAATCCCTTTATGAACCAGTAGAGAGAAACCTCACACCTACCAATATGTTTGTCCAGACGTTAAAAGTAATGTCGTTATATTGTTTACACAGCAATAGGGTCTCTCTTCTTCATAGCACCATTTCTAGTGCAAAATCATAACTAATGATTCTGTTTGACCTATTTTTAAGTGCAGAAATACATGTTTCTGTTTTTGACATATAGTATTTCCACAGATTCAATCATAGTCATATAAAGGTCCTCTTGTTTGACAGTAAGTTGAGTTATGTGCACTGTATAAAAATTAGATTTGAACTACATTTTACCTTAAAAAAACAGCTAACATATAAATATAACAATAAAGTTAACGCTTTTTTAAAAATTTAATTATTTATCGTAATTATTCATTAGCACCACTTACAAAGTGGTGAAATAAATTGGAGAAAGCTTTTGTGTGATGTCATAATTCACTTACAGTCAACTTCATTAAAACAATGAAGCTGACTGAGTGAATTCTGTTCTTCAGTTGCATGAGAAAATAGACGTGTGAAACAATGTAGAAGTTTGAGAATATTTTAGCAACACTGAGAGCCTCAGTTTCACCCTGAGGTCTCACCATATGAGGAGATATGTTCATTTTACACCGCTACTATATGAAGGAAGTGAAACGCAGACAATGGTCAACATACAAGCTGCAGGGACACAAGCAGCTTTCCCACAGAGTCCATCTTCATTTTATCCTGTCAATGTCCCTAGAGTCAGATCCACACTGATGAATATGTGGCCCTGTTAGTTATAATTAAAACAGTTATATTTATTTTCAAACTTCTTTAGGTTCATTCAAAGACACACTAAAGTGATAAAGCCAAAACCCACAAGGTTTGATATATCTTTTAATATATTTCTAACTACAGCAATATATATATATATATATATATATATATATATATATATATATATACAGTGTTGGGGAGTGTGGTAGGACTCGACTTAAGCGGTCAAAGAAGTGCAGGAGACTGATGCTGTCCAGTGTAGCAAGTGATTTATTCACCATTCTGTGGCCCAAGAATATTTACAAAGAAACAAATAAGAAACTCAACTCTATAATAAACTCAATTCAAATAAACATAACTGAACTTAAATCAACGGAAATTAAGGTCAAACTGCACACAGCTACACTGACCTGAACCCTTCTCCTGAAACACCTGAGTTCGTCTGCTTAAATAGTCCCCTTAATCAAACACTTTCTCCTCTGGACTATTCCATTCAGTAGGTAGGTGAGATGAACATGATTATATTCATCCTCTACTACTCCTCTTGACTGGCAACATAAACTCTGGTGTAATCAATACATATCACAACATTAAATCTATTTCTTTATAAACCCTTTAAAATCAACTTTATTAAATTATAAGAATTCTTCCCCTCCTGCCCTTGGTCTCTTCCTGTGACCTCAGATGAACCCAGAAGGTATAAAGCAGGAAGTAGAACTACATTTCCTCCTTTTGCTTCTGGAAGACAGGTAGGTAAAGGTAAGTTCAAACAATACAAATTAACAGTTGAAATAAATAACATGTTAACTTAACAAACTTGCATGAATTGATTTAAACCAAGATGTTATATTATATAATCTGTAAAAGTGCAGAACATAAACAAACCCGGGATAGTAGATGTTTGCCTATTGCAGATTACATGTGAAATATGGTTAAATCAAAACAAGAATGTTAACTAAGAATGTAGACAAATGGTCTTCTCACCCACTTTGTCACAGGGAGTAACAGAATACATGTCCCGCCGTTACGTAGTTAAAATACAAATTATGAGTAACTGTATTCCGTTACAGTTACCGTTTAAAAACGTGGTATTTAGAATACAGTTACTTTGTTGAAATAAATGGTTTACACGGCGGTACTTCCCTGTTTCATATTGTGGCGGGTCAGGACTGTTTGGGTTTGTTTGACAGGTATGTTCTGTTGTTCCAGGCGGCAAGGTTACGGTTGCCATGGTTACAGGGTGACGCTCTCTCTCTGCGTGTTTCCTGGGTGCGAGAGCGCCTTTTTGTTGTTGTTGTTGTGCTAAGCTAATAGGCAGAATGCTACAGGTATAGCTCTAAAGAATGTAGCATCATAGGCAGTGTAGTCCATGCTGCAGGGAGAATGGACTGCCATACCTGTTATGTGTCTGTGAGCGAGGGAGGGAGAAAAAGGAAAAGTACGAGTTGTCATCGAGCAAAAACGGGAGCTGGAAGCATATAAATATAATAATAACCACTGCAGCCAAGAAGAGTGCCTGACGAGCCCAGTTGTAAGTAAGCTATTAAGACTCAACTGTACGCTGTGTTTGTGTTTTCCTCCGAAACAATAAGTTCCGTTGGAGCAGTCTTTCAACGCCTCTCTTTGTCTCTCGCAAGCAAAGTTGACCCAGACAACAAAGTAAAGCTATTTTTCGGCTACGAGCCCGACACGGAACCTGACGTATTAGCCAGAGGTCCCTTTACTACGGTTCGGAGCTGCGGACCTTCAGTAACAGTAATAAATCACAGCAATAGTACATTCACGTAGTTGTAAACAGCATGATAATATATTAAGTAATCCAAAGTATTCAGAATACGTCACTCTCATCGAGTAACGTAACGGAATACGTTACAGAATACATTTTGGGGCATGTATTTTGTAATCTGTAGTGGAATACATTTTAAAAGTAACCTTCCAAACACTATATATATATAAAAAAAACACCCAGCACGCCCCTGCGGGCGGTTTATCCTTCAAGCTCGGGTCCTCTACCAGAGGCCTCGGAGCTTGAGGGTCCTGCGCAGTATCTTAGCTGTTCCCAGGACTGCGCTCTTCTGGACAGAGATCTCCGATGTTGTTCCTGGGATCTGCTGGAGCCACTCGCCTAGCTTGGGAGTCACCGCACCTAGTGCTCCGATTACCACGGGGACCACCGTTACCTTCACCCTCCACATCCTCTCGAGCTCTTTAGTATTTAGTATTTATTTAGTATTTATTTATTTATTGTCATTGTCAAGAACAATGAAATTGCGTTTGGGGCTTCCATACAACCCAAAAAAAAGAAGAAAATAATAAATACCCCTTAAAACCCAAGTGTACATATTTAACCCAGTGTGACTCCAATGCAATAAGACAATCCTTAGCAATAATGTTCGTAGAAATTCAGACAAAGACCTGAGAAACATGACAAAATACAACAATGCAACCCGTTCAATATTATTGTACTGTGAGATATGATATCAGATATGATAGTTATCTATTTAAGAAAGGGGGGGGGGGGGGGGGGCAGGAGGGGGAAGAGAATAAAGATATGATGCACCAATGCAGACCAGTTCATTGCTATTAAGAAGTTGGATATGGTTATTGTCCGTGAGAGGGGGGCAGAGAGTTCAGGAGCCTCACAGCCTGTGGATACAGGCTGTTGGCCAGTCTGGATGTTCTGGCCTGTATAGACCTGTACCTTCTCCCTGAGGGCAGCAGATGGAAAAGGTGGCGCGCAGGGTGATGTTGGTCCCGCAGGATACTGTGCACCCTCCTCAGACAGCGAGTGGGGAAGATATTACTGATCTCTGGCAGACTTCTTCCAATAATTCTGCCAGCTTCTTTCACCACCCGCTGGAGTGCTTGCTGATCGGCCTTGGTGCAGCTGGGGAACCACACTAGAAATCCATACGTCAGAACGCTGCTGATGGCACAGTTGTAGAAGTTCAACATCAGAGATCTGGGAATGTGTGCGCTCCGCAGTCTCCTCAGGTAGTAGAGGCGCTGTTGGGCCTTCCGTACAACTGAGGTGATATGGTTGCCCCAGGACAGGTCCTCGGTCACAGTTACCCCCAAGAATTTAAAACTGCTCACCCTCTCCACCGCCTCACTGCCAATGAAGAGAGGCAGATGGTTGTTATGACCCCTCTTCCGGAAATCTACAATGATCTCCTTGGTCTTTTTGGTGTTTAAGACCAAGTTATTGTCGTGGCACCATGACTCTAGTTGTTGCACCTCTGTCCTATAGTTTGTCTCATCATTGTTGGATATAAGTCCGAGCACTGTAGTGTCATCTGCAAACTTAACAATGAGATTGGACGCGCGGGAGGAAATACAGTCATGGGTGAAGAGAGTGTATAGCAGAGGGCTCAGAACACACCCCTGAGGGGCACCGGTGTTGACCACAAGGGTGGAAGAGGTGTTCTTACCCACTCTGACACTCTGTCTACGGTTAGTGAGGAAGTCCACAATCCAGTTGCACAGAGAGGAGTTAAGTCCCAGTTGGTGGAGTTTGGGACGGAGTTTGTATGGCCGGATGGTATTAAAAGCCGAGCTGTAGTCTACAAAGAGGAGCCGTGCATAGGTGTTCCTGTGTTCCAAGTGCTTCAGTAATGTGTGCAGCACTGTGGCGATCACATCCTCGGTTGACCGGTTCTCCCTGTATGCAAACTGGTGCGAGTCCAGGGATGGTGGAAAAGCAGCTCTGATGTGTTTAATGACCAGTCTCTCCAGGCATTTGGCGGGAATGGGGGTGAGTGCCACAGGTCTGAAATCGTTCAGACATGTGACATTTGACTGTTTTGGGATGGGAACGATGGTTGCTGCTTTGAAACAGGATGGTACCAGTGAACAGGACAACGAGGTGTTATATATAGAGGTGAAGACGTCCGCCAGGTCCGCAGCACAGTCTTTTAGCACCCGGCCCAGCACTCCATCCGGCCCGGCCGCCTTCCTGGTGTTAATGCTCCGGAACACACGCCTCAGCTCATGAGTGCTCAGGACCGGAGCAGGGTCGGTTGAGGGGAGAGGGGACAGGACAGGGTCGGTGTTCTCCCTGTCAAAACGGGCATAAAAGAGATTTAGATCCTCAGCCAGAGTAGAACTGTCGGCTGAGGGTGATGGTGTTCTTCTTTTGTAGTCCGTGATAGCCCTGATGCCCTCCCAGACCTGCCTTGGGTTTGTGTTGTTCTCAAACCTGGCCTCGATACGCCTCCTGTGCTGCTGCTTGGCAGTCTTGATGCCTCTTCTCAGGTTGGCCCTGGCAGCACTGTATGCCTCCTGGTCCCCGGATTTGAAAGCGTTGTTCCTTGTTCGAATAAGTTGTTGAACTCCGTGTGTCATCCAGGGTGGATTATTAGGGAACACACGGAATCGTTTCCAAGTTGTTACATTGTCCACACAGAAACAGATGTAGTCCAAGACAGTGGAGGTGTAACTGTCCAATGCGACACGATTGTCAGTGTCCTGCACCTTGAATACATCCCAGTCTGTGCAGTGGAAACAGTCCTGAAGCATCGGAATAGCATCCTGCGGCCATATTCTCACGGTTTTGGTTGTAATCCCAGTGCTCTTGATCTTTTGTGTGTATATTGGGTGTAGCAGAAGGGAGAGATGGTCTGACAGACCCAGGTGGGGATAAGCCTGGGCTCTGTACGCATTCGCCATGTTGGTGTACACCTGGTCCAACGTTCTATCTCCTCTGGTAGCACACTTCACATTACGGTGGAAATTGTGAAGTACAGATTTCAGGTCCGCGTGGTTAAAATCCCCAGCCGCAATAAAGACACTGTCCGGGTGTGCTACCAGGCTGTTATTGATGCTGCTGCTCAATTGTGCTAACGCTAGCTTAGCATTAGCATCTGGTGGAATGTAAACAGCGCAGATGTAAACGGCAGAAAATTCCCGAGGGAGATAGAATGGACGGCACTTTAACACCAACAGTTCTACCTCTGTACTGCACAGTTTTTCCGTTACCGTGACGTTCGTGCACCAAAGGTTGTTAATATAGATGCACAGCCCCCCGCCAGTCTTCTTACCCGAGTCCGCAGACCTGTCGGCTCGATAGGCAGTGCGGCCTGCTAGATCGATAGCCGCATCGGGAATGGCGCTGTCCAGCCAGGTTTCAGTGAAAATCATGCACGAACAGTTATTAAAAGTCCGTCGAGTGGCGATCTGCAGTCGTATTTCATCCAGTTTGTAACGGATTGAACGGGCGTTGGAGAGGAATATGATCGGGAGTGGTGGTTTAAACGGACTAGTCTTTAGCCGTGCCCACAGGCCTCCCCGCTTGCCTCTCTTCTGCCTCCGCTCGCAACGTCTCCTCCTGCGGCTTGCTGTTGCGGGTAGCCCCGGGGGTTGCTTAACGATCTCCGGGGGGATGAGATACTCGGATGTTAGTTGAAGATCTCCACGGCTTAGTTGTAGTAGATCATCTCTGTTGTATTGAAGTAACCCCAGACTGTGTGAAATAATACACAGTACCACCAAAAGTGCAAAAGTGTAGGAGCTCCGGGCCGCTGCGTCTGTGCGCGCAGCCATCTAATTATTATTAATTGAGCCACTCTTCTCTGAGCCCTTGGTATTTCTCCAGCTTCTCGTGTTCCTTCTTCCTGATATTGCTGTCATTCGGAACCGCTACATCGATCACTACGGCCATCTTCTTCTGTTTGTCTACCACCACTATGTCCGGTTGGTTAGCCACCACCATTTTGTCCGTCTGTATCTGGAAGTCCCACAGGATCTTAGCTCGGTCATTCTCCACCACCCTTGGGGGCATCTCCCATTTTGACCTCGGGACTTCCAGGTTATACTCGGCACAGATGTTCCTGTACACTATGCCGGCCACTTGGTTATGGCGTTCCATGTATGCCTTGCCTGCTAGCATCTTGCACCCTGCTGTTATGTGCTGGATTGTCTCTGGGGCATCTTTACACAGCCTGCACCTGGGGTCTTGCCTGGTGTGATAGACCCCAGCCTCTATGGATCTTGTGCTCAGAGCTTGTTCTTGTGCTGCCATGATTAGTGCCTCTGTGCTGTCTTTCAGTCCAGCTTTGTCCAGCCACTGGTAGGATTTCTGGATATCAGCCACCTCCTCTATCTGCCGGTGGTACATACCGTGCAGGGTTAGGTTCCTCGTCTCCCTCCTCTTTCTTGGGTTTCTGCTGCCTGAGGTATTCACTGAGCACTCGGTCAGTTGGGGCCATCTTCCTAATGTATTCTTGGATGTTCGTTGTCTCATCCTGGACTGTGGTGCTGACACTCACCAGTCCCCGGCCCCCTTCCTTCCGCTTAGCGTACAGCCTCAGGGTGCTGGATTTGGGGTGAAACCCTCCATGCATGGTAAGGAGCTTTCTTGTCTTTATGTCAGTGGCTTCTATCTCCTCCTTTGGCCAGCCTATTACCCCAGCAGGGTACCTGATCACGGGCAGGGCGTACGTGTTGATGGCCCGGATCTTGTTCTTACCATTCAGCTGACTCCTCAGGACTTGCCTGACCCTCTGCAGGTACTTGGTGGTTGCAGCTTTTCTAGCGGCCTCTTCATGGTTCCCATTCGCCTGTGGGATCCCCAAGTACTTGTAACTGTCCTCTATGTCTGCAATGTTGCCTTCTGGTAGTTCAATCCCCTCAGTTCTGACTACCTTCCCTCTCTTTGTTACCATCCGACTACACTTCTCCAGTCCGAACGACATTCCAATGTCATTGCTGTATAGCCTGGTAGTGTGGATCAGTGAATCGATGTCTCGTTCACTCTTGGCATACAGCTTGATGTCATCCATGTACAGGAGGTGGCTGACAACTGCTCCGTTCTGTAGTCGGTATCCGTAGCCAGTCTTGTTAATGATCTCACTGAGGGGGTTCAGGCCTATGCAGAACAGCAGTGGGGACAGAGCATCTCCTTGGTAGATCCCGCACTTGATGGTGACTTGTGCTATGGGCTTGGAGTTGGCCTCTAGTGTTGTACGCCACATCCCCATTGAGTTCCTGATGAAGGCTCTTAGGGTCCCATTGATCTTGTACAATTCTAGGCATTCCAGTATCCAGCTGTGGGGCATTGAGTCATAGGCCTTCTTGTAATCAATCCAGGCAGTGCACAGGTTGGTCAGTCTGGTCTTGCAGTCTCGGCTGATTGTTCTGTCTACCAGTAGCTGGTGTTTTGCGCCTCTGGTATTCTTGCCAATTCCTTTCTGTGTCCCGCTCATGTATTGACCCATGTGCCTGTTCATCTTAGCCGATATGATGCCTGACAGGAGCTTCCATGTAGTACTGAGGCAGGTTATTGGTCGGTAGTTGGAGGGGACCGGTCCCTTCTTGGGGTCCTTGGGGATCAGGACCGTCCGGCCTTCAGTTAGCCATTCCGGGTGTCTCTCGTTAACTAGCAGCTGGTTCATTTGTGCTGCCAGACGCTCGTGGAGTGCAGTCAGCTTCTTCAGCCAGTAGGCGTGAACCATGTCGGGCCCTGGTGCTGTCCAACTCTTCATACTGGAGACCCTTTCTTGGATATCTGCCACTGTGATGGTTACTGGACCCTGTTCAGGGAGGTCGCTGTGGTCAGCCCTCAGATCCTCTAGCCACTGAGCATTGCCGTTATGGGTTGCATCCTTCTCCCATATGCTCTTCCAGTATTGCTCCGTCTCCAGCCTTGGTGGTGCTCTTCTCTTATTGTTCCCTTGCCACTGAGAGTACACCTTTGCTGGTTCTGTGGAGAACAGCTGGTTTATTCTCCTGCCTTCTATCTCTCTGGTGTACCTCCTCAAGCGGCTGGCCAAGGCTGTGAGTCTTTGCTTGGCAGTTTCCAAGGCCTCAGGTATGGACAGCTTGCTGTATTTCTTAGGCACCTTATTTGTCGCACCTTTCTGCAACTCCGTTAGTTGGCTAACCTCCCTCCGTGCTACTTTGATCTTGCCCTCTAGCCTCCTTCTCCATGGAGGGTACTGCCCCTTGTCGCTGTTCAACTTGTAGCCAAGCATCTCACTGATCACTGTTGCCGTATTGTAGATCAGCTTGTTAGTGTCAGTAATCGTGGTTGTAGGTATTGCCCGTAGTGCTGCATTAACATCATCTAGCAGACCTTCTGAGGGAACTTCACGTAATCTTGGTAACCGGCTACGCGGGATCCAGGTTTCAAGCTTGGCCATGATCCTATTTTTCAGGTCAGTTCCTCTCGCACTCAACGATCCTTCTCCTATCGCACTTGGGGCTATGTACCCAATCTCGGGTGGGGGTGATGATATCTCCCCCCTGACCTGGCGTCCTGACTCCTCCTTGCCGTAGCATTTGTGTTGTACCTCGTCAATCTCTAGCTGTGAGAGCAGTCCCTTCTTTCGAATGTTGGAACACTGAGCTACTAGTTGTTTCGCCGTCATTGTGGATGTTGGGTATCGAAGAATCCATAGGTCCCTCATCCTATTCATGTAGCCCCTTCCGCCGGGGTTACTTGCATAGTAGCATTCCAACAACGCCCTGTTTTCGTCTCTTGCCCACCGATGCCTTCTTGTTCCATATATATATATATGGAACAAGATATATATATATATATATATATATATATATATATATATATATATATATATATATATATATATATATATATATATATATATATATATATATATATATATATATATACTTTTTTTATTTTTTTTAATCCCTACTAACTCACTGAAAAAGACTTCCCATTCATTTACAAAGTTTTTATTGTTATTTAAGGAATTTTGAATCAGGATAATATACATGACTGTATATTCTTATCTGATCTCCAAAATATGATTACAAAGCTGCAAGCATAACATTTTTAAATTGTTTTTGATACAATATGAAACTTCCACAGTCACCTCCTAACTGTTTTCATTTTTCATTGATCCTCAGTTCAGTGTCCAGTGCTGATCACGAGTGAGTTCAGTTCACTAAAGCTCAGACTCACACTTAAGGTTTATGTTCTCTGTTTCACACCTGAGGCTGTGAAAGAAAAAAAAATCAATTATAGCAAAATAAATACTTTTACAATTACCTATCAAATTATGGCACTGAAATGATGTAATTGTATATCAACCTCTTTTGATCATGGGCCGCCTTTTTAGAAGTCTTCTTAAGATGCTTCAGTTCCCGATACACAACACAGCATGACACTGCTATCAGGGGAGATCCCAGTGCAGCAAAGACTAGCCTCAGGTAAGGAAAACTGTGTGCTGATGAGAACACAGTGATAATTATAAGTACAGTACTTACAATTTATTCAAGCATAAACTTTGGTAAGACTTTGGTATTATTATGGTTAACTAACTGTAAATATATAAACGTTTGGGCACAACCCCCACACACTAAACTATTATTTAAACTAAATAAAGAGATGGTGAAAGAAAACTGGAACAAAGGGGGAAAACACTCAAACGTGTAGCGTGGTCCTCCAGGTTCCTCCTTAATAAACGTGTACAATATTTATAGATGCTGTAGACAGAGTTTATTAACATTGTTTTAACGTTACTATTATGTTATAAAAACAGTTTAGATAATGTTTACAAATCTGTTAATGTTTTGTGACATTATAATTTTTATTGTATAAAAATTAACTTAAAAGTACTTGACTATGACTTTACTAACTTATTAACCAAGGTATGATGAAGTATTACCTACATGTTTTTATTTGGCTTTGACTAAAATGAAAATTCAAAGTAAATGTAAAATATGTTGTCAACCCTGTTTGCAACATAGAAGATCCCAATATGAAACAGGTCATTATCTGACCTGACCCAGTTCCTGAACACGTCACACCTTGTGATGAAAGCCAAACAAAAGCTATTATTCCCCAGGAAGCTAAAACGGACTGGACTCGCTTCTCTGCCTCTTATGAACTTCTACAGAGTGACAACAGAAAGTGTCCCCTGTCTTAGTATGACGGTGTGCTTTTAATAGTGTCTTCTTTGTGCTTATATGCATGTGTGTGTGTATATATGTGTATATATATACATAACGACAATAAAAAGGATTCTTCTTCTATTATAATGCATACATGTCACAAGTTAATATGGTCATACAGTGCAGCTCAGGATATTCTATCACCAAGTGGAAAGTTTCAGTGTGCCTTTAAAGTGTAGGTGGTAGTTAAAGTGTAGTTACTGGGAAATAAAAGATTATTCAATCATAAAAAGTAATAGCAGCCCATGTGTGGCTAAATAACCAATAATACCTATACATAGACAAATACTATATCAGCATAGACTGTTCACTGTACACTTGCATCTTTCTTTCCATATGTTTTTCTGCATTTCTGCTTCTATCATTTGTTGCACAAGTGATGTGTACTGTGTTTAACAGTTTAACAGTTACATGTCTGATTATCTTTATAATAACATCAACACTATTCAATAAAGAGTAACTTACATAACTTGCTTTCAGCTTTATCATTGCCTTTAACATCCAGGGTGAAATTAATGTCTTTCTCTCAGACTCCACCTGAATTAAAGACCTCAATGCTGTATTGACCTGAATCATTCCTCCTCACGTTTGTGATCTTGATTGTCCCATTCCTGATTAGAAACTGTAGTCTGTTGTTAAATTCTTTGTCTATTGTTATTGTTTCTTTCTTCAGATTGAACACAATTATATTCACGGTGGGAAGCATCTTCAAACATGTCACTTCACGGCCACTAGCATCAGTCATCACTTGGATATACACAGTTCCTTTAAGAAGAGGAGAGCATGGACATGTGTTCGTCCTGAGGTCACATGTGGTCTCATCGACTGGAATGAGAGCTGGAAAAAACATATTTAATAGAACATGAGGTGAAATTATTCACACTACAAATGTGAATGTTTAGCTTCTTTATGAGGACAATCTTACCTTGAGTTCCTCCTGTTAGTAGCACAATAATAAAAAACTGTTCCATGCTCTTCATTCACCCACACTGTGGTTTCAATCTTTCAAAGATTCTAGAAAATTATGTACAAATCTGGATGTAAATCTGCTGCAAACCTGAGTCCTAACTGACAGGAAACAGTAAATGATATAGACAGGTTATTTTCACAACAGCAGGAAATAAACTGCATGTCTACGTGTTGTAGCGACCTGATTTCAAGAAATATTCATCAAATGCGAATAAACAATTTTCCTCTTGCTCTTGTAATTAAATACACAAAACTGAATCTAAACAATACACACTTTCAAATGTGTGTCAGGCACACACTATTTTTTCTTCACGTTTACTTTTGAGAAAAAACGTGCAACATCTGAAGTGATAAGTTAAGTTACAAATCGTCTAGAGGTTCCTGTGGTGAGAGCTTTATTGCATAACAGTCTTTACAGGATGTCCATGACAGATGTCTTTTTATGTTTGGAGGTTTGCAGAGTTTGCTTTCTGAAATGAAGGGAGCGAACTGATGTAGAAAGAATAAAATGTAAGCAACCTGTGAAAAAGCAGCTTATTAAAAGGATGCAAATCATTAGCACAACATGAAACAGTGAGGCAATGCTTTCCAACAAACAAAGGAGCCTTTTATCTACCAAAAGAGGCTGAATTCAATATGAGAATTTCAGCTACACAACTCACAAGTATTTGGTAACAAGCACAGATAAAACTGTAAATTATATTTCCAGTGGTAAGTCACCTGTGGATAGAAAAACTGTGTAATAACATAACAAGATTTGAAATGTCACTGTGAATATAGTAAAATAAATAAACATAAATAAACACGGCATGATTCTGCAATGGAAGCAAACATTACAAATCTTCACTTTGTAATGTTTTCAGTAAGAACAAAGAGTGATGGTGAACATGAATAAAAAAAGAATCAAGAAAATCTGTGTTTCGTCAGGGAAAAGAAGGATGTAATTAGCTTACTTACATTTGAATGGATGCACATAGCAGCACAGGCTAAGAAAGTAACATGTAAGTGCTCAGCTGGAAGTGAGAAAAGTTCATCTGTGAAAAAAAAAAGACCCGTGTATGGGTACTTCCTGCATTACAGAACAGAGATGGAACTGTGTGTGTGGTCCAGGGCTTTTATAGACACTGAGGCTGCGCTGACTTTTATTTTGCATACCTCTTCTTATTCTGCCCTAAAAATACAATCGACAGCTAGATCTATGAACACCAAGATGTATGAATGTACATGGGCATACCCAGCTGGGTGGGCATCTCATAGGTTTTTACTCTGCCAGAATGTAATGCCACAAAATAACCAGTTCAACATATATTGAGGATAAAATTTTGATTTACATTTTGTAGGAGTTTCAGTATTCTATTCCATTCTATGATATTCTTATATACAAACTTTAATAGGTTATTCATATGTTATTAAATAGAAACGGGCAGTTTTGCATTTTGCAGCGCTGTGTCCTGCTTATTACACAGAAACTACCACAGTTGTTTCCATGTAAGCACAAAATAAGCACAAAAACAATTGAACCTATTCCATACAGTCACTGTCATTATATTATGCTGCTATTCATACTGTCATTATATTATGCTGCTATTCATACTGTCATTATATTAATGCTGCTTTCCTGTATATATTGTACATACTATTGTTTAAGTACTTACGATTGTTTTTTTGTACTTTTTATATTTTACATTTATATTTATTATTGAAACTTGCACCAAGGGACTGGCACTCTAATTTCATTGTACTCTGTACAATGACAATAAAGGCTATTCTATTCTTCTATTCTATGTAAAACTTTTTAAGTTTACTGAATTTTTTAGGTTTGCAAGTATCAGGCTTGTAATGTGCTCCTCTGTCTTATAGTAATTCCAATTTGGATTCAGGAGACAAGAGTCTATCTCTAATTTTAAAATTAGAGATAAAACTTTCCTTTTTGCTAAAGCATATAATTAGGGCTGGATCAGGTGACCCTAAATTCCAGCGGCTCCCCACAGACAGCCTTTTTTACCTGCACAAATGCCACCTGGCACAGCCCTGTCCACTGGACCAGATCCAGAGCACCCTTTGGTTTTTAAAGCATATATGTGATGTAACAGTCTTTTGCATTTGATGTTTAGTTGAGCTGTATGTCCAGATTTTGCTCTTTTGCACCCTCTGGTGGTGAATTATGGAGGGTACAGTTGTTTGCAGTTTGGGTCTCCACCCAAATACTTTTTTGCCAGTGCAACTGGAGTCTGCATGCTGCAGCTCGTGGTTAGCTCCACACATAGAGAAAGTAATGTTCAAAGTTAGAGAAAGAGAAGAAATAAGTGAGAAAGAAGATGGAGAAGAAGTTAATAAGATCATAAAGGAATATTATCCCCTCCTGGATGTCAGCTCACGGGGTTTGTGTACTGTAAATGTTTTATTTTCTGTGATTAATGACTTTTGATTGATTGACACCAAGTACAAGAGTGCATTTTGATGTGATGATTTTTTTTGTTGTTGTTTTCATCGGTAAGTAGTGCTCACGGGTTTTATAACTCTACATCATAGGTGTCACACTCTGGCCATACCAAATTATTATTAGAGCTGGCCTACTGATATTATACAGCTAATGTATATATTGTTTAGTATTAAGCTTTGCTTGTTCCATATTCAGTTTTTCAGCGAAACTTGTTTGAGTCCATAAGAAGAGATTCATTCTTAAATCTGGAGGAAGATTTTTTTTTTCAATAAATATTAATGTTAGCCCGCGACCTTGTTCCAGTTTTGAATTTTGGCCCACTGTGTATTTGAGTTTGACACCCCTGCTCTACATCATCCCTATGTCAGTCCTTGAGGTTGCTACATGTCATTTGATGTTTGAGCTAATGAATGGTAGGTCTGAAATCTCTATATTATCGCATGGTGCCTGTTCTACGTCTGGCCAGGGCTCATAAGAGGGTATGTTTTAACCATCCTGAGATGATTGTAGGCTGTTGGCTAAGAAGTAGTGTTGATATCAGATCTAGTCCTCCGTTATCCTCGGCCCTTTGTAGCATTTTAAAACTAATACGCTGGGGTTTATCTTTCCAAAGGAATTTAGAAATGAACAGTTCCAGAGTGCTAAACACGTCTGGTGGTGGTTTACTTGGGATCATCGAAAATAAAAAATTGATTCTTGGCAAGACCATCATTTTTATTGTGGCAACCCTTCGATCCCATTAGTGATTTGAGTCTTCCATAATTCTTTTTCTATCCCAGTGCAATCTACAAATATAAATATTTAGGTATTAATGTCTCTACTAATCTTGCAGATTTAACTAACCTAATCCAAACAACATCCCACTTTTAAAGAAACTAGAAGGAGCAATTAATCAGAAGAACTGTAGATTTTAACCAGTTTGTCGAATAATCTGAAACTTTTGAGAAAGAGTTTATTAATGCATTTACCTCAGTGAGAGTGGTTTGTGAGTTTTGGAGAAAAAGCAACACATCATCCACATAAAGACTAATTTTATGTTCCACATCCTTGCATTTTATACCTTTAATCGCAATAGCCATCTGATGTGGTCTGAAGTGAAGTGTGGCCATCCCTGTCTCTGGAGACAGAAATTGTCGGATGTTTGGTCATTTGTCCTGACACATGCTGTTGGGAATTGTAGAATATTTTTACCAGTTTATGAAAGAGTTTCCAAAACCAAATTTGTGTAGAGTTGCAAATAAAAATTTCCAGTTAACTCTGTCAAACGCAAACATTAATAATCTATCAAATTAAGTACACTACGTGTATTTGATGAGTACATACCTTTTATAAAACCAGTTTTGTCAGGATATATTATTAGGGGGGTTATCTTCCCTAATCTTTTTGAGAGAGCTTTGCAGATTATTTTAAGGTCAACATTAATAAGGGATATTGGACAATAGCTGGTGGGTAATACAGGGTCTTTGCCTGGTTTTAGTAGGAGACTAATGTTGGCAGACATGTCTTGATGCATGCTCAATCATCCAGGTAAGTAAATCTCCAAACGTTGATTCTGTTCATCTGGACGTAGGGTAAAATTGGGGAAACCTGCTTGAGTGACGAAACGTTTCTCCCACCTAAAACGCTACGTCCAGATGAACAGAATCAACTTTTAGAGATAATGTTGGCAGAATTCATATTTGGTGGTAGTTTGCTATTTTCCTTGATTTCCTGCAACATTCTGTGGAATACTGGTGCCAGAATTGTCCCGAATTCTTTGTAGAATTCTGCTGGAAATCCATCTGAACCTGGAGTCTTATTATTGGGTATACTTCTCAGGGCTTCCTGGAGTTCACCAGATGTCAGCGGTGAATCCACTGCTGTTACTTGACTGTCTGGTCATTTCAGAAGGGCTACGTTGCCAAGAAACTAATCAGTTTCATTTTTTGGTGAATATAAAGTTTTGTAAAAATCCCTAAAAGTGTTGTTTATTCTTTCAGGGTCATATACTGTGCTCCCAGATAAGTCTTTAATGGCACCTATAGTCGTTGTTTCTTTCTTTATTTTTAACTGGTTAGCAATAAATTGACCAGATTTGTTACCATGTACAAAATTTTGCAAGTGAAGTCTTTGTACTAAGAATTTAAAAAAAATTTCTATTAATAATTTCATTTAATTCTAGTTTTGGTTTATGTATTTTATTCAGTATTTCCTGTTCCTTGGAGGATACATAGTCATCTTCTTAAGTTTTTTCTAATTCCTGAATATGTTTGTTTTCTATTTTCTTTTTATGTGATGAGAAAGAAATAATTTTACCTCTCATCAGAGCTTTCCCTGCTTCCCAGAGAACAGAGGCTGATGTTCCAGGCTGGTCATTACAGTCTAAATATAAAGCCCACTCTTTTTTTAAGTATTTAATAAAATCTTCAACTTTAAACAATGATGTATTAAATCTCCAGTTTTTACTTGGTGGAAAGTGTTAGAATCAAACACACATTAGCAGGATCACTGACAGATATAGGGTGTATCTCGGTGTCTCAAATGTCACTCAACAGTGAGCTGCTGACTAAGAAATAATCCAGATGAGAGTAATATTTTTGTGTATTAAAAATGCTACTCCCCTTTGTCTAGAGTTATAGCAGGCTGAGAACACATTAGGAAACTCAAGTTTTTGAAGTTTATCTGTAGCTGTGTCAGGTCTATGAGTCTCCTGTAATAACAAAAAAAGCGTGTTTGTGATCGTGCCGTGTAGATGTGTAAAGATTGAGGGTGTTGTAGGTGACTGCGTAGGAAAACAAGCGCAGTAAAAGAAGGGAGAAGGAAGAGAACCGTGAAAAAGGGCAAGCGGGAGGGATGAATGAAAAGGAAGAGGAGAATAATAGAAAAATGAAGCAGATTCTGTTGTTAATACAACCAGGGAGTGTTGCTGGGGTTGCAGTAGCGCTCTTTGAACTCTTACTATCTCATCAGAATACTAATTGTTGTGTCGGACTTCTCATGTTATTCTTGGAATGTTGACAAACAGAATTCACACTTTTATATCAGAATTCTGGATTTCATCCCAGACTCTATCCTGGTTCTTAGAATTCTGAACTTTACTTAAGAATTTTCACTTTCTTCTTAGAACTTTGCCTCTTAGAATTCTCACTGAGTAATAGAAGCTCACACAACCATTATGTACTCCCATGTTATCCCAGCAATATGATCACCATAGAAATACAGTCAAACAGATCCTCCACAGTTGATTCCAAAGCAAATGCTGTAAGATCTGTTGGCCATTAGGGCTAAAACACTGAAGTCAAGTCTATAGAAGACACATTAGACAGAGCAAAAATGCTATTTTCTTTAACCTCAAGGTAGTTTGTATGGAGGGTGTTTATGTAAAAAAGAACAAATGTGAATTGACACAAACTGCAGATGTAGCCAGTAGATACTTACATGAATTTATTAAAAGAAATGAAATAAATAAAGAACAAGTATTTGAGCTGCTTTAACATCCCAGAGAACAATGTGAGAATTTATGCATTTTTGCTTAAGTATTGCTGATGTATAGCATATTATTATGATTAAAATGAGATTAAAAAAAAAACCCAAACAGTTTACCATGAGACACTCCCTGTAGAATCACCATCAGTCCAAGCACAACTTCCATGTCTCCTCCTTGTTCAGTGTGCGCTGACAAAGTCAGCATACTTTATTAAATGGCATGTACATCAAGGAGTTAAAAGTCACAATTGGCTTCTGATAAACCTCTAAGACAGTTCTTTCTGTATATGTGGAAAGCTGAAAAGGAACACCAGCACATATTTCACATAATCTACGTGGTAGAAATAAAAGGAACCCCTCAGAGCTTGTGCAGACTTTTTACTTATTGCTCACACTTTCACTAAACTACTTTTAGATCTGTAACAAGTTAACACTATCTTGCCCATCACTTAGTGTGTACTAATACAGCACTCCCCTTTCTATAATTCAACTGTTTATATCTCATCTTAAATGGGAAAATAAATATTTGATGGTCCACAGTATCAAATGGAGCAGATCATCTACGAGCACAACTGACTGAGCAGTATCAGGGTTACATAATAGATCATTACCCTCTAAAGTCAGAACTATGAAAATATTTTTTAAATTCACATTTTTTTAATCTATTTGCATTCATGACTTTCAAATTAATAATATTTACTGCATGCAGTATTTTTTTCTATTTATTGCTTACAGTAGCGCTGCATGTGTCTGATTTAATACATCAGCTTATTTGGGGGGAAAAGTCATCCTTATAATATCGTGGTCTCAAAACCCATGTACCAAATATTATACGCACGGCCTTAAAAGGACAAATTCCCTGCTGTGACATAATTAAAACTACAGTTGCTAGAAGACTCATCTCAGGTCAAGAGTTCATCCAAATTTAAATGCAACACCTCCATAAACCAGTAGAGGGAAACCTCACACCTACCCATATGTACAGGTCCAGATCATTAATTTAATTTTAATGTTTACACAACAATAAATGCTCCCTTCTTCTTACCTTGTTGAATTAATTGTATTTCTTGTGCAAAATCATAAGTATAATTCTGTTTGATCTATTTTTAAGTGCAGAAATACATATTTCTGTTTTTGGCTTATAGTATTTCCACAAATTCAGTCATACTCATCCTAAGTAAGAAAGTATTTCTGAAGGTCCTTTTGTTTTACACAGTAAGCTGAGTTATGTGACTAAGTAGGAATTGGATCTGAACTACATTTTACCTTAAAAAGCAACTAACATATAACAATAAAGTTACATTACCACTTCTTCTTAATGAAATTATTATTATTATTATTTACAGTCAACTTTATTAAAACAGTTACATTATTCTTCAGTTGCATGAGAAAATAGGCGTGTGAAACAATGTAGAAGTTTGTGAATATTTTAGCAACACAGAGCCTCAGTTTCACCCTGAGATCTCACCATACAAGGAGATATGTTCATTTTACACCACTACCATATGTAGGAAGTGAAACGCAGACAATGGTCAACATACAAACTGCAGGCCCACAAAGAGCCCAGCTATTGTACTTTTATTTCTCTTCATTTTTTCCTGTCAGTTTTCCTAATGTCAAATCCACACTGATAAATATGCCATCCTATTAGTTATAATTAAAACACAATTTTCAAACTTTTTTTATTCATACAAAGTAATATATGAATTAAATGAGGCACTAAACACAAGGTTTGATATATCTTTTAATATATTTCTAACTAGAGTGAAATATTTTTTTAAAAATGCCTACTTACTCACTGAAAAATACTTTTCCCATTCATTTACAGTGTTTTTATTGCTTTTAAGGAACTTTGAATCAACATAATATACATGACTATATTCTTATGTGGCCTGTAAAATATGATCACATAGCTACAAGCATAAAATTTGTATTGTTTTCAAGTCTTTTTCAACATTAAACACATACAATATGAAACTTCCACAGTCACCTCCTGATGTTTAAGCAGCTTGGAAAAGAAAGCAACTGGACTTCTTTAAGTTTCATGAAAATGTTTCATCTCTGGTCCAAGAGGCATCTTCACTTCTAAAAACAAATGGTGGAGAGTCCCAGGTGTTTAAACCCTGGTAGGAGTTGTCCCTTATGAGCGTCATTGACCCACGATTGATCGTGTGCTTCATTGCATGAGCCAAGGTGTTTAAAAAAACAAAGCATGAGTCCTTACCACCAGAGGTTTTGAGTGAAACCACCCTAAGCCCTTACCTAAAACTATTATGTGACCCATCACTTGACAAAGCAGGGATTGAGGAACCTGGGAAAGGATCTAAAAACTGGGTTGTAGGTGGCAGACACTTGGTGTTGTAATGGTAATGACTTACACCTTGAGTCATGTGATGACGGACATGATTATTAGTGGGTCAAAGACCTTCTTAAGTGAAACACTCCACCATTTGGTTTCAGAACTGAAGAGGTTTGTCGGATGAGAGGTGAAGCGTCTTCAAGAAACTCAGCGAAGTCCAGTTGCTTTCAATCCAAGCTCCTTAGACTACCATGACCTGGATGACTGAGAACCTACACAGACATAGTCCTGATTGTTGTTTTTGAATTTCCTTTTTTTTTTTTAATTTCATTGATCCTCAGTTCAGTGTCCAGTGCTGATTATGAGAGAGGTCAGTTCACTAAATCTCAGACTCACACTTAAGGTTTATATTCTCTGTTTCACACCTGAGGCTGTGAAAGAAAGAAAAAACAATTATAGCAAAACAAAGATTTTTACAATTACCCATCAAATGATGGTATTCACTGGAATTATGTAATTGTTTATTAACCTCTTTTGATCATGGGCCGCCTTGTTAGAAGTCTTCTTAAGATGCTTCAGTTCCCGATACACAACACAGCATGACACTGCTATCAGGGGAGATCCCAGTGCAGCAAAGACTAGCCTCAGGTAAGGAAAACTGTGTGCTGATGAGAACACAGTGATAATTATAAGTACAGTACTTACAATTTATTCAAGCGTAAACTTTGGTAAGACTTTGGTATTATTATGGTTAACTAACTGTAAATATATAAACGTTTGGGCACAACCCCCACACACTGGGTACCCTTAAGCCTTGTTTCTTAAGATGTAGGGATGTGAGTTGATGTATTTCACGTCAATCTTTTTCTAAAACTAATCAAGTAACTTTAGTGACTAAACTAAATAAAGAGGTGGTGAAAGAAGACTGGAACAATGGGGGAAAACACTCAAACGTGTTGCATTGCCCTCCAGGTTCCTCCTCCTCCCTGCCGGTCTACCTGTCAGAGTCCTGGGTCTGTGGCCCAGTATGTGGAGTTGTTTAGTATCTATTTTCCATGTTATGGCTGTCTATGTTTTGAGTTTCTATTTGTAGGTCCTAGGTTTTGGCCCCGTTGCACCTCATGTTATCCTGTGCTCCCTCTGCTCTGTGTCTTGTCATTCCCTGCTGGTGTGTTCCCTCTGTGTAAGGCCCGTGTTTCTTAGTCTGTGTCTTTGCATGTGTGTTGAGTGTCCTGTTTTATTGTGAAGGTCTGTGTCAGTGTATTCAGTTTGCATCCTCCCTGTCTCATCAGATTCATTAGGTTCAGCTGTGTCTCCCTCCTGTGTGCAGTTTCCTCATTTCTTAGTTCTGTTTCTCACCACCCTCGCTATTGGTTGTATGTCATTCTCCTCCAATAAAGCTCACTCACACATCAGCCAATGCCTGTGCTTTGGGTCCTTCACAAACACCACATGACACTATCCATGAGCTCTACAAACATCTATAATATTTATAGATGCTCTAGACAGAGCTGATTAGCATTGTTTTAAAGTTACTATTACTTTACAATAACAATTCAGATAATTTCATAAAAAATTAACATATTTTTACACATTATAATTTTATTAAAAAATAAAATAGTTAAAAGTATTTAACTATAAGTTTACCATTTATTAACCAAGTTATGAAGTAATTTATGTTAAAGCAAATGTAACTGCATTTGCAACAAGGAAGATCTTAATACTCGTATGAAACAAGTCAGCTTGTTATGGGGTTGAGGATTCACTACTATATAACTAATAGTTAACATTATTACATGTTATTTAATACTTCATTAAGTGACCTCCATACAAGTATTAAGAACTTCAGCTTTGTTTCTTCCATAGCCTTTGCATGTTAACACTTTCTGATTCACACATGTTCTTATCTTTTATTCTTTTCATTCTTTTTGTGAAGCACATTGTGAAGGAAATTGGTAGATAGATAAATATTATTCTTTTTTTTATCTTTCACTAAACCTGACCATACCACACCAGAGCTGGTAGTGTTACACACTGAAGAAAAGCCACACTGAAAACTTGTGCTGAACAAGGGCAAATTTCCTGTCACAAAACCGCATCTGCTAAAATATTTCTTCTTCACAGCTTAATGTTCTCATTTAATGCAACTAATAATAATCAGTGACCAAGTGGAAAGTTTCAGTGTGCCTTTAGAGTTTAGGTGGTAGTTACTGGGTAATAAAAGATGATTAAATCATAAAAATGAATAGCAGCCCATGTGTGGCTAAATGACCACAAATACTAATAGAGAGACAAATACTGCATCAACATATACTCTGTTCTATTCTGTTCACTGTACATTTCCATCTTTCTTTCCATATGTTTTTCCCCCATTCTAGCTTCTATCATTTGTTGCACAAGTGATGTTTACTGTGTTTAACAGTTCTACTGCCACATGATGCTTACATTTGTAATTAACTTTATAATAACATAAAAACTAGGCAATAAAGAGTAACTTACATAACTTGCTTTCAACTTTGTCATTGCCTTTAACATCCAGGGTGAAATTAATGTTTTTCTCTTGGACTCCATTTGAATTAAAGATCTCAATGCTGTATTGACCTGAATCATTCTTCTTCAGGTTTGTGATCTTGAGTGTCCCGTTCTTGATTATAAACGTTAGTCTGTTGTTAAATTCCTTGTCTGTCATTATTTTTTCTTTCTTCAGACTGAACACAGTTTTTGTCTCATTGGGAAGCACCTTCAAACACTTCATTTCACGGCCACTAGCATCAGTCATTACTTGGATATACACAGTTCCTTCAAGAAGAGGAGAGCATGGACATGTGCTCGTCCTGAGGTCACATGTGGTCGCATCAACTGGAAAGAGAGCTGGAGAAGATGCATTTAATAGAACATGAGGTGAAATTATTCACACTACAAATGTGAATGTTTGGCTTCTTTATGAGGACAATCTTACCTTGAGTTCCTCCTGCTAGTAGCACAATGATAAAAAAAAACTGTTCCATGCTCATCATTCATCCACGGTGTGGTTTTAATCTTTCAAAGCTTCTAGAAAATTATGTACAAATCTGGATGTAAATCTGCTGCAAACCTGAGTCCTAACTGACAGGAAACAGTCAACGGGAGATGATATATTTAGTTATTTTCAAAGTTAGGAAATCAACTTTCACTTCTGCTTGCCAACAAAAAGACTCAGATGAGTTGTTTGCGTTTTGTAGTGACCTGATTTCAAGAAATATCCATCAAATGCAAATAAACAATTTCCCCCTCACTTTTATACGCAAAACGAAATCTAGACAAAACACACTTTCAAAAGTGTGTCAGGCACACATACTTTCTTCACATGTACTTTTGAGAAAGAACATGCAACATCTGAAGTGACACGTTAAGTCACAAACAGTTGTTCCTGTGGGGAGAGCTTTATTGCTTAAGAGTCTTTACAGGGTGTCCAAGAGAGACATCATTTTATGTTTGTAAGTTTGCAGAGTTTGCTTTCTGAAAGGAAGGAAACAAATTGGCGTAGAAAGAATAAAATATAAACAACCTATGAAAAAGCAGCTTACTAAAAGGATGCAAATCATGAGCACAATATGAAACGGTGAGGCAATGCTGACCAACAAACAAAGAAGCCTTTTGTCTACCAAAGGAGGCTGAATTCAATATGAGAATCTCAGCTACACAACTAAATAATAAACAACAATAATCAATAAATAAATGAACATGACGTGATTATGCGATGGAAGCAAACATTACAGATCTTCACTTTTCTAATTAGCCTCAGACTAATTAGCAGGCCTTTAGCATGAGGAGTGATGATGAACATGAATATAAGAAGAATCAGGTAAACTATTGTTTAATCAAGGTAAAGATGAATGTAAATAGTTTACTTACAGTTAAATAGATGCACAGAGCAGCACAGGCTAAGGTAGTATGTAAGCACTGAGCTACAAGTGAGAAAAGCTCATCAGCCAAAAAAAAAGACCCATGCATTGGTACTTCCTGCTTTACAGAGCAGAGATGGAACTGTGTTTGGTGCAGGGCTTTTATAGTCAGTGAGTCTACTTTGACTTTTATTTTGTATACATCTTCTTATTCTGCCCTAAAAATAGAAGTGACAACTACATCCATGCGCACACGTCCATCAGAATGTACATGTTGGCATTAGTTGGGCATCTCATAAGTTTTTACTCTGCCACAGTGCAATGCCACAAAATAACCAGTTCAACATATATTCAGCATAAAATGTAAATATACAATTTGCAGGAGTTAACCAAGAGCTATTCTATTCTGTTCTGTTGTATTCTATTTTCCAAATAAAGTTCATGAGCCATACCATGAAGATATGAGAAAGAGTTGTTGAAGCTAGGTTAAGAGGAGAGGTGACAATCAGTGAACAGCATTATGACTTCATGCAAAGAAAGAGCACTATAGATGTTTGCTTTGAGAGTGTTGAAGAGGTATAAAGAAGGTCAGAAGGAGTTCCACTGTTTATTTGAATATCTAGAGAAAGCATATGATAGGGTGCTAAGAAAAGAACTGCGGTATTGCAGGAGGAAGTCAAAAGTGGCATACAAATATGTGATTATGAGAGGGTGATGCGATGGATAAAGAAAGCAAGTGCATGGTAAGGTGTGCAGGTGATGAGATAGATGGGTTCAAGGCAGGGGTGGGATTGCATCAGGGATCAGATGGGAGCCACCTATTTGTGAAGGTGATAAACGGGTTGATAGATGAGGTCAGGCAGGAGTCTCTGTGGATTTATGTTGTTCGCAGATGACATTTTGATCTGTTTAGAGAGTAGGGAACGGTCAGCCTGGAAAAGTGGAGGTTTTCTCTAAAGAGAAGAGGAATGAAAAGTCAGTAGAAGCAAGACAGACTAAACGTGTGTAAATGGGTAACAGTGACACTGCAACAAGTACAGGTAATGAAGGTGAAGTAGTTTAAATGTCTCAGGTCAATCATCCAAAGCAAACAGGCAAAGCATGCAGGCCAAGTGGAGTGGGTGGACATGACTGTGTGGGGTTATTTGTAAATAGCAGCAAAAAGGAAGGTTTATAAGGTTGTAGTGAGACCTACTATGATGTATGATTTGGAGACTGGCAATAACAAAAATAAAAGACGCAGAGTTGGAGGTGACAGAGTTTAATATGTTAAGATTTCCATTGGCAGTCACCAGAATGGACAGGATTAGAAATGAGTCTCTCATTTGGACACCTTAGACTGTCCAGTTTGGAGACAAAGTTAAAGAGGCTGAGATAGTTTGGACATGTCCAGAATAGGGATAGTGGATACAATGGACAAAGATAAGGAGCTTTGGCAGCTCCTTATCTCTGCTTGGCGCAGGAGAAAAAGAGGAAGACCTCAGAGTAGGTTCATGTTTGTAGAGGAGGACGATATACACAGGGATCGTGTGACAGATGTTACAGGGATGGGGTGAGATGGAGGAAGATGATCTTTTGTGACTAAAGAGAGCAGCCAAAAGGAGAAAATAATACTAAATAGTCATATGATAGCTAAGTGTAAATAGTAAACATCTACCACAGTGATTCCCAAAGAGTGGTGTGGGGGGGGGCCTGGTGGGCCACAAAGGTAAAGCAGGTGGGCCTCAGTAGTAACAGAAATTCTCTTTGAACTCCACTCAGAAAGATCTCAGCCTGATGGTGGAATTAAACACAGGACCTTCTTGTTGTGAGGCAACAGTGATAACCACCATGTTGCCCATAAACAAATATATGTATAATATATTATAATATAATAATATGTATTTATTTATATAAAAAGGTGAGCTAAAACTGGTGACAGAAGGTGATCATTTGGGGATATTGTTCCCCTGACCTAAATGTACTGCTCTGTAGTAGTGAAGTTTGAGTAGTGAAAATGTCTATGGTAATGTTTTTTATTAATGTCTGAGTTTGATAAGATAAGAACTAAAATATAAACAACTAAAATAATTTTTAAGATACAGACCTAACTCGGGCCTAGCTGACAACCTGTGTAGAATTGGCCTTGAAAGATGTGAGAGTGTGTGTGTGTGTGTGTGTGTGTAAAGACCTGGTAAAATCTGTGAGTCTTCAGTGTTAAAGGAAAAATGTAACTTTTGATGCCTAAAGTGGGGGTATGGGTGCTTGACTTTATCCTTTTAGAGGGAACCATCATTTTAAAGTAGTGTACGTTTTTTTTTTTCTGATCAATCACCTCTTCAAGGTGAATTTAACATTTACAACGAAGAGGGTGAAAATAATGTAAGATGGCAGTGCCACTGCTGGCACTGACATCTCATGTGAGGCCCACTTTAGTGTTTAAGTAGTACACTAAAGTGTTATAAGTTATAACCACAGATTTGAATGACTGTCTTGTAAAAAGGTTTATCAGGAGTTAACTGTCCACTGAGGAATTATCTTTTTTAAAGACACAAATATAACAATATATGATTATTATCTAACAGTATCGAGAAAATTCCAGTCAGCTCACTCAAATATTGTATTTAAAACAAGAACTATCATAAGGTGAGGTTTTTGATCATTTCAATCAATTTTTCCCTCTTATGAGCTAGTCTTTCTTTTCTTTTGTTCTCTTATGTATTTCTGTTTTTTGCTTTTAATTTTCTTTCCTTTTTCAAATTTGAAGTGATTTGTAGTCATTTAGTAACTATAATCTGTCTTATTTTATCCCACATTTTCTTTTTCTGGTTTCCATCTGGTATGGTGCTGTCACAGTGCAACAATCTGGTAGTCATACCTTTTTTATTCAGTAGTGCTTCCATGGTGTAATGGTTAGCACTGTGGACCTAGAATCCAGTGATCTGAATTCAAAAATTGGTGAGACCTGCTTTTTGGAGATGAAACCATTCTGCATGTCTTCTCTGGCACACCAGAACTGTGCTACAATTGTGTTTTCAGTGAGAGGTGTATAAAATCAAGCAGCTAAACATGACGTCTGCCTTTACAAATACTTGTCAATCACTATGTGGTGCTAAAGAGCGGTCTGAAATTCAGTTGTACACCACACAAAGTTGCACGGTGGGGTGTCTGAGTGCTGAGTTGTGCTTGTGCGTAATAGTCACAAACACTCTCCTGACTCACTGACTCCACATTTCTAAACCTCCTCTGACTTTAACATCAGCATGAAAACTGGGAACTGCGAGCTCCCTCTTTGGATGTCATCACATTGACATTTTTCATTTTTTATCATGAATCCCATCTCATTGTTGAAACTCACTTTTGGCTGGGCCTTGACCTCTTCTGTGCTCTTCTGTGTTGTGCCATCCGCTTCGGCAGAGGTTGTAGATAGGTAGGCAAATCGACCCATATCATATTATTGTGAAGATGAGCGTACTCCCTAAAATCCTCTTCTTATTTCAGAATATCCCTCTACCAGTACCTGTAGGTCTTTTTCTTAACTTAAAGAAAATTATTACCAATTTTATTTGGCAAAATCATCGCCATCGGCTTCGGTTAATTCTATTATATCTGCCATTTGACAGGGGTGGGCTTAAGGGTCCTAACTTTCAGTTGGACTATGTTGAATACACGCAGTTCTTTGAATCTTTGGGCTGAAGGAAGGACAATACTCGGTGTATAAATGCTCAATCAACAATCATTTATTTCCATACAATTCAACAGTTAGAGCATTACAACGTCCGGACGGGAGAGATGCTACCAGAGGGTCAGGCACATGTCTCAAAATGGTGACGGGTTGCTCAGCTTTTTATAGTCTCTAGTGGCCCCCAGCTAGTCGTAAAAGCCAAAACATCACATTTTTTCTCTGTTACAGCGCCTAAGTTATGACCTCGGCAGTTGTTTCTCTGCTTTCTGTAAGGTGGGGGTGTGGAATGTGGTCTGTCTATCTCCCCTGTCTTTAGACACAGAGTCTCCTGCTTACAACCTTCTCTTCATGATTCAACACTTAAGCATGTCAAGAAAACAGTGTAACACATTCCCAGCAGATCAAGGATACAGAGTGATGCACATTTATCTAATGAACTAATATGTGAATATGTTCTGTTAACTCAAAAGTATAATGAGAACTAAACTACATACAGCTCACACACTCTATATTAAAGGGTATAATGTGATCTACAGCAGTATTCTAATTCAACTACTTTGATTACATATATAAGGTAACATATAATAACAGAATAATATCACAACTATTGGGCTGCACAATTGCGCATGATGATATACTATTTCTCATCTGATCCACCTCCGACATGGGTTTACATGGAACCGTTCTTACTTAATTCAGAATACTTTTTGACAGGTTGCCACGACCTGACAGTATAGCCACTACAACAGGGGTTCCATGGTGTAATGGTTAGCACTCTGGACTCTGAATCCAGCGATCCGAGTTCAAATCTCGGTGGGACCTGATATTTGCGAGGTGAAACCATACTACATATCTTCTCTGGCACTTTGAATTTCTGTATGAATTGTGTTTTCAGTGAACGCTGTATAAAATCAAGCAGCTAACCATGCCTTTACAAAACACTTGTCAATCACTAAAGAGTAGTACTAAAGAGCTGTGTGAAATTCAGTTGCACACCACACAAAGTTACAGAGTAAAAGTCACAAACACGCTGCTGACTCAACAACTGTACAGCACTAAACCTCCTCTGTCTTTAACATCAAAAAACAAACAAGCATGAACATCGTGGTATTGGTTTCCATGGCTGAACAGCAGCTATGTGTTTTGTGAAGTATAATATTTATGTCTTCCAAAGTAAAGTTTTAAGCCCCACTTGTTTTAAATCTGTAGCATGTGTAACAGCAGCATGAGATGAAAATTTGATGATAACACGTGCATGTTTATGGTCGCCAAACAATTATGTATGTAAACAACACTTATCTGACTAAACCACGTTGAGCTAATACAGATTTTATTCTTATTTTATTGGTGAGGAGAGAGGATGGAACCAAAAATGCATTTATCCCCGTGTTCTGTGTTGATGAAAATCACCCAACAGGAAAGCAGCTGGGCATTCATTTGAAACCAGTTGGGCTGCGGTTCCCCCTCTAGCGTCTCAGCTTGAACTTTCAACTGTGAACCTCTTAGATCCAACCTTCCCAACTGCTCATCTCGCAAAAGACAAAATGAAAGAACCCAGAATGTCTTTTTTTTACCTAATTTTTATACCTGCTCACGCTTTTTCACGCTTCCCTCACAGGACGTCACATTTCACACTTTGGCCGTCCAATCAAGTTGTTGACATCTAATCATTCCTGTCCACCCACACCTGATCTTTCTATTTCGATCTGACTTACAACATTTAACACAAACTTTAAAATCAATATATTTTCTTTGTAATTATTTTTTATTTGTTTTTGTTTATTACATGCACTTAACATACAAGTATGTCAAATGGAAATCAGCAACTGCGCGGGATTATTCAACTAGTAGTAAGTTTCAATATGTCAGGATGGCCGAGCGGTCTAAGGCGCTGCGTTCAGGTCGCAGTCTCCCCTGGAGGCGTGGGTTCGAATCCCACTTCTGACAATTGAATTTTTGCACTTCTTTCTTACTGGTACTCATGGGTCTTTGATCAATGGTCATGAGAATTTGCATAATCATGATGAAGGAACTGACCTCCGAGCCCACTGTTCCTTCAGGGGGCTGCTTTCAGTCATTATGCAAATATACTGTTTATAAGATTGGGGAAACCTGCAGTCAGCTGAGACTGAAGAAGTCACTTGGATGAGTGACGAGACGTTTCTCCCACTGAAAACGCTACATCCAGATGAACAGAATCAACCTTTGGAGACTTCTTACTGTTGTGACAAAATACACTTGAAACTGGCAACTATGAGAGTTGTGCACTGTTCATCCCTGACAGCAGTGGATTTTGTAATCATGCACAGTGTAACAACATTCTAGATAATTGTAATAAAATTCACTAGAGAGTGGATTTGTTCACACTGACACTGATGTGCTAAAAACCTGATTTTGTGAAGTCAAAACTTTCAGCAAGTTGAAACAATCTTTATCTTTTACTCCAACTATCCCAAAATAAGGACTGGTCCTTCCCATGTGATGGTATTAAAATATGAAAGGCTGTCATCATTTCAGATGTTTACTGTGTAAATGTTTGTTTGTTTTTTTTTGTTTTTTTACCTTGCCTTGCTTGGTATCATTCTTTTCAGCACAACCTCACGTGTCTGAATTTACAGTTATTTTTTCATTGACATACTGTATTAACACAACTGATCTGAAATCACACAAGAACATAAAATCCTAGTAGTAGTAATATTTTCTTCTTACTGTAAAAACCACAGACATGTTTAGTAAATTATCTTCATAACTTGAAATGCAAATAGAAATTGTGCATTTTTAAAACGTATGCAAAGATTTTGTCCATAAGTTTACAAATTTTGTGAACAACAAAGTTTTATACGACTATTAATCTTAAAATGCAGCCAATGCATCTGGCGTTCTTTTTCTTGTACAGCCATTTAAAAATACTACGACAATAATGCTGATATGATTTGTCGTGGTTCCACGGTGCAATGGTTAGCACTCTGAATCCAGCGAATCCAGTGGGATTTGCTTTTGGGATATGAAACCATAGTGCATGTCTTCTCTAGCACATTGTGCTTTCAGTCAGAGGTGTATAAAATCAAGCAGCTAATCATGACGTCTGCCTTTACAAAACACTTGTCAATCACTAAAGAGGTCCTTCACTTGTCAGTCACTATGTGGTACTAAAGAGCTGTCTGAAATTCAGTTACAACCCACACAAAGTTACAGATTGGAGTATCCGAGTGCTGAGGTGCGCTTGTGCACAAAAGTCACAAACACTCTGCTGACTCTCTAACTGCACAGCTCCAAACCTCTTCCGACCTCAAAGTCAGCACAGAAAGTGGGCGCCACGAGCTTCGTAGTATGTGTTTACATGGCTGAATAGCTGCTATATTCAAACAAACGCCTCCAGAGAAGACTGCGACCTGAATGCAGTGCCTTAGACCGCTTGGCGACCAAAAACCTGCACAAGTTATCATTACGTGACATGCAGTATGGTTTCACCTCCCAATAAGCAGGTCCCACCGAGACTTGAACTCGGATTGCTGGATTCAAAGTCCAGAGTGCTAACCATTACACCATGGAACCGATGCGAAAGTGTGTGAACTGTCAGGTCATGGCAACCTGCCTAAAAGTATTCAGCCAAATGATCAATATGGATGACATTGTAGATTATTCGCACTACGTTTCCATGGCTGAACAGCTGCTATATGTGTTATGAGAGGGATAATGTTTGTTTCTTCCAAAGTATCTAACAGTGGTAACCTCCACCAAACTGACACTGCAATGTCAGAATGGCTGAGCAGTCTAAGGTGCTGCGTTCAGGTTGCAGTCTCCCCTGGAGGCGTGGGTTTGAATCCCACTTCTGACATTGAAGCGTTACTCTTCTTGATATTGTGACAAAATCCTCTAGGGTTAACCACGAGCTTTCTAAAAACTTGCATATAACAACTGTGCACCATTCATTCCTCATCTTTGCTGCCCATCATTACGACTTTGCTAATGATGGGCAGCAGGTTAGTGTCATGATGTCACCTCAGACATGGTTAAAAGCCCTGTTAACCTAAGTGCTTCTCGCTGGGTGCGGTGGCGTGTGCCTGTAATCCAAGCTACCGGGAGGCTGAGGTTGGAGGATCATTTGAGCTCAGGAGCTCTGAGCTGCAGCAGGCTATGTCGATCGGGTGTCTGCACTAAGTTTGGCATCGATATGGTGATCCCGGGGGAGCCCGGGACCACCAGGTCACCTAAGGAGGGGTGCCCAGGTCGGAGACGGAGCAGGTCAAAGCCCCTGTGTCGCTCAGTAGTGGGATCGCACCTGTGAATAGATGCTGTAGCACAGCCTGAGCAATACAGCGAGACCCAATCTTTATACACATCCTTATACATGTCTCTACTTCACACAGCAGCCTCATCAGCACGTCTTGGTCTTTTTAATTCAAGTCCAAAACACTCACAAATCTGCTGCTCTGCTTGTCCTGCACCACCTCCTCCTGCAGGACAGCTGCAACTACATCCTCCACTCTAAACACGCCACCGCCCAGCAGGTGGAGACAAACTTATACGTGTTGGTATAAATGAGCTTATGAGTAAGGTGAAACTTAAGTCACATGGTTTCTGGGAAATCATGTGGTGTAGCCATTCTACTTTGACTTTTGTTTTTTTTATTACTCATTTGAAACTCATGTACACTCCTTATACATCTTATATGACATCTCAGTTATTGGGAGGAGTTTGGGAGGAGCAGAGCAAAAAAACTTTTTTGTTGCAAAGTCCGTGTGTTTGTAGTGATGTGGAAGGAGTGTTCTCACACCGGCCTGATTGAAGTGCCCAAGAGAAGCATTGATTAAACAGTACAGCGTGGATACGGCTTTACTCCAGTCTTAACCCTAAAGATAGAAACTGAGTTTTCAATTCCAGAAAAATAAGCAACTTTCACTCTAAAGCCTTTACTGTTTGTGTTGCAGCTAAAACCACTTTAAGAATAATACTGGAACAAATTTAGGTTACACTGGATTTTGGACTGCAGACAATCTATATGTGATAGCATTTCATGTTGAAATAAGTTCGGGCTTTGAAATACTGCTATTAAATAGATTAAATGGTGCTATAAGCAATATTTTTTAAATGTAAACAGAATACGGATAAAAATTTTGGTTCATAATTTTTATCGACACATCTTTACCACCAAACTCATTATAACTGGGTCAGCTGGGAGGAGTTTGTGAGGGGCAGACCTTTCATCAAATACTGATATCTGATCAGTATTTAATGATCTCTATATAAAGAACAGTGTCTTGTAGGATTCATAAGAAGGCAAGTGGAACTACAAAAAACAGAGGTGAGTTAATTATTATTTGGTAACATTTCTGTTGTGCGTGCGTGCGTGCGTGCGTGCGTGTGTGCGTGTGTGTACCTGTGTTTTGCCATCCCTAGTTTCTCTTCCAAAACTGTAAGAAGATGCATCAGAGCCAGCAAACCTGCAGCAAAGATAATTAATCACCTACATCATGTGATCTTCAGTCAGTTCTTCTTCCTGACATCATCACCTTGTGTCTGTTTAAGGTGCTGGAAAATAACCTTACTGTTCTTTGTCATAACATCCCTCTCTGAGCCGATCTGATACTCACCTCCTCTCACCCTCACCGCCACCACTGTGTGACCGGAGCTCCCGCTCTGATGCCTGCAGGCGTTCCGCTGCAAAAGATGAGGTGTAATGATTTTAAACTGTCATGTGTGCTCCAGACAGACAGCGACATGTTGCTTTTACCCACTGGATTCTGGATTCGGGCAGAAGGCAGAAGCTGGGATCGGGGAGACAGTGGGAGAGACTCTGGCTGAAACACTTCGCTTCTGTTGCTTGATTATTTCCAGCAGTTGACCTTGGGCTGCAGCGCTCTGCCTGTTCAGCTCCAGGAGGCATTGCTCCACTCTGTTTGCACTGAAAGTGTTGAGTGATGTTGCCTAAGCAAAAAAAAAAAAAAAACCCAGCAAAAAACAAGACACACACTGCATGTGAATCATTACTATATCTGAATGAGGAGAACACCTAAAGGCTCAGCGCAGTTCATTCCTCGACACACCTGTCGCATCACGCTATGAAGGGAGGATAAGAGCAGCCACTACTCCACTTCTAAAAGGTGAGCTGCTCTCAGAGAGCTTCAAACAACCCCTTAAATCTTACCTGTTGAGTCAGCTGTTGTTCTTCAGGAGTCCACACATGCTGGCTCTGCCTCTCTTTACAGCTGGACCCAGACATCCTGCTCTCTGCAGCGCTCTGAGGTGTTACTCTCTGCAGCTCAACCCTCTTCTCTCATTGCCACTGTCGAGCGATTCTCTGACCCCTGACCCGAGGCCCTTTGCCTGGCTGAGTTGAGCCCTGATAAGATCGGTCTCTCTGCTCAGCTGAGCAATCTCAGCTAGATTTAAAGACTCTCAGATTTAAAAACTCTTGTTAATGCTTCCATCAAGTTTAACAGTCTGCAGTTTATGAACTAACCTCAGCTGACACTAGCTAACAATGTTAGCTTGGTGGCGAGTAACCTTCAGTAATAGTAATAAACCACACAGCAATAGTACATTCATGTTGTTGTAAAAGGATGACAATATATCATATCACCAGTCTCCCTCTGTTCTTTGTCGTGTTCTCCATTTTTCCTATGTGGTGTTGTGTTAGTGCTACGTTCTCCAGTCACATCAAGTCGTTAGTTGTCAAATTCAAGATCCTTGGGTTTAGTTTAGCTTTTGTTTGTTTCTTTCAGCCTTGATGTTGTTTTAGTTCATTTTTTCCAGCAATAAAGCTGCCATCTTTAGTTAAGTGTTCAGTCTCCGACCCCTGTCTTCCACACAGCTTACCATAAAAATTATAGAGATTACTCACTGAAACTTTAATAATTATTTATTATTATTTTATCATAACAAAAAAGGCAATTCAACTGACATTTTAGAAGTGTAATTATTTCTAAAAGAGTAAATCATTAACGGTGATAAAACATGTAAGTGAAACAGACTCTAAAGAGATAAGAAACAAAGTAATTACATCATTTAGTCATGTCAAAGTATCAGTTAGTCAGAGAAAAGGAGACAGATGGGCTGATAATCAGGTGATCAGTGAGAGCAAAGCCAGGAAGAAAAGCTAAAAAACCTCATCAAGAAAAACTGAACATGAACTGAACTGAACTCTTTAAGCCTGAATCAAAAAAACAAACTGATGATGTTGAAGTCTCAGAAACTCTTAAAAAAACTGAACATGATGCAGTTTGTCTTTAAACGGTTAAACAAGAGCGTAACTAGAGGAAGCAGACAAGAAAACAGCATGAGAGATGTCGACAGAAATGAGGAAACACTGAAAGAAAAGGACAGAGATAAGACAGAAGGAGGAACACACTGGAAAGGGGAACTAACTAAATTTAAAGTCATCAGAGCCAAGAACCGATGGCACAAACGAAAAGGCTAGGAAAAAAAAACATATACAGATAAAGGAATAAACTATTATGTGAACAGAAAACTAAATAGTAAAAATAACGGAAACCTAATCCAAAGATAACCTAAAATCCAAACTTCAATACCGAGACCCAGGGACCATGGCAATTTCTGTAAATCACCAAATGCACAAAAATCAATGTTACAAATATGTTGTGACTGTGTAACTATAGAGAAGCAAAATATATAAAAAAAACCCAGTCAATTAAAATAAAACAAAAAACATCTTTAGCATAATAGAAGCATTATTCACAATACTATATTTTTGATTTAGCATAAAGAGATTTTTACACCATAACACTAACGAACACATATGTAGATCCCAGACTGATGACAAAACATTATCAATATGGTATTATTGTCACTATAACAAGTAATTGGCCGTGCTCATATCTGTATTATTGTAGGGTTTTTTGATATTTTATGATTTAGTTCTATATAAATAAATCTGAATTGTCTTTAATAAAAAGGTGGTGTGTCTTTGTTTACAGAGTAAAAAGTATTAATCATTGATGAAACCAAGTAACACGAAACAAAAGGTTTTCTCATATTCTGTAACTGTAACATCTGGATGTGTTGTCATGCTCAAAGCTGTTGCTCCACTTTAATTCATACAAAACTTCAGTGTTCTTACTTGAATTATTTCCATTTAAATGATGAATTTATGCTCTGTTATAATACAAAAGTAAAGATGAAGCAAAGAAAATCGCTTTGTGATAGAAAAGATGTTTAGGGATTTAGCATCACTTCCTCCCTCTGTGGGCATTTAGTGGTGCAGTCTGTATAAATGCACAGACCATCTAAATCACCTGATTTTAAGGATTTTGCGACACAAACAATCTTTCTGTACAATCATCACGTTGGTTCAGTCTGATAAGATCACTGTGAAAGCTTCACTTGGCCATACTCCACTTCCTCTTCTCTTCCCTTCACTTGCTTCTCCTGCTGCTGCCTGATCCTAACATCAGCGTACATTACTTCCTGGTCATCTTCCTCTGCATAGAAGCAAGATAAAATTAACATCAGTGATTCATTAGGGTAATAGTTTTTGTGAAACATGCTGTTCTGACCTGTTTTGATCATGTTTTTACTGCAGTAGAGCTGACTGGTTAGCAATACCAACATATTTCAATGAAATTATAACATTATGAAGAAATCATTAGCAAGAAAGCAAAAAAGTGTCTTCAAAAAAGAAGCATAATGTGATTCTGTATATCTACAAGAAGAGCAAAAGGCTGAGTGAGGTGATTGAAAAGCAAGTTTTGTACCTTTTTTTGTTTTGTTTTTTCTCCTCTCAAAACAGATGACAGCTACACCCACAACTAAGAAAATCACCAGTGCTGAGAGAACACCACAGATCACTGGCAAAATACCTCCTTCTAAAAATAAAAGGACACAGGAGCCAAGAGAAACACAAACAGATGACTTTTGACGCTAAAACACAATCTTGGACATACTTTATAGCCTCTAATGAAGAACAGCAAAAGCACAAACTACATTTATCATAGATAAGATAGAGAAGACAGAGAGATTATTTATTTATTGAATAAGTGACCAGTTTTTGTAATATATTTCTAGCACTATTGCCGTGAAATTCTCACCAGATGTCAGTGACAAGCCCGTCCAATCCACACACGCAAAGAAATCAAACCACAGATTTCCATAAATTAGGATATGTTTAATAAAGAGAAATGACACAGAGAAAACACACTTACCGAATTTACTACTTTGTACAAAAGCCTTTGTTGGTGCGTCCTGTATGGAGAAACCAGTTGCATGCTTGCTCATGAGTGATTTTGCCAATTCTTCCACACAAGAATCTCCCTATTCTATGATCTCTGAGCTTTATTTCTTTCCATAGATTTTCAAAGTGATTCAGGTCAAGTGATTGGCTGGGCCACTCTAGATTTTCCGTGGCTTTGTGTTTGAGATCATTCTCTTGCTGAAACGTCCACCCTCGTTTCATCGTCATCATCCTGGTAGATGGCAGCAGATTTTGTCAAAAATGTCTTGGTGCATTTTCCAGCATGCCAGTCCCGTATGCTGAACAACAGCTCCACACCATGATGTTCTCACCTCCAAACTTCACTGTTGATATGGTGTTTTGGGGGTGATATGCAGTGCCTTTTGATCTTCAAACATGGCATATATTATGGTATCCAAAGAGTTCATTTTTGGTTTCATCTGACCAGACATATTTTCCCAGTATTTCACAGGCTTGTCTAAATTTTGTTTAGTAAACTTAAACACGCTTCTTCAGCAATGCAATCTTGCATGGTGAGTGCACATACAGGCCATGGTGGTTGAGTGCATTACTTATCATTTTAAACAATTGTACCTGCTGATTCCAAGTCTTTCTGTAGCTCTCCTCAACTGGTCCTATGAGAAGGGCCAGCTATCAGAACTCAAAGGATTATTCTTTTCACTCCTCTGTCTGAAATCTTCCGGGTGAACTTATTTTCTTTCCACTTCAGGATTATGGCTTCAACAGAGATCAGTAAACTTCAGTAGTTTACATTTTTGTCTGTAACCAATGCTATCAGTATGTTTTATTTTAAAAAATAAGGTTGTGAAGGTCTTGCTCATTTGTTTTACCCATTATGAGAGATTTCTTGTGTGACACCTTGGTAACAAGACACCTTTTTATTGGTTAGCAGTTGGAACTGAACCACCTAAAATTAATTTGCACTAAGTGACAGGACTGCTTTATTATTGCTGACAGATCTCAGCTGGTGTCATGATTTTCAATGCTTTTTTGCACCTTTTTCCCTTTGTCATTTCTCAATATTACACATAACATAATTAATGGACATCTGTGGTTTGTTTTTTTTTACGTGTGTGGATTGGACAGGTTGTTACTGACATCCGGTGAGAATTTTATGTCAATACCACTTTTAAAATTACATTTACTTAGAAAATTGGTGTTGTGTTCAAAACTTCTTTTTACACACTGTAAATATGCATATGGATTAGTAGAACAATGTTAAATTTCGATCTAGTAATACAGGGAAAAATTACCTTGAATAAAAATTTGTAAAGTCCGCTCAGCGGATATTTTTCCATCTGAATTAAAGGTTGAAAAGTTATATTTACCGCTGTCTGTACTGCTCAGGTTATTTATCCTAAGTGTTCCATTACTGGGATAAAACAGAAATCTTTCATCTGTCGTATTATATCTAGAACTGTTGCTTCTCCTGAATTTTATTACTGATGTATTTTTTAATAGTTGGAATCTGAATATTTCTGAGGTGCTGTCCATCAGTTTGATGTCCAAAGTTCCTCCCAAAGTTCCATAACAATGAGCTCCATCTGGTCTGCCATCACAGTAACTTTCCACACCTGTAAATAATAATAATAATGAATTAAAGAAAAGATATCACTCATTTCTGTGTTTAGTCGCCACCAGAACATTTATGGCAGCATTTCCAAATGTTTATCTGAAACAGAAATAGTGCGACCTATCTCAGGTCACACAAAGTGAATGAGCACAGTTAGTCAACTGTGCTTTTTTTTTTTATAATTATATAAATTCATAATTTATGTCCAAATAATAAAATAATTTGATGTTTCAGGTAACTGTTACTGCTGATGTTGCCCTATCATCATAACATCATGACCTATTGTGTTACTTAAGCTAGACCCATTTAAAATGTAAATAGTTCGGAGCCCCGCAGCGGACATGGGAGAAAAAAAAATTAAGACGGACTTTTGCAAGATCTCGCAAAACAAACTCGGGATCTCGCAAAAGTTTCATACATCTCCTAAAACGTCGGAGCACTTTTGCGAATATGTGATGTCTTGTAAACCGAGCCAATATCAACTTTTGCGAGATCTCGCAAAAGTTGAATTAGCTTTTCTACAAACAAAATAAATTTAAAAAAAATTATTATTCAAATATAAATTAATCAGCTCAACGGTCATAACTATATCTACTTTCAGCATCTGCAAGGATGTCAAGATCACCCACAATAATTATTTTATCTGAACTGAGCACTAAATCAGAAACTCTGAGTAAGGGCTATGTGGATGATAGATAATAACAAATAATTTATGTGTTGTGAGTTTAACAACTGATTTATGAGAGTTTTGACAATTAGGGTGGATGAGGCTAAGTATCAGGATTTCTAATGAATGAAAATTCTGTCTCTCTATGGTTGATTAATTAGCAAGAGTGGAAGATTGCTGCTATACAGACTGCAGCACACTGCATCAGTGTGCTCTAAAATCATTGGCCTGCCTGTCAAAAATCTGGCACAGGTTTTCAGCCAACAGGCCCTTAGACAGGCAGCCAAAATCATCAACGACCCCTCTCACATTCTTCACCCCACATTTCAATGGCTCCCCTCTGGGTGACGCCTCCGCTGGTTAGTTAGTAGAGTTGCCAACGGCTCCTTAAAAAATGGAACGGTAATATTACGCATTTCGTATTAAGCTGAGAAGAGACGCAGTTTGTCCCGTACTTCAGCTAGAATGAAAAAAAGACACAAAGCTGGAGTTATTCTGTGTGTTTACGCTGCACAGCTGCCTCTTCTTCTCTCATTCTCTAGGAAAGTTTTGCCAGGGGGCCAGGTGGGGCATTAACAGGGAAAGGGGGGCACAAAGAAATACTTTTCTTTCTTATTCTCATTTAAAATATCTAGCTCTTATTAAATAATTATCTGAATCTTGCAAACAAAAGTTTTATCTGACGTAAAATGTATAGAGCAGCATAGAAAGTATTTACTTGCTTTCAGGTTTCATTCAAATGTTAGTCTTTTCATTTGTTTCCCCACTTTTTTCCTTTTCAAAATCAAACACCAGTTTGTGAGAAGATTATCTTCTTTTTTTAATAGGCAGATAAAGTTTTGCATTGGCATTGGCTAATTTGCAAATTGTATGTTAAAAATGTTCGTATTTTAAAATTCAAAACTGTTTTTGCCCAAAACATATGTGCGCTATATGTCAGTAAAAATACTATGCAAATATTGCTGTACTTGAATGCTGAATAAACACCAACAAAGCACTGATTGTATCTCTTGTACTTTATCAATGCAGTATCTAAAACCTTTGCACCGTAGTGGTTAAAATCTCATTCTAATAAGAGTTAAAAGTGCGTTCGGTTATTAGGTTTATAGGGTTATTGAATTATGGTTAACAGTTGTTAAGATATTTTTTTAACATTATCTGCCAATTACATCTGCCACCCTTCTCCAAGTCTGTGCATCTACCTGCCCCCCCAACAAAAATTTTCTAGACACACCACTGCCTGGAAGACATGTGACTGTGGTTCTCGCTGTCTCGAACTTCACGTTTCTCAAAGCAGCATCGCCAATAATCAAAATAATATTTACCCCACGGGGTGTGTACAGGGAGGGGACAGGGGTGTTTAGACTACAACAATATCCAGCACTGTTGCAATATCAGACTTTTTTAACTGATTGTACAGGATCCCGTGGCTGATTTAAAACAACAACAACAACAACACTTTGACTACAAAACGAAGTATTAACGAAGGACTACATGAGAAAATTTGAACAGCTCACCATGACAGACTCCAAACATCATCAAAAACAATCCAACTACAGCTTCCATGTCTGCTCACTGTTGATCCACTCGGCAGCTTTCAAAATAATTAAAAACAGACGCGTGTGCGGCTCTGAACTGAAGCCAAGCGTCAGTGATAAGCCTCGGACAACGGGTTTTCAAAGAAAGCTAGTTTCAAGTCTTATTGAATTTCTGTTTATCCTTTCATCTGCTGAGAGGATAAAAGGAAGTGACAAGTTCTTGTTCCGCTTTTTAGTTTGACGAGAATAAAAATATATCGCGATTAACAGGGAGGAAGAGAACGAAACATTCGTCATTTATTTTGAAATAAGTCTCAAAACTGACAGATTACGTCAACGAGAAAGAGAAATGCCTACTAACAGATATGTGGATAACAAAATAAGCACAGGATCAATTGTGGCTTATATTTTTCATCTTTAAGCGCAAAGTAAAAAGTAAAAACATGTCAGTCAGCATGGTGAGCACTGAGTGAAGAATATGTTTGCAGGAATATAAATATATAATATAAGTACAGCTTGTAACATACTATTATTTACATATACATATGTAGCAAGAGTGTGCTACATAATATGTGGTAAAGAATAATGATACTGCTTCACACTTTATTGTTGACCAGTTACACTTTTATTGCCTTTTTTTAGACATTATTTTTATTGTTGTTATGATTTAGTTTATTAGTTTTATTGATGTAGTCCCCAAAAGATCAAAATATGCCATTTCAAAGGACGTGAAAAGGGAAAGACCATCTCTTCACCTACTCAACGACATATAAAAATCTTGCATGAAACAAAGATTTCACATTTTGAGTCATCAGTCCATAAAACTGCCTTCCAGTCTACAGTAGTCCATCAGATGTGTTTCATGGCCCAGGCAACCCTTTTAACTTATTCTGGAATCTTATAAATGGTTTTCTTGTTGCAACTCGACCTGTCAAACCTGCAACTCAAAACCTTCTCTTTACAGTCAAAACCGAAACTTGCTTACTATAATCACTATCAAGTTTTGAAGCTGTGGTCTTATTAAGTGTCTCACACAAGCTATTGACTTTCAGAAATGTATCTTCTGATTCTGTGTGGTTTGAGGTCTGCAGACCTCTTCCCCTCGGAGTGCCTCTTGATGGCAAAGGAAACTGCAGGCTGACATAATACTCACAAGGGAATGGTACCACAGCATGTTCCAACACTACTTTTACAAAAGGCTCTATCTGTAGGAGCAGGGCTGTAAGTAATCAAGAAAACTTTGGACGCATGTAGGAAATGGTAGCACAAACTTTCAAGGCTTAATCCATTTCCGTTGCTGCAGAACAGCTTTAAGTTGTTATACATAATGTGTAGCAAGAGTGTGGTACATAAATGCATGCCCTTGTGGTTAAAAAAAAAACAGAAAGTACTTCTTCAGACTTTAAATTTAGTTTTATTTATGTAGTCCCACAACGCAAGATATGTCTTCTCAGAGAACTTTAGCCAAGGCCCTTTTATATACAGTGGCTTGCAAAAGTATTCAGTCCCCTTGAACTTTCTCACATTTTGTCACATTACAGCCACAAACATGAATCAATTTTATTGGAATTCCACGTGAAAGACCAATACAAAGCATACCACATCATCTGTAAAAAACAGCGGAGGCATGTCATGGCTGCCAATGGAACTAGGACACTAGTGTTTATTGATGACACAGGACAGACGCAGCCGAATGTATTTTGAGGTGTTCAGAGACATACTGTCTGCTCAAATCCGGCTAAATGCCATCCAGTTGAAGTTCTGTTGCCCGACACTACACAACATAAAAACGTGACCCTTTTTAACTTGATTGTTAATGTTCGACTCAGATGTTATTTCAGTTCTTTAGCTCCTTTCCTCTAAAGTTTTTGCTCTCCCCTTTTCCATGGTCTTTTTTTTCCTTTGACTATTCCTGCTTTTAAGAACCAGAAATAAACATTTTTGTTACCTCTTTATTCACACCCTGAAATCACATTGTAAACTATATGGTTTATTATAAAATGCAACACAAACACACCAAAGGGTGTAAACAAATGTGTCCTTGTGCACTACATATGACAAAAGAAAAAAGAACAAGAAGAAGAAGAACCTAGTCCTCATTTGCACACCTATAAGGACACACAGCGAATTTACAGCAGGTGAAAGGTGACACTAGGTGTTGGAGTAAGGACTCATTTCAGTCATTAAAACAGAGTTGTCTGGAGATTCCATCCTTTGTGGAACAGCAGAGCCTTCCAATATTGTTTTTTTCTTCCAAGTGAAGTAGATCCAAATCCCACTTAATGATATAATTACCACCGCAATTACCACTGCTTTCAAACCATGTATGAACCAGGAAGTACCTGTGTAGAGATACACACATATTTCTGAAAAGTTAGAGCTGTGAAATAAAACACACTTGAGAGTTTTCACTCTTGCACCATATTTTACAAGACAAATGTCACAGTCCTCCTCTGTATCCTGTTTGTGTGCTGGTGGCTGTGTGTGTGTGTATTCTCTCATCCCGCCTTACCTTACAGGGGAGGGATCTGCCAGGATCCCCATCCCCTCCTGGATGCACCTGAAACACTCGAGCATGTGTGTGAAGCATCTGGCAATGACCTGACTCCTATTTCAGCTGGGATCTGACCTCTAATCTTTTCCTAAGTGTTGTTTAACTGTGATAGTGAGCTCCTCGCTGATTTGCAAGTCCTTTTCCCTGTTATATTCACAGATATTTCTAATGTGTCTCATGCTGTCTATATAACGGTTCAGCAGAGCCCTGTGAGAGAGTGTGTTGCAGAGGAGATTCTGTACAGGAAACTGAGAAGACACTCAGATTCACAGAACTTTCTTTCTGTCAGAGTTTGTTAATAAGAGGCTTTTGAACTTAGAACTTGTGAAATAATTTGTAGCGCTTGAATTCACTTTAGGGTGATGAGGGCGATTTATCTCTTTTTCTTTTCATGTGTTTGGTTGGATAGGTTGTTACTGACATCTGGTGAGAATTTCATGTCAATAGCACCTTTAAAATTACATTTACTTAGAAATTTGGTGATGTGTTCAATACTTCTTTTTACACACTGTATATATGCATATGAATTACCAGAACAATGTTAACTTTCAATCTAGTAATGCAGGGAAAAATTACCTTGAATAAAAATCTGTAAAGTCCGCTCAGCTGATATTTTTCCATCTGAATTAAAGGTCAAAAAGTTATATTTTCCGCTGTCTGTACTGCTCAGGTTATGTATCCTAAGTGTTCCATTACTGGGATAAAACAGAAATCTTTCATCTGTCGTATTATATTTAAGACTGTTGCTTCTCCTGAATTTTATTACTGATGTATTCTTGGACAGTAGGAATCTGAATATTTCTGAGGTGTTGTCCGTCAGTTTGATGTCCAAAGTTCCTCCCAAAGTTCCATAACAATGAGCTCCATCTGGTCTGCCGTCACAGTAACTTTCCACACCTGTAAATAATAACAATAATAAATTTAAAAAAAGATATCACTAATTTCAGTGTTCAGTTGCTACCAGAACATTTATGGCAACATTTCCAAATGTTTACCTAAAACAGAAATAGTGCAACCTATCTCAGGTCACACAAAGTGAATGAGCATTACACAGGTCTGTGACTAAACCATAGCGAGGCTACAGCCAACTATTTCCTAATCAGAGTGAGTCTTTTTCATAACAAACATTTAAAAATTATGGGTTTCATGTCCAAATAATAAAATGACAAGACTGAACCTGATATGAAAGAAGGTTACTCTTCATATTGCCTTATCATCATAACATCATGACCTATGTAGATACTTAAGACAGACCAATTTAAAATGTCAATAGCTTAAATACAAAAAAAAAACATAGCAAGAATGAACAATTTTGATCATTTGATGTTTCAGGGAACTCCTCACATTGGTCTAGTTAAAACACTAAAAATGATCAAATAATGCAGAGTATTTGAATTACACTAACATAGTGTCTGTAAAATGCAATTAAATAAGTAATTGAGGGATTTTCCAAAACTTAAATGCATTAAATAAATATTTGAAAAAAGGGTACGCCTTTCATCCTATTTTATTATTGATATTATTATTCAAATATAAATTAATCAGCTCCAACAGTCATAACTATATTTACTTACAGCATCTGCAAGGATGTTAAGATCAACCACAATAATTATTTTATCTGAACTGAGCACTAAATTTTCTGGAGTGGAAGATTGCTGCCACACACCACGTGGACCTGTGCTTTAAGGACACTGTCAGGGCTGGACTGGGACAAAATTTGTGACTAGAGACCTGCTCACCAGGTATTATAGGAAAAACCATAAAGCCTTTGAATGAAAACAAACGTGATATATACTGTCTTGTTGGTATATATGTATCAATCTAATAAACTTAAACCTACACCATCCTCCCTATTCTGGTCTTCTAAACAGTACTTAGCCGAAATCCAAAGACTGCTTGGTTGAGTTAACCTCCTGAACGATCTACAACACATAGTGGAAACCTGAAATTAGAAGACTAGAGGTGAAACTTGATCATTACTGAATATTAAAAATAATAAATGACAGATTTAGTGATATTTTCATAAACTATTTATTTACCACATAAAAAAAGGAGCATGGCAGGGCAAAATATTTTTTCTAACATGGCAACCTTTAAAAAGTGAAAGAAGACAGCATGAACACACAGAATAATTCCAGCTTTGTGTCTTTTTTTCATTGTAGCTGAAGCACAGGACAAATTGCGTTCCTTTTCACCGCAATATGAAACGCGTAATATTTTCTCTACGAGAAGATTGCGTTCTCTAATAACTAACCTTATGAATAAAATAAAGTTTACCATTAGTAACATCATAGCACCCGCCCAGCAGTATAGAAACTCCGTCATGCTGGCTAATACGCAGTGCGAGTTATTGTTACTGACTGTAAAAAGTTAGCACAACGAAAGTAAACTAAACTTGGTTTATATCTGACCCAGATAGACTGCAGGTCATAACTTCTCACCTGAAGTTCAGTTCCGCTGATACTCGGACCAGCGGTGAGGCAGGAGGCCCACCTGCTGGCCTCCACCACTTGCTAATGTTATTGAATCTGTGGAAACTCTGCTATAGCCACCACCAAACAATTGAGTTATTTCTACACATCTGCCAGTATCTGGCCAATCCACCACCTTTCATTGTTTATACCGTTACGAAAAGAAAACCCATAAAAATTAAAAATCACAATCGGCCCACCTGGCAAATGCCCGGTATGCCCGATGGCTAGTCCAGCTATGGACACTGACAGTATGACCCGAGGTTTTGATTCATCTAATAAACTAAACATTCATCCTGCTGCAACCAGGTAAAAGGGACCTAATGTTCAACTTATCCACATTTAACTGTTTTACTCTTTGGTGGAGCTGCGGACCCTATAATGTTTTGTTGTTGCTGTTGTTGTTTTTTTTATTATTTTTTTTTATTTTTTTATTTTTTTATTTTTTTGCTTTAAATCTCTTTTTACTTTTTGTCAGTCTCTAAGGGGATACCAGGAGGCGAGAAGTGACGCTGCTTCCTGGTCCCAACTCTGTTTAGCCACGTTTTGAGGTTTAATAAATTTGTCAAGGTTTGGAGAAATGAGAGTTGCTTCATCCAAATTGGGATGGATCCCCTTTCCCATAAAAAAAGACCAGGTTTCCCCCACAAAGTTTTGCAATTATATACAAAAAACATATTGTTTTTTAGGGCACCACTCGGACAGCCAGCAATTTTAGAAAAACTAAGATATCCTGTACTTGTTTGACTTGCTGGTAATGGTAACAAATGAACACTACAGAGTACAACATTGTTTTACCAAAGTTACACAACCATGCAATAGTTTTGTCACCTTCAATTGACTAAACCAGATGTCGTTACCGCTGGCGTCAAAAAAGATTTTACTGAATTTATGTTTACCGTTAGCCAAGCAGTTTTAAATTTCCCTCACCGTCCCCTGCTCTGGCACCTGGAAGACAATTGACTGTGGTTGCTGATGTCTATAACTTCACGTTGCTCAAAGCAGCATCAGAATAATAATTCCTCTGCAGGTGTGTACCGGGGATTTGTTTAGACTACAACAATGTCAGACTTATTTTACTGATTCCCATTGCTGAAAACAACAACACATTGACTACAAAACGAAGTATTAACGAAGGACTACAGGAGAAAATTTGAACAGCTCATCATGACAGACTCCAAACATCATCAAAAACAACCCAACTACAGCTCCCATGTCTGCTCACTGTCGATCCACTCAGTAGCTTTCAGAATAACTAAACGTGTAAGCGGCTCTGAACTGAAGCAAAGTGTCAGTGATAAGCCTCGAATGAGAGGGGTTTAAAAATATTTTTTTTAAAAGCTGGTTTCAAGACTTATTGAAGTTTTCTTTATTCTTTCATCTGCTGAGAGGATAAAAGGAAGTGACAAGTTCTTCCACTTTTTAGCTTAAAGAAAACAGAATTATGTCGTTATGGTCTGAGAGTAAGAGAACGAAACAATCTTCATTTATTTTGAAAGAAGTTTTGAATCTGAGATTATGTTAATAAGAAAACTGTGTTACTGTATTAAGAGAAATGATCAGTTACAGATATGTGGATAACAAAAGCACAAGATCAATTGTGGCTTACTTTTCATCTTTAAACACAAAGTAAAAAGGAAAAACATGTCAGTCAGCATGGTGAGCACTGAGTGAAGAATATGTTTGCAGGAATATAAATATATAATATAAGTACAGCTTGTAACATACATTTATTTACATATACATATGTAGCAAGAGTGTGCTACATAATATTTAGTAAAGAATAATGATACTGCTTCACACTTTGTTGACCAGCTACACTTTTGTTGCCTTTTTTTAGACATTATTTTTTATTGTTGCTATGATTTAGTTTATTAGTTTTATTGATGTAGTCCCCAAAACATCAAAATATGCCATTGCAAAAGGACTTTACATACAGACCAGACGCTTTCTCTTACTTATTTGACGTATGCTGTTACACACTGAGGAACCATCCCTTCAGCATGAAACAAAGATTTCACATTTTGATTCATCAGTCCATAAAACTGCCTTCCAGTCTACAGTAGTCCAACATTTGTGGTTCCTGGCCCAGGCAACCCTTTTTTTTAACTTATTCTGGCATCTTATAAATGGTTTTCTTGTTGCAACTCGACCTGTCAAACCTGCAACTTAAAGGCTTCTCTTTGCAGTCAAAACTGAGATTTGTTTTCTACAATCACTATCAAGTTTTAAAGCTGTGGTCTTGTGAGGTGTCCCACACAAGCTTGACTTTCAGAAATGTATCTTCTGATTCTGTGTGGTTTGAAGTCTGCAGACCTCATCCCGTCAGTTTACTTAGAGTGGTTCTTGATGGTGAAGGAAACTACTGACTGACATCTTGACTTCATTGCAATTTCTGTGTAGGAAATATTTTTAAATGTTATGATGGTCTGTCTTTCTTCTAGGGTTAATTTCCTTTTTCTTGCCATTTTTATGGAAACACATGATCTTCTGCTGTACATTACAGTTCAAATAATACTCACAAGGACATGGTATCACAGCATGTTCCAACACTAGTTTTGCAAACACCTCTATCTGCAGGGGCAGGGTTGTAAGTAATCAAGAACACTTTGGACGCATGTAGGAAAAACTTTCAAGGCTTGAGTAACCTCCATTGCTGCAGAACAGCTTTAAGTGTTGGTGCTTCACTTCTTGTTCCCTGAAAAGGGAAGTGGTAACATACTATACATATATGCACATACATGTTGTGTAGCAAGAGTGTGGGAAATACTTGCATGCCCTTGGGGTTAAAAAAAATAGTAGTACTTCAGACTTTATTTTTGACCAGTTATACTATGGTGTTTTTTATTATTCAGTCCCACAACACAAGATATGCCTCCTCAGATACCTTTACCCAAGGCCCTTTCACATAGGACATAGCATGCATTGCGCTGATCACTAGCTAGAGAGAATGATACATCATACAGCCATGTATACCAGCAATAATTTTGTAAATGACAAGCATCACCAATTAGACAATATCACGTCAGACAGGTTTTTTTTAAAAAAGAGTCAAAACTGAAAACCTGGAAACCAAAACTTTGTCAAATGTGGGGGTTTTTTGCAACATTCTTTCCACAAACTCAAGTTTTCAAACAGTTGCAACATCTTCCACACTGTGTCAGTAGCTTCTGTACTGCATTTTCATCAAAATGGTGGTAAAAAAAATCGGCACAATTGTTCTCTCATGTCTTCAACCCAGCTGCGATGGCTGTGCGCAATGCGCCAAGTTACAAAAATCCAAAGGTGAATGACCAGCCGATGTACTGCCTTTAAATTGGTAAATTCAGGATGTGATCTCACAAATTGTCTTGCGACACCCGCAACACAAACAACACATCAAGCATAAAAACCCCATAAGGTCTCCCAGCAGCTCACAGAGAGAAAGCCACCAGTATCAACTGTCCATTAAATACTATGTGTTATAATCTCAGGATAATAATGCTCGAAAACTCAGGGTCCACTATCAGGACGTTTAATGACCACTTTCGGAGGCATCAACAGTTAGTCACAACACATACAGGAACATGTTTCCCACACAACATTCCGACAGGGAAAGCCCTGAAAAACCTCTGAAGGTTCCAGGGTGTAATGCCCCCAAACATACATTAACATCAACACTCTCTACAACACTATGGATCAGGTTAAATAGTTGTCATAGTATCTCAATGGCACAATGATACTGATATTATTGATAGTATTGTTATCAGTCTGGAGCATGGGTATATCATGGGTATATATGAATGTATTAGCATTACTTCTAGACTCATCACAGTGTTAGCCAGTGCAGAAGTTTAAAAATGTTTTGTTTATGACTGCCGATATGATGTTGCTTTGTCATTCACACACAGGAAGCATTTACATGTACAAGGTGGTTCTCAAGCCAACTTAAATATTTAAAGGTTAAACAGAGTCACTCAACACTGGTCATGTTTGATTCAAAGAAACATGATACCGATATAATAGACTTAACATTGACTATTAACTGCAGCTACATTAAATAGTCATTTCTGTAAACTCAACCTAAACAAGAGGCAAGGGAGAACTACATCCCTAAAGCTTTACGTAAAGAGGTAATCTGACGATTTTATTCTCCTGTAGCTGCAGGAGAATAGAGGGTGCAGGAGGGATAGAAAGATATGTGAGTTAAACTGGCTTGACTTTACCAAGTCAAAAACTAGTCAACTTGAAATAAAAACAGAAGCACAAAAAACACTCACAGTGTGGGTAACACAGTGCTTCTAATCAAACCTAGAGAGAATATATTTGTCAATTTTCAGTACCCACCCCCCTGTACAGGACGGTGATTTTCTACTGGGTCTTACCCAGTAGATGATGCAGGGTTTAGCTGGAGCCAGTGTGGGTGAGGGGACTCGCCCAGCCTGACTGCACTGATGACCAGGTGTCTTCCCTGATTGCCCTGATATGAAGAAACCTGAGTACGCTTGCAGGTCAAACTGTATCATCTCCCCTCTTGATTGTGGTACTTGTTAACCTATAGCAGGGGTAGGCAACTCCAGGCCTCGAGTGCCGGTGTCCTGCAGGTTTTAGATCGCACCCTGGGTTAACACACCTGAATCAAATGATTAGTTCATTACCAGGCCTCTGGAGAACTTCAAGAAATGCTGAGGAGTCATTTAGCCCTTTAAATCAGCTGGGATGGATCACGGACACATCTAAAACCTCCAGGACACCGGCACTCGAGGCCTGGAGTTGCCTACCCCTGACCTATAGGATGCTTTTAGAAGCCTAGAGTGCAGCCTTCGAGGGTGTGTTACCTGGAAAGGCTAGAACAACCTACACAAGCTGTTTGGAGTAATAAGGATTAATACTCAGATTTATACCTTTATTTTCTTTTACAAAGGGTTAAGAGAAAATCTACAATTAAATTGACTCTAATTGTGAGAGATTTTATCAAAGCAACTTGGCACAAGCAAAGCAAAAGCACAAATTTTAAAAAATCAAATCGCATCCATCTAATTCACATATCTAATGAAGCTACTCTGAGCTAATGCTGATTTTGTTCTTATATTTGGGAGGAGAGAGATTCGAGGAGATCTAAAGAAGCATTTATATGCATGCAGATGAAAACGACACATGTTGCACACAGCTAGGGCTCAGGGATAATCCAATTTTTCTTATTATATTATTCTTTCTATGATTTAATCAGCTTTAGCGCATATTTATGTAAATTAGATCACAAATTGTTACGTTTAGTTCAAAGTTAAAATGATATTCACAAACTGAGGCTGTATTCATCTGATCTTTATCTGAATTTTAGGTGTTTTTTAAAAAAAATATTTCACTGTTATTCTTATAGATGAAGCAGCTCAAACATCTTTCAGTGATTTTATTGGATGTCATGGCTGCAAAACATGTTACTGATTTAAAATCAAGTATTTGTGAAAGACTACATGAGAATAGTTGAACAGCTCACCATGAGACACTCCAAACATCATCAACAACAGTCCAACTACAGTTTCCATGTCTCCTCACTGTTGATCCAGTCAGCAGCTTTCAAACTTCAAAACCAAACGTGTGTGTTTTGCTCTGAACAGACTGCAGTGTGTCCTGTCAGCAATCGGCCTCAAAGGAGAATGTGTGAATGTGTTGGTGTCAGGTTTTACTGAAGTTCTGTTTATCTTTTCACACACTGAGAGGAAAAAAGGAAGTGACATCAGTTATTCTTCCACTTTTTAGCTTTCAAGCAAATAGACTTCATGTGTGAAGGACTGTGAGAAGGAGAACAAAACATTTGTCATGTATTCTAAAAGAAGCTCTGAGACGGAACTTAAGCTGACTTAGCTTTAGACGTGATGTTCATTGGTTTTTTGTTCCCTTTGTACAGAGATGAGCTATCAAGAAAGCAACTCGCTAGTACTGACTATGTGAAAAATTTAGAGTGATCACATTAGATGTAATAGTAATACATTTCAGACTTTTCACAGTGTTAGTCAGTGCAGCAGTTTTCAAACTGTTTTGATTATTGTAACAGATTCATTCACACTGTACTGTTTTTTCACACTTGTCTAAACTTCATGCTTTTTCTTTATAATGTTCCTTTTCTCAAGCAAAGTTTCTCACACCATCTTCCTCTTCTTTGCTCAAGTAAGGTTAGACCACCCAACAATGGTCATAAACCTACAAAGCCGACAGAGGAAGACGTGTGTTAAACTGGCTTCTAAGTACAAATAAGCTGACATAAGATTCAACATTTGACAGTGCACATGTTACGATGTGGTGCTACATATATAAATCTGATCTGGATTGTATTTAAATTAATGAGATCTGTTTTTGTTTACAATTCAAGTCAAAAAATAGTGGAAATGAAAAATGAAAGGTTTTTTGGAGATTCAACTTAGAGAAAACTCTGGCTTCCAGTAGTGTCTTGAAAGGAGTGCATATGAATGTGAGTGGCTATTTATTTTTCATAGCAATGCTATTTAGGTCTTGAATGCAGGGCCGGGGAGTTTTAGCCTTTTTATCAACAAAGAAAAACCCAGGTGAAGAGTTAGGGATGTATTTCTCCACTGCCTCTTGTTTATGTGGCAAGAGGTTATAGAGATGACTGGTAGGTAACGTAGCTCTAGATAACAGCAAATGTTAATGTCAGTTAATGTGTAACAATGTGGCATCATGTTTCTTTAAATAAAGCATGATCAGTGTTGGGTGACATTGCTTAATATTCGTTACGCAAGCAAAAAAGAGGAAGATGGTGTGAGAAATTTAAGTTAGCTTGAGAAATGGAACTTTACAGAGAAAAAGCATGAGGTTTAGACCAGTGTGAAACAAGAGTGCAGTGTGAATGTATCTGTTTTACCACCTTGTAAATGCAAATCAGGTTCCTTTGTGTGGATCACAAAGCAAAATCAAATCAGCAAATTCATTTTTTCACACCAAAACGTTTTTTAAATAAAAACACAAGTTAAGACTTTGATGAGGCTACAAGTGATGCTAATAATCTGACCACAATTTCAAAGTTTTCAGATGCAAACAAGTCAGTACAAGAGAGATGATAAATTGTCAACATGTGATATCCCAAGGTCGCAGATTGATTACCGGTTGGCCGTGATCCCTACCTGCCTCAGGTACTCCAAGATCACAGCCACTCGCTGCACATGCACGCACAGGTGTCGCTTTGAATGATGTGTGTAGAAGAAGCATCCAGCCCATGAAGTGTTGGAGAGTTGCTTGGGGTCTGAGCAGAATGATCATGTCGGTTTTTACCTTCATTTTAATAATATTTCAGCATAGAAGCTCAGAGACATACAGATATACAGAGAGAGATGTTGGAACAGTTTAAAAACTTGAGCATTTGTAGAAAAAACTTGTAGAAAGTCTCGGCTTCTGGTTTTGACTTCTCCTCCTATACCAGCAGAATTGGCAAAAGTACAGACATTCAGTATTTAAGCAGAAATGCAGATACAAGTGTTGAAAAATTAGCTCTTTGGAGTATGTTTCTACCAGCTATTTTGGTACAAAGCTTACTGAACTTTTTGCTATATTAATGTAACAATCAAATAATATCAGTAGATGGCAGTAAAAACTTTATAATTACCACTGTCATTCCTGTTTAGGTTATTGATCCTAAATGTTGCATTGGTGAGAATAAAGAGAGATCTATGCTTTGTGATATTACGAAGAACTGTATTATTTATTATACTGACATCTAGTAGTCTATTTACTGAATTCCTGAACAGCATATTATAGTTCATCAGTTGGATGACCACAGTTCCTCCCAAAGCTCCAAAATCTGAGTCCCATTCTGTCTGCCATTACAGTAGGTTTCCACACCTGCATTTCCCAACCCCCTGAGCCATGGTCGCTCTGTAACCAGAAGGTCGCCGGTTCGATCCCTGGGCTCTCTGTCCTGGTCGTTGTGTCCTTGGGCAAGACACTTTACCCTACCGTCTACTGGTGTTGGCCAGAGGGGCCGATGGCGCGATATGGCAGCCTTGCTTCTGTCAGTCTGCCCCAGGGCAGCTGTGGCTACAACTGTAGCTTTCCTCCACCAGTGTGTGAATGCGAGAGTGAATGAATAGTGGTATTGTAAAGCGCTTTGAGTGCCTTGAAAAGCGCTATATAAATCCAATCCATTATTATTATTAAATAATGATAATCATCATCATCATCAAGTAAAGCAAAAATATCACCAGTGTGAGCGTTCGGTCTCTACTACTGTGGCAACATTTGCAAATGTTTAAATAAAACAGTGAGTGTCGTTTATAAAGAGCAAAAACAAGGTTAAATAAATACTTGAGTAAATGATTCATCTTCAGTCCAATTTTATAATGAATATTGTTATTTATATAGTTTAATCAGCTCAACTGTAATAACTGCATTTATTTTAGGTGCATATGTATGTAAATTAGATCATAACATTTGATGTTATTATTATTACAAGACACCAAACAATGTCATTAAAAACAACATTCAAATTATATTCACAAACTGAGACTGTATTCAGCTGATCTTTCTCCAAACTATTATTTTTTCAGTGCCTCATTGTTTCAAATGCTTCATCAATAAGAATATTATCAGACTTATTTCGCTGATTGTACTGGATCCTGTGGCTGCAAAACATGTTTTTGATTTTAAAATGAAGTATTAATGCAGGAAAAGTTGAACAGCTCACCATGAGAAACTCCATACATCATCAACAACAGTCCAACTACAGCTTCCATGTTTTCTCACTGCTGATTCAAGCAGCAGCTGTCAGACCTTTACTCTCAAAAACAAATGTATGTTTTACTCTGAACAGACTGCAGTGTGTCCTGTTAGCCTCAAAGGAGTTCAAACACTGGCAGGTTTTACTCTGTTCTGGGTTTTTTCGTATACTGAGAGAAAACAAGGAAGTGACATCAGTTGTTCTTCTCCTCTTTTTAGATTACAAGAGAATAGAATTAATGGACTGTGAAGAAAAGAATGAAACATTTAACATTTATTTTGAAAGACATTTTGAGACTGACAGCTTAAGTTCCTGAGAGCCCTATGTTTCTGTATTAAAAATAAATTTCCTTTAGATGACAAAATAAGTATAAATTTAATTGTTTTATAGTTTTCATCTTTAAAAACCCTCTGTGGCGTGGGTGTGGTCCTTGGCCAGCTGCAGAGGAGGAGTGACGCAGTGAGCTCCCGGGGCGGCGCAGGGGCGGGGTGAACAGGTGTGCTGGGATCTGACAGTGATTGTGTCTCTTTATATGTTGGCAGTGACAGACGGAGACGGAGGTGACAGCAGAGAAAGAGAGCGCGGGAGCATATGTGTCCACGTACAACCCCGAGTTTAATAAAAAGTTCTGCATTGTCAAAGTCGCTCCGGCTGGTATTTCTTGGGTCCACCGTTACACCCTCCTTCTCTTGTGCTGTTTTGTAGCAGTGTATATACTTGAGACTGTTGACTTTCTCTCTGTCCTGCACTGTCTCTCTTTTTCTTTCTCTCTGATTGTGTAATAAAAGTATGAACATGTATTTATAAGTTACACTTGTGTTTGAATCCTGCAGCTTATCACACATTTGATTTCCATGTGTGACAACTGCAAGTGTCCAGAGTGAGGACAGACTGCGGGACCCGCTGCTGCACATCATCTGTGAGGCTTTGCACCCCTGATGATCCACCAGGACAAACTCAGCAGTGTGTGAGGAAGAGGAGGAGGAAGAGCCAGCAGCAGCTGACAGATGGAAAGAATAGACAGACTGTTCCCTGTTTGTGAAGGACTGCTAGGAAAGTTTAACATAACTAATTGTCTGTCCTGAATCAGTCTTAAGAGGTAATGTTCAAATAATTTTATCATCCAAGTGTTTTCAGTGTGGGAGAAAGTACTCAGGGCCTTCAAGTTACACACTATGAAAGGCAGCAACAAGTGTAATATTCAGAAACTTAAAGTATGTATCAGCAGCAGAATGGACCTAAAAATAAATGTCCATGTTTGTTTGAGTTCTATGAAGCTTTGAGTATTTTGGATTAGTAGCACTGCTGTGTTTGTTGCATCATATTGCTGTAATTGTTTATATGCTTTATATATTCTGAGGTAAGTTGATCTATAGTGTTACATCATATTCTATAAGGATGTTCTGTGTTTGTAGACTTTCTGCCCAGTTTGACCCATTTAGCAGATGTCAGCCTGTTTAAGGCTCTGATATCTATTCTGTATGACTTAAAGCAGTTATGACATGGTCTGATTTTCACACCCAATAAAGGAATATTTCATATATCAGTCTACTCTTCATTTTATCAGAAACAGTTATCACAGCTCGTACATTTTCTTTTTACACATATATGTAAACATTGAGCCAAATTTAGTAATGCCAACATAATAACTATATAAATATAAATAACTGCAACTTTACTGAAGCTAGAGTTCACTGCTGTAATAACTAATAATGATTAATATAATAATAACTGTAATATTGGCCATATTATATTTACATTACCAAAGTGAGATGACTTTAGCTTCATTAACAAAATTAGCTGATTGTTATTTATTAGCTAATCTTAAAATGACTGTTCAGTACAGAAATTAAGCCCAACAATCATGTCTCAGCCTCGGATACTTTTCAAACAAAGCTCATACAAACAGATGAACAAAAACATTTTCTCCTTCATTTCTGTCAAACAATGCTGTATGAAACATTTCCAGCGGTGAGTATCATGGTTGCCATTTCACAAGCCTCGCACTTTTGGCCCTCTCGGCCTTTGACGTACATAGACCGCGAAGGCCGCGTGCTCCAAGGATGCAGACCCTGAATTTGGACACGTCATGTCTCCCCAGTCTCTGTCTTGAGGTCAGTCGGTGTGTTTCCTGTTTTACATTGAAGGTCTTTGTCTTATGTCAGTGTATTCTGTTTTGCTTCCTCCCAGTCTCATTTCATCTGATTAGTGTCAGCTGTGTTCCCTGCCCGTTTCCCCATGTTTCCTGTTCCTTGCCTCAGCTCACCGTCCTCAGGTTAATTTGTTATTTCTAGCTTTTCTCAGTATAGGTTCTGTTAGCTTTGTTTTGTTTGTTTATCACCAACTGTAAGTAAAAGCTCACTCTCAGAAAAGTCAGTGCCTGTACTTGGGTCCTTACTTATCTCTCTACATGACCTGATCATGACCGTGACAATGTTACTGTCAAGGTTGGTTAGGTGAAGGACTTAATTGCAAGACTTAAAGCTGGTTGAAAGTAAAAGGGGGTTTATTTACAGAGGAAAACCAGGTGAAATATATACATATTAAACAGTACAGCAGGGGAAGAGGGGCTCCGGGGAAACCAGGGGAGAATGTCCAGTGCAGGGAAATATCCACACTCCTCTTTGCATTGTCTGTGACTACAAGCACTCCATATATATATATATGTTCATCAGTTGTATATATATATATATATATATATATATATATATATATATATATATATATATATATATATATATATATATATATATATATATATATATATATATATATGAAATACCAAGGGCTCAGAGAAGAGCTCGAGAGGATGTGGAGGGTGAAGGTAACGGTGGTCCCCGTGGTAATCGGAGCACTAGGTGCGGTGACTCCCAAGCTAGGCGAGTGGCTCCAGCAGATCCCGGGAACAACATCGGAGATCTCTGTCCAGAAGAGCGCAGTCCTGGGAACAGCTAAGATACTGCGCAGGACCCTCAAGCTCCCAGGCCTCTGGTAGAGGACCCGAGCTTGAAGGATAAACCACCCGCATGGGCGTGCTGGGTGTATATATACATATATATATATATATATTAGGGGTGCAACAATACACAAAATTCACGGTTCGGTTCGGTTCGATAATTTGGTGTCACAGTTCGATATATTTTCGATACAAAAAAAAATGTTCATGCCTTTTTAATTTGTCATTTATTAAGATTATAAATATATATTTTAACTCAAAAGTACAGTTTTTAAATTTAACCCTAACCCTTGTGCGTGTTTTTTATTTTGACAGCGAATGCGCACCTGCGGACCACTTATGTGCAGCCCCGGTTATTTAGCTCGTATAGTGCGTGTGTAAAAGCAGCAGGATATATATCTTAGTTATGCTGAGCCAAATAAGACAGGTCAGGGTGAAGAAGTGACAGCCAAAGAAAAGCTTACCACAAAACGGAAAAGTTATGACAAATCAGACTATAAGGCAAAAAGAAAGTGCAGCTTTATGGTTCCATGGACAAAAGAATTTCTGTGGCTGCAATATGACGAGCTATACAACCGGGGCTGCACATAAGTGGTCCGCAGGTGCGCATTCGCTGTCAAAAAAGAAAAAAAAAAACGCGCACAAGATATGAAGTTGCAAAGTGTGTTTGCATACATAAGATTTTCTGGAGGAGGACAGACATTTGTTTAGAACTCTTAAAGATGTCGAAGAAGCAAGCTCCCTTAAGCAATAACTTTGGTGTTCCTCCACCTCCAAACAAATGTCAGAAGGAGTCCGAACCACAAAAGAAGCACGTATTCTCGGAAGAGTGGTTGCAGGAGGTGAGCTGGCTTCAAACAAATGATGAACGCACAGAGATGTGGTGCGGAATGTGCCGTGAAAATCCCACTCTAGTGGACAAAAACAGTGCCTTTTATTTGTATGCAAACGCGTGTTGCAACTTCTTATCTGGTGCGCGTCTTTTATTTTGACAGCGAATGCCACATGCGGACCACTTATGTGCACCCGTGTAAATAACATAATGTTCTGCCGGGTGTGTTGTTGGTTTTCTCTCGATTTCTGAGTCGACAAGCGCCTTTGTTACTGGGACCAGTCATTTTAAGAAAGGCCCCCATTAGAACCCATGAGAAATGCAAGAAATGCATTATTGCTCAGTCTGCAATATCTTTCCCAGAACAAACACCAATTGCAAATAACATACTAAAAATAAACCTGAAAAATCTGTTTAGAACAGCGTACTATGTTGCAAAGAGTGAACTACCACTGGCAAAATTTATCTTTGCAAACTTCAAAAAGCAAATGGCCTAGATCTTGGTTCCACTTACCTCTGACCCGTGACTTCAGTGGAAATTTCAAATTCAGGATCTGACACAGACTGATTCATGTCCTACACAGTTCTTACAAGTTCATAGAAATTTCTGTTCAATTAGAACCAAGTATTTGAGTTGATGATTGTAATTTTTATACAATGTTGTAATTTGTTTTCAACAATTTTTTGATTAATGTTTTGTTTCCTTTACAATATTATACTTTAATGTATAATATTGTAAAGGAAACAAAACATCAATCAAAAAATTGCTCTCTTTTTTATTCGGGCTACTTACATTTATTTTGGGCTACCAAAAACTGAAGAGTCCCTGCCCGAAGGGCTACCAGGGATTTTGAAATTTTGAGAGCCCTGAGATATATTTATTTTTTTAATTACTTTTGTTTCAGCAACATTAAATTTAAAAACTGTACTTTTGAGTTAAAATATATATTTATAATTTTAATAAATGACAAATTAAAAAGGCATGAACATTTTTTTTGTATTGAAAAAATATCGAACTGTGACACCAAAGTATCGAACCGAACCGAACCGTGAATTTTGTGTATCGTTGCACCCCTAGTATATATATATACATGGTGGTGGCTAACCAACCGGACATTGTGGTGGTAGACAAACAGAAGAAGACGGCCATAGTGATCGATGTAGCGGTTCCGAATGACAGCAACATCAGGAGGAAGGAACACGAGAAGCTCAAGAAATACCAAGGGCTCAGAGAAGAGCTCGAGAAGATGTGGAAGGTGAAGGTGATGGTGGTCCCAGTGGTAATCGGAGCACTAGGTGCGGTGACTCCCAAACTTGGCAAGTGGCTCCAGCAGATCCCGGGAACAACATTGGAGATCTCTGTCCAGAAGAGCGCAGTCCTGGGAACAGCTAAGATACTGCTCTGGTAGAGGACCCGAGCTCAAAGGATTGACCGCCCGCAGGGGCGAGTGGGGAATTTTTTTTTTTTTTAATATATTTATTTCATCTGATCTCTGTACGAGTGATGCAACAGGTTTGAGCTCATCAGACTTGTTAAAGTCTGACAAGTTCAGCAGTGTTGTTACAGATGTGTGTTTGTGCACACATGTGTGCCTTTTATAATGGCAGATCATTTCCAAGTTGTACACTAGATTACTAATGACCACAATAACAGAAACAGCAGTTTGTCTTTGGGGTTTAAACTGATCTTTTGTTTGGTGATAAGGATACGTTCTCCAAGAAAGTTGGTGAGTGTCATTTCACAGAATAGAAGCACAGATATTTGCACACTATGCTTGTACAGACTGTACAAACAGGAAGTGTTTGTCTGTGATGACTCAATGACCTTGAATTGCCTGTATAAATGTTTTATTTCATTTTAAATGTATCTTTGGGCTTCTTTTTGTTTCCTTTAGCACTTCTGTTGAAGCTGTTCCTCGAACACCTCCAATGCTGTCTGATTTTGTGATGTTACAGCATCACGTTGCTGCTTTGTGACTGAATTAGTTCTATGAAGATTTTTAGGCACAATCCAAACAACTGGTTCCTTGTTTTTACTGTCTGAAAATTATCACCCATTGTTTTAAAGAATGTTTACTCACGGCGGTTTCAATATTTGTTCTGTCAGCAGTGTTATCTTTTAAGGTACATGAGTGATGTGCTTGCTAACAAAGCCAGTGGCCAGCAAAGGTTGTTCTGCATTTATCCTCTAAATGTACATAAATAAATGTAACTAAATAGGGTTCTTGACTGTGCCCCACATTTTCTACAAAAGAAAAAACACCTGGGTTGTAATATGAGTTTTTTTTATACTGAAACTTGAAATGCATTTTTAGTCATGAAATAACCAGGAAAAAATAATGAAGTTTAATAACCATTGTTACATAAAATATCCCAAAAGTGTTTATGTGCATAGTCAGACACTAAAGAGTTGCTTTCTCCAGACTTTGCACAGAGCACTGCATTCATCAGATAGAGAAGGACTGCCTGAACAGAACAGAAGAGAGTAAAGTTTAACCTTCAAAAAATGCTTTGGAAGATTTCCCACATTTAAACCCCAAATTAATAACAATGGATTGCATTTATATAGAGCTTTTTGAGGCCCTCAAAGCACTTTACAATTCCACTATTCATTCACTCTCACATTCACACACTGGTGTGTGTCAAGCTACAGTTGTAGCCACAACTGCCCTGGGGCAGACAGACAGAAGCCAGGCTGCCATATCGCGCCATCGGCCCCTCTGGCCATCACCAGTGGGTGAAGTGGCTTGCCCAAGGACACAACAACTTAGACTGTCCGAGCCGGGGCTCGAACCAGCAACCTTCTGATTACAAGACGAACTGCCAACTCTTGAGCCACGATCGCCCCTTTGAATTAAGTAAAGCAATTAAGACCAGATAGATCACGTATTCAATTAAATCTTGGAAGCATTGTAAAACAATTATTATCAGAGGAAGTAATGTCTTTGTGATGGCGGGTGTAGAAGAAAGAAAAAGCCAACAGACCATCCCTTTCATACCTGCACATGGCCCCTATACTTGAAATGATAACCTTCTAGAGGCCTCCCCTCATGTGACATGATAAAGAAACCACTGACAGTTGTCACACCTGTCAACCAGTTATTACCTAATAACAACCAGTTATTAGAAGCACTTCTTTTGTCCTGTCTTCCTCCATCTTAACATCTTTGGACGTGATTTCTGTGATTGCTGCTACTGTTGTGCATGTTGAAATAAACTGGCATTGACATGTTTGATGGGTTCATAAAGAGTTTGTCCTACCAATATAAAAATATAACCATTATAAACCAGCTAAACTGCACATGCAGACCAATGGTTCTGTTGTTTAACCTGCTCTCACAGACATACATGGGTAGATAATAGACAAAAAAAATGTCGCCCAGTAAACCTGATACAGTACAACAGCACAAGCGACTGGAACCTTCAAAATGATCATACAGTGGCTGCTGCAGGACAAACAGACAGCCAAGTGAGATCCAAAACAAAGAAGTTTCATTAACATTCCCACTTTTTGCATTAAATATAGGGAATTGTTTTCGATTAGTCAGTATCACGAAAATGCATCATAGTAATTCTGAAGGATGTTATGTGACTGGTTTTGGTGTTTTGTTAGCAGGTTTATTCAAAATGGTAGGGAAGGATTTGCAGGAAATGTTTTACCAGAGGTGAGGCATGGCCTAGTGCAGAAATGATAACAAAGTTGAATTTGATTACAGATTTGTTTGTTTTTAAAATATTTACTATTTTGAGGAAAAGTAGGTAGTTGAAATCATATCATTATAAATAAATATCACACTCTAAAAGAAGTGTTGGAAGCGCCACGTCCGGTGTGGCAGACGTGTGGAGTTTGTAGAAAGGACCCAAAATGCAGCAGCTCTGGTGCAGGTGAGTATTTATTGAACAAAAGTGGATACAAACAGAAATGGCGAGGGTGAGCATGAACTAAGAAAACCTAAACTGGAAAAACTAACAGAACTAACCAGAAACCAAGATGCAGGGAGGTACGAGGAAATACACAAAGAGACGGACGGAGAGACGGACGGAGAGACGCAGGGAGACCGAGGGGAACAACACAGACGGGTGAACACACACTATAAATACACACACCAGTAATCAGAGGATGGGAAACAGGAGGGAAACACTCGGAGCAAAACAAAACAGGAGCACTAGAAGGTCACAAAACAGAACACGAGTCCAAAACCAAAAGAAGACAAAAAAAGAAACACACTGGGGCTCAAGAAAACAAAGTCCAAAACAGAACACTTCAGGGGGCCGACAACACAGGAGCCCGAGGGCCAACCATGTGGACGGCAACGGCGGCGACAAGCAGGCAGTTCAGGGGGCCGACCGTGCGGACGGCAACGGCGGCGATGTGGAAACAGTTCAGGGGGCCGACCGTGCGGAAGGCAGCGGCGGCGATAACACTGGTCCGGGGGCCAGCCGTGCAGAAGGCAGTGGCGGCGACTCAGGCGAAGTGGGTCTGGGGACCACCCACGACGGCCATGGCGCCCGACCAATAGCCTGGAAAGTGGCCGGTTAACGGCTGGACCAGGCGACGCTGAAGCTGAAGCTGAAGCTGAAGCTGAAGCTGAAGCAGAAGCCGAAGCCGAAGCTGGACCAGGCGATGCTGAAGCTGAAGCAGAAGCTGAAGCTGGACCAGGCAAGGCTGAAGCTGAAGCAGAAGCCGAAGCTGGACCAGGCGAAGCAGAGGCTGAAGCTGGACCGGGCGAAGCTGAAGCTGAAGCTGGACCGGGCGAAGCTGAAGCTGGAGCTGAAGCTGGAGCTGAAGCTGGACCAGGCGACGGCAAAGCTGAAGCCAAAGCTGGACCAGGCAACGCAGAGGCAGAAGCAAAGGCTGCTGCAGGCGAGGATGATGAAGCCGCTGCAGGCGAGGATGAGTCTGAAGCTGGACCAGGCGAGGGTGAAGACTCGGAGGCTGGCGGCACTGCTCCGGCCCGGGTCGACACCACTGATGCCATCAACACCGGTGTATCCGAGCAGTGGGAAAGAGGTGGAGGAGCTGCGTGGGGCACCTTGGCAACCGGAGGTGGTGGACGAGGTGCGTGAGGAGCCAGCAGGCAGTCACAGGATACGAAATTTTCCATCAGATATGTATCTTTTTTGAGTTTGTGTATTCTGTTTGTCTTTGGCGTTTATCTAAGGTGAAATCCTGTTTCCTGTTTCAGGATGTTGCACATCACGAGAAATAATTTGGCATCTTGCCTTAGTCAAACAGTATAAATAAATCAGGTCCCTGGTTTGCTGCACCATCGGCTCAGCTCTTCACTGAAACCAGCTCTAACACCATGCTGTCCTCCAGACTCAGCAGCACACTGTGTGAGTACAAAAAAATCTTTCCACCCAAAAGGTTGTTCTTAATGTATCATTTATATGATTTTTGTTTGATCAGTAAGTGGTGTATTTAACATCCATTTTTTCTTTGGGTTTTCTTTATTGTCATTTGTGTTTTGAGGTAAATTAAAGTCCATCTGAAACACTGTTAACTTAATACAGAAGATAAATGAATAAATCAGCTGTAGTTCATGCACCATCTAACACTGAGGTTTCTTTTTTGTGTTTCAGTGCTTGCAGCAACATGTGTACTCATGACTTCAGGTAATTGTTAAATGTTCAGCAATTGTTTATCCAAATGTGCCTTTCTTTTATCCCAATACTTTAGCCACACTAGTCATTTAAACCCATTGTTCTGTGCTTTCACTCAAGTACGATGGAGTGTTACGACCACATAAAAAGTAATATTGTTCACTTTGAGATTACAGTCAAAATTTCAAAATTAAATTGCAAATGCTCAGCACTTACTGTGTCTGTGATACAACATCCACCCTCTTTACTGCATGGGGCTGTGTCCATTGCTATCCTTACATCTGTTCATTGTATTTCTTCTTTTCTCTCAAAATGAACAATAATATTTTTCTTTTTGATGTGGCCCTAAGACTCCTTCATACTCCAAGTTTCTTCCAAAGAGGTACCCTGGATTTGCAAATTGGTTATGCTTTATGTACAGTATGGTGAATTTTGTGCTGTGTGAATACTTGAATGTGATAAGCCACTAACAACAAGAACCTCTGATAGGTTTTTAGTCCCATTACCATTAGGGATTAATCCTTTAGTTAAACTCTGGAAACTCTATTTGATTTATTGAGGTCTTGAGTGATAGGAACATTTCAGTAACCAATAATAGTTCCCTGTGAAACTGATGTTAAATTAGTGGTAGTAGCTTTTGGTAGTCATTAAAACGGTAGGGACACGTCCCCATTGTCGCTACCATAAGTTACTTCTGATTCACCTGCATCATGCTCAGCCATTTACATTACACATGAGACTTACTCAGAATTCATTCAAGAAGAACACTGATACTGTTGGGATTTATTTTATTTATTTATTTTTTATTGTATTTTTATTTATTTTACCTTTAAGGTTAATATCTCACAATTAGCATCACACATTTTATTCTTTACTGCACACAGTGTATTGTAGAATAGTTAGTAGAATAATAGAATAGTTTGTAGAATAGGATTCACTCTGATACTAACAGACTCAGCCCCCTTCACAAGAATGTGGATGGGGTTGTGGTACCCACAAGACAAGGCCATATATCAGGTGCTGTTATGGTGTTGGGTATAGACCAGGGGTATAGGCAACCTTTCTGATGACGTGTGCCATCTAAAATTTCCTCAGAAGTCAGTGTGCCATATGATTGCATTAGCAATAAATTTAATAACGCTCTATATTAACAGTTACACAATATATAGAACCACTTTATAGAATTATATTTGTTTGGAGATGTTTGCAGCTATCAGCAAATAGTTATCAAGTATTTTGAAACAAAAAAAAATAAAAAAGACACTTTTTATCCATAACAAGAACTCCATAACAGCAAATGAACTGTACAACAGAAAATGCAAATGCTATTCATGGTCTCCTCACAACAATGATAAGAAAAATAAACTGGGCCAATATGGCATGTTTGTTAATACATTCTAATCTCTGGTCTCTCACTCAGAGACACAGGTCTCCGAGTGTCCAGCATTCAGACTGCACTCTTCATGTGAGAGAAAATCTGTTCACATAGATATGTAGAGCCAAATACTGGCCTCTGCAATGTTCTGAAGACAGTTAAACTTGTCAGATAGTGATGTCCAGCAGGTGAAAATGCAAGCTCCATGAACACACACAGCTGTGGATTCCAGCTGCTTCGATGTTGCATTAACTGGCATTAACTCAGCCAGTTAATGCGAGACAAATCTAGCTGCTCATTAAAGCTTTCTGGTTTGATCAGAAAATAAAACGTGTTTCATCCTAGCTGAAGTACGGGACAAACTGTGTTCCTTTTCACCTCAATACACGTAATATTTTCTCTGAATACGGGACGATTCCGTCTTTTTACGGGACGGTTGGCAACTCTACTAACTAACCTCATGAATAAAATAAAGTTCACTATCAGTAACATCCTTCCCTCCCCATCTCCAGCTGCCTCCCTCTTCCCGCTCCTCCACAACCACCCACACATGCAGGGCCTTGGAGTGGGGGTATGTCACCAGGGTGCAGAGGAGGCTACCCCCCCCCCCCCTGTCCCCTTCTGGCTGCCTCTGCCTCAATTTTATCCCACATCTTAGACATTCACATTATTCACACTCTCATTACACATACATATAGGATCTTGGGGGTGGGCACAATCACGGAGTCCAAATCACCATCAGGGTGTATACCTCACCCCTGACGTCGTTGCCCACCTCTCAATTTTAAATACACTTAGTCATTGAGGGTTAGCAGGAGGGACTATGCGCTTACCTGCTGCTCCTTGGCAGGTAGCTCCATGCCCTCCTGGGTTTTAATTGCACCTTAGAACACATATGCATCAACACTACAATGAGCGGGTGGAGGGAGGTTTGGAGTCTTCTCCCACCCCCATTCTCTGCGGCCTGCTGGAGCGGGAGGGCTAGTAGGAGGAGTTGGCCGTCCGACTGCGGTCTGGGGTGTGGGGCCTCCCTGCTGCTGCAGAGTCGGGGTGGTCTGCCTCTCCCCACCGCAGGGAAAAGGGTAACACCACCTGGGTCTGGGTGCAATTCCCCCCTCCAGGGGCAAGGGTACCTAGACCCGGATTGTAGAGTACGCTTGGGGAGTGTGATTGTGTGTACAGCGTCTCTTTATGTCTGTCTCCATGTTGGTTGAGTGTGGAGTGAGTGCATATGAGAGCATGAGGGTGGGAATGGATGTTTGTGTCTGTGTGTGCCTGTATGTCTGTGTCTATATGTCAGGTTGGGTATCAGACGCCACCTCTCTGGGGACACCTCAGGCCCTCCAAGGTTTGGAGGCCTATCTCCACCCACCACCACTTCCCCTGCCGGTGGCGGACTCCCTCAGGTGTCGGTGTGTTGGTGGTTCTTTGTGTCTGGGGGTGGGCGTCCGGGTACACACCGGCTCACTCCCTGGCGGCCGCTTGTCGGGGCCTGGGGCCTGGGGCCCGCTCGGGCCCCCTTTGGAGGTGGGGTGCCCCCGGCCTCTCGGCCTAGGGCTCGGTCACTCAGGCGCAGCTGGGGGCCGGCGGAGCTCACGGGCGCGTCACTGCAACCCCCCCTGGCTTCTGCTCCGCGGCTGCTGAGTGAGCCCTCATCTGGGACTCTCCTCAGCTCTTACTGGAACAGTGGCGCGGCTGCCCCTCTGTTGGTCTTCCATGGTCTTTTGTGTTCTGGGGGCCTCTGGATGTCTGGAGTTTTGATCTCCTCCATACCCGCTTCACACCCTGGAGGACGGGGCTGAGGCCCCCCCACACTCCCTAGCAGATCATTACATGGAGAAACCTTTGGAATGCAAGCATGCTGATCCACACAGGTATGCACACATGGGTATTCACAGACGCGGACTAAAGCTTTCTTGGCTGCTGCCTCAAAGCACACTGTGCGCTGTCTATCTTGCGTGCTGCACAATATTGTTTATTACTTAGTAAATACTGATATCTATGACTAGCTAGTTTATTGTGATGGTGCTTTGTTTTCTCTATTATTATGTTGCTCTTTGTTGTTTGCTGTCTCCTCTGTTTGTTTGTTTGTTTGTTTGTTTGGTTTTTTTTTCTCCATACAGGTGACCCAGGAGTTGTTTTTTTTTGTCTCTCTTCCCCCCCCTTCTCACCGTCTCTTCTCCCCTTTGGTTTTCTTTCTTTCTCTCCCCCTCTCTCTCTCATTCATTCCCCCTGTCCTATTTATTAAAAAAAAAAAAAAAAAAAAAAAAAAAAAAAAAAATGACAAAGGATGAACTGAAGCTCTGCCATCACGTAATGTCGCATACTGCTGTTTCTGATGTCATTTAGAAAAAAAAAGAAAAAAAAAAAAAAAAAAAAAAAAAAAGTAACATCATAGCACCCACCCAGCTGTATGCTAGCTAGCATGCAGTACGAGTTATTGTAACTGACTGTAAAAAGTCAGCACAACAAAAATAAACTCCACCTAAACTTGGTTTATATCTGACCCAGATAGACTGCAGGTCATAACTTCTTACCTGTAGTTCAGTTCACCTGACACTCGGACCAGCAGCCGCTTCGGTCTCTCCTCCTCCTGCCTCCCCTTTCTCTCATCCACCTGCTGGTCTCCACCACTTGGTAATGTTACTGAATCTGTGGAAGCCCCGCCATATCCGCCACCAAACAACTGAGTTATTTTCACACACCGGCCAGCATCTGGCCAATCCACCACCTTTCATTATTTATACCGTTACAAAAAAAAAATCATCGGTCCATAAAAATGGAAAATCACCATCGGCCCACTGAGCAAATGCCCAGTATGCCCGATGGCCAGTCCAGCTATGGTCGTGCCATCAGTTAACCCTTCGCGTGCCACGACTGGGTTGTCTATACCAGGGTTGCCGACCCCTGGTATAGACCTATGCATTCCTATGCAAGAAGGTAAGAGGTGGTTGCCATGGTAATGGGTGAAGCGGCATCTACAATAAGGTGATGCCGAGAAAGTTGCAGCGGAAGAGATGTGTGCTGGATCTCAGCCAAGTGAGGAGAACTGTGACTTTCCTCCAACTTTTGACCAATTGCCTTAATATCCTGTTTATCACACATAATAAAAAGCATTTACTGTCTGGGTGTGGGACGCTATATTTAACGAGCGACTGAGCGACTTTTTTTCTAAAAAGCGACTAGAGACAAATCTGGCGACTTTTTCTGGTGTTATTGGAGACTTATTTATGACGACTTTTTGACGTGAAAGCGCGTATCGCTCTTACTCTCAAACAGCAGCAGGTGCTGCCGTGGGCACCTCGCCCGTTCCAAAGCGCTATAGCGGTGCTATATTTTATATTCGTTCATATTTGCTTTAGGAGCAAACAGATGAATAGAGGCCCTACCGTAGTATGCTTCATTTATCCAAGACTTACTAATTATGGAGTTATTTTCCATTTCAGGCTTTGCTAGAACTGGTCCTTTAGCCCACTTCCCAGTGTCAACAGAGAGGGTGATCACCTGTGCCAGCCCCGACAATGTACAACGCCTGAGCTGTGGTAACATGAAAATAATCTCTATGTTTAAGGTTTTTTATAGCTCTTTGCTATCACACAAATATAAACCCAGTTGTGAGGTAATCTCAATTCTTTCTCATTTCCAGCAGGAGACGGCTTCTCTGGTTGTAAACAGAAGTCTGATTCTATGTCTGTAAGATAATTAGCTTACCCCCTGCAGATCTCTGACCTCAGTAAACACTTTGCTGAGGAGGATAACCTGTTAAGGTTTCAGTTCTTTTTGTGCTTTATTTAGTGAAACTACAGTTTATGCTTGTGACTCATATGATCTTTCAGATTCAATGTAATACCCCAGATCTACAGAAATGAAGGCATTCTCTGATTATTGAAAAACATAAAGAGCCTTGGGTTTTCCTCTTGTGCTGCACACCTTATGCATTTCTCATGAGTTCCTCCTTTTGAACTTTCTTTCCCATGCTTTCTGTAAAACAGAGAATGGGGTGATCATTGTGCAATCAGTTCTGTACGGAAGGACAGATGCAGAAACCTGCAGTGTGGGGAGACCTGCAGAACAGCTTAAAAATACACAATGTTCCCAGGATGGCGCCCTGAAGGTTGTCAAGAGCAGGTACACAAATCTGAGCACTTTATATCAATCATTAATTGATCACTTTAACCCACCTTTGTCTCCCTGCAGATGTGATGGTCAGAAGGTATGTGAAATAAATGCAAACCTCTTCAGTACTTCTGATCCGTGCTACGGCATTTACAAATACGTGGACACCACCTACGCCTGCTTCCCAGCCAGTAAATTACATCTGTAATAAGAAACTAATATTCAGTCAAATCTGTGAATGTCCATGTTTCTAATGTTCCTTGTTGTCACTTTGTCAGTCCACAGTGTGACATGTGAGGATTCTCTGGCAAACCTTCAGTGCGGTGAGAGCACAGTTCCTCTTTCTTTGTGTGTCTCTGGATTCATCTGATAAAGATACAAATGAAGTTAAAGTTAAATACGTGTTTAAATCTTTAATGTTTGCTCTTCATCAGATGAAGGACAGGTTTTACTTATTCACAGAGCTGATTACGGACGTCATGATGCAACTACATGCTCTTTCAATCGTCCAGCCTCTCAGCTTCAAAATGTCCAATGCTCAAAGCAAATAAACAAAGTAGCCGAGAGGTACAGTTGCCGACTCTCTTTCTTCAACCTTATATCTTCTCTTCACAACATATAGTTGGCCTCTGCCAACTCACTTTTGCCTGAATCCACAGCTGTAACGGGAAAAGCAGCTGTACTGTCAAAGTGAGCGGCTCTGTGTTTGGAGACCCATGTTATGGCACCTACAAGTACCTGGAGGTGGCTTACAGCTGTCACTGTAAGTAATTCAGATTTGTTTTTTTTCCTGCTCTTTAATTTTAGCATTTATAACAGCAAAAAGTTAAGCACATTCAACATTGAGAGGAAAATGTGAATCTGCTCTTAGACACCGTGCTTTTAGGTGGTTCAGGAAAAAACACTGATTCTTTTCTAAAACACTGTAGTTCGGTATTGAAACTCTGAAATTAAATTTTCTTTCAGTTGCAGATGAAAGCTGAATGCTGCTGAATGGAGGAAATCACTGACATCAAATACTATCAGCGTCTATTATCTTTAAATAAATTGTGTAATGAATCAATTATTAATCAAAAAGATCAATCAATATCCAGTGCAACGTATGGTCAAAAATATAATGACAGGTACTGATTTTACATGCATATCAGATTTATTCAAGACATGTCAACTTGTGGTCTGTGGTGTCTAGATATATTTGGCCTTTATTCTAAATGTAAAACTGATTTAAAACTGATTGCCTTAAATATTTTTTTCTGATTCACTCTTAATTTTGCCTTCAATAATAAAATAATCACAAACTGATCAACTGGATGGTGTGAGCTAAATGTGACAGAGGTCTGACTAATTTCCGAAGTGAATGTTGAAACGGTCGGGTGTCAAGGTAAAGTGAGAGGAGCATATTGTCATGATATTCAGAACCACAAAAATTCAGCTCTCAAAATAAACAACATTTATCTTTTTATCATTAAGGACACCAGGGTCATTACTCCAACAGTACTCATAGTTTGATAGTACAATAACACACATTACATGAAATGTGAAGTTCTGTTAAGTTCAGTTGTATTTATAAAGCACCAAACCACAACAATCAGATGACTCCCTGTGAGCAAGCACTTGGCGACAGTGGGAAGGAAGAAGTCTCTTTTATAACAGAAAGAAACCTCCAGCACAACAAGGCCCAGGGAGGGGTGACAGTCTGCTGCGACTGGTTGGAGGTCAGGGACAAAATAAAATGTTGCAGCTGAGGTCTACTTTTGTCCAGTGTTTGTGTTCAGTATGAATTCTGAGAAAAGTTGTTCTGTTATCTAAAACATACAGAAACATAAAGAAATCATTCTAAAATATTTTTATCTTCATCTAAGGTTGATGCAAAAAAAAAGAACAAAGATACTTATACAGTTTGTAATTTATTTTATTATTTTAGATTTTTTTTCTCATTTTAAATCTTTAACAAAATCTCCACTGTTTTGTTAAAACAGTGTTTCCCCACTGTATCCGCTCTTTTTTAACATTAGGCTGCAAGTTTCTGGAAACAAAGCAGAACATTTACTGCATCTCTGAAAGGCCAGAATTTCATCTCCTTTACAACTCAGGGCCTCAAACTAGAGTCAAACTAGGTATGCAATACAACTTTGTGCCACAAGATTTATAAAGTATTCCGATTCTGAGTCTTATTCTGAAGATGTTGCAACAAGTGTAATCTAAGGAGCTTGGAAATTAAAACATGAGGACTGCTTTAAGTTTCCTTGAAGAGGTTTCACCTCTCATCTGAGAAGCTTCTTCAGTTCTAAGAGCAATTGGTGGAGAGTCCCATATTTTAGGCCTTTGGGAGTGTCCCCAAGAGGGTCATGGTCATTGATCCTCTGCCTAATCACACAAACCAAGGAGGGAAAACGGCTGTGATTCACAATCAGCCAAAGTTTCGGGTGAACCCATTGTGAAACCAGTCCAATCCTATGATGTGATTTATTGAGGTCAAATGGCCCAGAATGTGAGTGGGAATTAAGGTGTCTGGGAAGGGATCTCAAAACTGGATTATAGATGGCAGACAGTTGGTGTCGTAAACCACCGCCTCTGTTCAAAGATGGTCATTCACAGTGGACATAGATGGCTTCTTTCCCTCCTCTTTTAAACCATCTTTCTTGGGGACACATCCATAGTGCTTAAAATCTGGGACTCTCCACCAGATGTTACAACTATGGTGCCATGTAACCACTCTATCAAATTTCTTTTTTTTCTCCATCTTGTCGCTTCTGCTGTCTCCCTTTCTCTCCCTCTCTCCTCCTCTCTGTCTTTGTGCTGTCATCCAAAAGGTAAATGTTACGGTGAAACAGAATTTACAACTCAATAAAAGGCACAAAAAGATCCATATCAATTATCCATCCATGTTCAATATTCAGATTTAATGTTGAACTTGTACTGCTGGCACTCGACGTGAGGTAACATGCTTTTGACTTTCAACTTTCAAACCAGCATCTGTTTTTTTCCCCTCTTTTCATGGCACGATAATCCAGCACAAGTTCTCTTAATGAGGCAACACAATCACACCATTGTGCATCATCTGAAGAAGAGTAGCAGGTTAAGAGCTGTACAGCTCAGAGGCAGACTGCTGCTGTGTGAACATTCAAGCAACATGTTGAATGCTGCTTCTGACAAAGGTTCAGTTTCCTCTTCCGGCAAAATTACTGACACAAAGCTAGCATAGCCTACAATGCCACATGACACCATAACAGCTTCTTCTTCTTCTTCAGCTGGTGCTTTAGCTCTGTAGACGCGCTCTAGCTCCTGCATCAGATTCACAGGAAAGCTGTCACAGGTCTGTCTTCCTGTATGCTGCTGTAGCAGTGATGATGTCATAGAACAGTTTTCCTCACCAGTGAGTTCGATGAGGTTTCAACAACAGACTCAAACACATGTGTAATGGATTTTTCAGCTTCAGGTTTCCAGGATCATGATTTGGGTGTTTACAAAGGCCCTGTTCTTTATGTCCTCCAAACCTTTTGAATGATTGTGTAGCTGCTGTTTAATGGCATATCATGTTTTTTAGGACCTAGTTCAACAGTTCAGCAGTCAGAGTTGAAGGAAACTTCTTTCTAAATACTCTGAATCAGCGGTTCCCAACCCCCAGGCGACGGACTGGTACCAGTCAGTGAGTCATTTGGTACCAGGCTGCGAGAGTTGAGGCTCGGGTGTGAAATGTATGGTTTTCTGGGTTTTTATCATTAACTAGCTTTCTCTGGGTCTTTGTAGTTGTGTGTCTAATTTTGAAAGAAATATTTACGTTACCATAACAACCAGAGAGCATTAAGGGGCAGAAAGGAGGATGTTACTCCCAATGTTGTTGGCGCATTTTCAGGAGGACGCTGCTAATAAAGTTACACAATTACACAGTGAATTTGCGTTTCTTATTATATTTACAAAATAACACAGTTTTTGTCTTGATTGTATCATTTTATTGTGTTGTATTTATTCACGACATCTTAAAGGCCGGTCCGTGAAAATATTGTCTGACATTAAATTGGTCTGTGGCGCGAAAAAGGTTGGGGACCGCTACTTGATTGATTTTAATGCTCAGCTTTCTGTAAGGATGTTTTTTCTCATGCACTGACATAATTACACCTTGACCCATGCTCCGAAACACTCTCCTTTTGCAGTCTCTGACCAGTGAGATGTGTGTGGAGATGTTCCTGCAAATCAGAATATTTTCCAATCCATTCCAATTTGTTCTCAAACTCACTCCTGCTGCATCCTATCTGTTACTGTTCATATTCTCAGTCTTTTTTCTTACCGTTTCGTCATTCCAAACATTCACTAAATTACAAAATCATCTGCTCTGCGACTGCTTTTTAAAAAAATGCTGAAATAAATTCCCTTCCATTGTATTTACATATCACCAAATCACAACAAAACACCTATAACTTATGGTGGCAGCGAGAGGCCAAACTGTCTGCAGCTTAAGAAAACACCAGCAATAAGAAAAATGCTGCAAAAGCACACAAAGCACAACAGAAATATGAAAAACGACAACAGAAATAGGGGGGGAACAGAAATAGGGAAAAACAACAACAACAGAAATAGGGAAAAACAACAACAGAAATAGGAAAAAACAAAGCAGAAAAAGGAAAAAACAGATTTCCAAAAGCACAAGGGAAGTGTTTCTGGGGAGACAATAACCCGATAGACCAGTGTGTTTTGACACTTCACTCGCATACCTACAACTGAGAGAGTGGAGACTTTCAGAAAATCAATACAGCAAGACAGATCCTTAGAAAACAGAACCAGCTTCACCCCTGATCAGACCTGCACACTGTTAGGCCTCTGCCTCTTCACCACATATTCTAAATACAATGAAGGTTAATACAGATACAAACATGAATGTGCCATGGGCTCTCCAGTGTCACCCACCGTAGCCAAACCTTACATAGAAGAAATGGAAAGTAAGAGCTTTTGAATCTTTCGTAGGGACAACACCTTGCCACTGGTAAAGATAAGTGGATGACACCTGGGTCAAAGAAGTAGAAACCTTTAACCTTAACTTACCTTCACATCAGCTCAGTGGATAGAAAAGTCCACCAGGGAAGACACAAAGAATAATAGTTTGTCATTTCTGGAGTGTGGTATGTGCATTGAAGAGGATGGAAATGCAATCAGGACCTGCTGTTATGTAATGCTCTCTTCTCCCCTTCTTTAACTCTACAAGCCTGACCGGAGGACAAGAGGTGGTTGCCATGGCAATGGGAGTGTTGCTAGGCAATGAGAAATACATGCCTAACTCTTTTCCTACAGAGATAATCTGACCATCCTCTTCTCTTGTAGGTGCAGGATTTTTCTTTGTTGACAAAAAGACCTGAATAGCATTGCTATGTAAAATAAATATCTACTGTGACGCATAAGCACTGCTTAATGGAATTCCTACTGGAAATCAAAGTTTTCTCTAGGCTGGATCTTCCTACCACCTGGAATCTAAGTTACTGTAAGAACAAATAAGCAGACAAGATATTCAGCATTTGACAGTGCTCAAATCTACAGTATAATACTCTGTGGGTATTATACTGTAAATTTGGGTCTTTAGGTTCTCAGTCATCAGGGTCAATGTAATCTAGGGAGACTGGAAAGAAAAGAGACTGAACTTGTTTAAGTTTCATCTTCAGTTCAAAAACATTCACAGTATTTGCAATTAAACACAAACACAATTCTATGACTTGGTGAATTTATGTCGTGTTATATGACAGAAATGCAGACCAGTGAAGAAGAGAGAAAATGAGGGAGAGGGAAACAATCTTTACTGTCATTGCACAGTCATACTTAGTACAATAGTACAACAAAATTGTCAGTACTAAGCAGAACAAAACGCAACATGGTAAACTTCAGAGTGGAAGAAAAATATATCAACAAAATATATTTTTTGACAAAAGGTATGAATAATAAATGAAAGAATGAAAGGTCATTGCAAATATATTGTATAGATTACCAAAATAACGTGAAATGTATCTATCAATGTCATTATTTCCCATCAGCAAAGAAATTACTTTGAATAAACAACTGTAAAGTCCACTCACCTGATGTTTTTCCATCTGAATTAAAGGTTTTTCATTCCTGCTCAGGTCACTGAGCCTAAATGTTCCATTTCCTGGAAAAATTAGACATCTCTGTTCTTTGATATTACATCTAGTATTTTTAATGAATTCTTTAACAATTGGTATCGATGTATTTCTGAGGTGCTGTCCATCAGCTGGATTTTCACAGTTCCTCCCAAAGCTCCATAACACTGAGCTCCATCCTGTCTGCCATCACATTAAGTTTACGCAGTGCAGCCCCACGCACGGGGCGATCCACGATAACTCGCTAACAGAGATTTGCCATGTTAATGTGGTTATGGTGTTAAAGTCATTTTAACGAGATTAATGCTGACAGCACTCGTATTTACAGATGACTATATATGCAAATATATAATATAATTAATAATTACTAAAAAAATAAGAGTTTCTTTTATGAAGCTTGGTAACACACTACTATATATACAGATACATATTGTATAGCAGTGAGACCAGTTTTCCCGTGTTCCACTCGTATACGTTAGTTTGAAGAGGAAAGAGAAAAACTTCCACAGGACTCCGATGTGAAAAGATATAACAAAAATTTATTCCACAGCTTGCAAATCTTCTTACAGGAGTAATCAGGTTTAACTTATCCTCAACAAAAAACAAATTTCTTCCAGTCAGAGATGTTGCATATAATTAAATTTTTGCGTGATGCATAAAGTTAAAAGATTAAAACTAATAAAACAAGTTTTAAAAAGAGACTTTTCCATTTGATTGATTATGCAGAAAAAGTAGAATTGGGCTGAAAGATCTATTGCTTTATTACCTATTCAGGTTGTAAATCGTGTTTTTAAAAAGTAACTAAGTAACTAAGTAATTCATTACTTTTGAAAATAAGTAATCAGTGAAGTAACATTACATAACAAACAAATTACTAATCAGTAATTAGTTACTGATTACTTTTTTCAAGTAACTTTGCCAACACTGCTTGTGAGTACATCATCCTTTTTGTTTGTAATGTTCATGTTCTGAGGCTAACTTTAATTTCTCACGCCATCTTCCTCTTCTTTGCTTTTTTAGGGTTAGACGTCACCCAACACTGGCCATTATGACATAAAGAAACATGATGCTGGATTAATAGAATTTGACTGTGTGTGTTATACTGGCTTTTAGTTAACATTCAGTGGAAAAGGGCTGACAGTATGTTCAATATTTGGCCGTGCTCAAAACTAGAATATCCTAATATTATTTATGACATGATAGAGTACTAGAGTTTCTCATTTAATGTTTTTTCTTTATTTTCGTGACTATTTGCATTGTAGATTCTCACTGAAGGCATCAAAACTATCAATGAACACATATGGAATTATGTACTAACAATTACTGCTTTGCATACTCTTGGCATTAGAAATAGTTATGATTCGGTCATCATCATGTCAGTTTGGTGTAATGAGATAACTGTGAAAACTTGGCTTGGTTATGTAACACTTCTTCTCCTCCTTCATCTACCGGGTTCATGAACCTAACATCAGCATACATTACTTCCTGGTCTTCTCTGCAGAGAAGCAAGATAACATCATAACATATTTTCCATTGCAGACAGGAAAGCACACAGACTGGAGTAGACTAGACTAGACTTCCCAGACTTGGATGGATTTTTTTACCTTTGCACAGAGCTATTTTGTTTATCATTGTTATGTTAAAGCTAGCAAGTTAGCTAACAAATTTAGCTGAAATCTGATGAAAAGATCAAGAAACCTTTAGCAAGAAAATATTTTTGTATATGTATAAAAAGTACCATACAAACCTGTGTTGTATTACCTCCTTGACAATTGCTTGTAATGTTTTCCATAAAGAGAATAATAATAACAATGATAATATTCTGTCATTAGTTTGGGATCTGGGTGCATCACATGTTAACTATGTGTCAGCTCTCTTGTTCTGACTCATTTGTATGTGACATTTCAAAGACTGAAATGTACTGCCATTATTTTGAGACTCGTCACAGTTTTAAGCCATGTATCAGTTTAAAAACTGTTCAGGAGGTTTTGTTTGTGAAACTGATGATTTGATGCTTTGTCATTCAGAGCTTCAAAGTGGGAAAGGAAGTAGATTCATATCTTCTTAATTGCAGAAGTGGACATACAGGGTGATGAAGTACATTCAGACAGTGCTGCTGTTTCACACTTTTCTGAAGCTAAGCTAAATTTCTCATATGAGCCTCCTCTCATTTGATTTCCTCTGGTTCAGTTACTTCACCCAACACTGCTGCTGTTTTTGCTACAGGTAGTTGTTAGCCTCTGTTAAGTGCTGTTAGCCGGTGTTAGAGAAACTTTCCTTGAAGTCGATCTAACATTGACACCAGTGGCGGAGCATGGGAGTGGCTTACTGGGCTTAAGCCCGGGTTGTTTGTTCAGAAGCCCGGGGTCTTTTGGAGTGTAATTTTTTCATAGTTAGATGCCTGGCTGACAACTGTATAAAGCAAAAAACTACACATAGTGCGCACTGTGGGAATTTATGACTGTGCGTAAATCCCCCCTAATATTGGTATGATCCGAGCTCAGACACTAAGCGAGGGGGCGGGGGGAGCTGCTGCCTGTTGGAGAAACGGAGCCAGGCAGACAGAGGAGAACTGAAGTTTGACCAGGTACCAAAGCAAATCATTCGTACTGTACAAATAATGTAAATATGACGGTGAATCACGAAAAATTGATATCAAAATGATCACTTGACCCATATTACATTACTCGCTCTTCAAGTGACTCAACAAATGGCAAAATAAAAAGCAGAGCCAATTACTCTTTCAGTCATTTATACCCCCCCCCCCCCCCCCCCCCCCCAAAAAAAAAAAAAATCCCACACAATCATACTACCCATTAGGGCTAAGCCCCAGGTGTTTCAAATGTCTGCCTCTGATTGACACTTAGCAAATAGACTTTCATACGATGTGAGAAATCAGGTGGCAAAATGTTGGCTTATAACCAGAGGTTATTGTTTAGCTGACTTAATGTCAGCTATCTTGAGTTTGGAGGATGGCACATCTAATGATAAGTCAGTCATGTTTTCACTTCTTTAGTGAAAGGGACCCATTCTCAGATGATAAGACATAAAGGTATGATCCTTCATATGTTATGTTTGAAGGTGCAGACACTAATTAAAATTTGCCTGCACATGCATAAAGGTGATTAGGCAATATCCATCTCAGCCACTGGATTCAAGGTGGCAGGGCAACTTCTCAGCCTTCACAAATCAGCCTGCTCCTATTTAAGTAGTTTTAATGGGCAAATTCTGAGTTCACAAATATACTTTGGTTTGTTGTTGTGTTTGCTCCTGCAAGCATTATTGTATTCAAATATGTGCATGTCCTTTTTAGACACAATTTCATTTATGTACAAGCAACAGTAATACCTCCGTAAACCAGTAGAGGGAAACTTTACATCTCTTCATACTGATGATGAATCTTGTTCACGTCTCAGCTTTCATTAACAAAACAGTGCGTGATCAAAACGCCAGAGCATGTGACAACGCATACAAGGAGAATTACCTGAAAGGTTTTTGATTTTAAAAAAAAAAGGAAATATATAAATTCAAGCTCTTGCATTTAAAACCAAGGAGCTGGTGGTAGACTTCAGCACACACAAACATCCTCCACTGCAACCATTAAACAGTCAAGTTATGGATATTGAGGCTGTGGACAGCTACCTTGGTGTTTACCTGAACAATAAACTGGACTGGACTCATAATTCAGACGCCCTCTACAGGAAAGGGCAGAGCAGGCTGTACCTGCTGCGGAGACTCAGGTCTTTTGGAGTGAAGGGCCCACTCCTGCAGACCTTCTATGACTCTGTGGTGGCCTTGGCCATCTTTTTTGGTGTGGTCTGCTGGGGCAGAAGCATCTCTGCTGAGGACAGGAAGAGACTGAACAGCTGATCCGGAGGGTCAGCTCTGTTCTTGGATGCCCTCTGGACCCAGAGGAGGTGGTGAATGACAGGAGAATGGTGGCTAAGCTGTCATCACTGTTGAACAGCATCTGCAACCCTATGCAGGAGTCTCTGACAGCACTGAGCAGCTCCTTCAGTGGCAGGCTGCGGCACCCACGGTGTGGGACGGAGAGATTTCGAAGGTCTTTCCTCCCCTCTGCTGTCAGGCTCTCACAAAACTTCGCAACTGACCAAACACACGCATCCACAAATGTGCAACAACACTAAGTGCAGTACTCTTTTTCTGACAACGTTGTTATTTTCTACTCAGTTGTATATAGTATTTGTATTCTATTTTATTCTATTGTATACAGTATAGTATTTTATTTAATTCTATTGTGTACATTTGTGTACAGTATCTTTTTCTTATTGTTATCCTATTCCAGTGTTTTTCAAATTTTTGCTATCTAACTTTGCACTGTCCACTTTCTGCTGTAACAAAACAAATAATAAAGGTTATCTTATCTTATCTTAATTTAGTTAAAGTTAAAGTTAATCATTAAAGTTAAAGTTAATTTAGTTAAAGTTAATCATTACTGTTTGTATTCATGGCAGCAGCAAACACAAAACTAGTGTAAAAATAAGGACCAGTTTTAACTTGATAGTTAAAAAAGTGAAGTGGCCTTCACCTACTTCCCTTAGTTTTGTTCAGATGGTTTTGTTTTTTGTATTTTTAGAGTTTCCAATAAGATGCTTCTAAAATATTGGCATGAATAAAATATTTATATTCATCACATTTTATTTTTTTGACCTACAGAAGTGTGTGAAAAGCACTTCTAAATTCTTTAATATTTGCTGGAAAAACTGGAAATAAAGGCAGCATAAAAAGCAAAATAGAGATTGCAACATTCTAACATCAGTGCATACATTTAAGTTGTATAACCACCTTAAATCTTCAACCCAGCCTGAAGTCATATTTCTGCACAGGGTTGTTGTTGTTGTTTGGAGTCTTTAACACTCCCTGAGTCCAGGAGAAGCTGAGCAGAGGCTCCTCTCCACGCCTCAGCCTGACCACCTGTTTCTCATCAGCCTCATTTACAACCTGCATTTAAGGTCCCACTTGAGCTTGAGCAAATCTGCCAGATTGTCTGCTTCCTTAGTGTTGTACACATTACAAACACATTACAAACACACTGTTAAAGTGTATGTGTAAAAAAAAAATTAGAAATGTAGTAACAATGTAGTAAAATAATTATAAAATGACATCTAGCTCAGTTCAACTTTTAGAAAACAAAGGAATAAATAATACATTTTTATGTAAGTTTGCCAAAAACTGTACAAAAAAGATCTGTGAATAAAACTGAGGAATGTTTAACTCTTGTTTTTTTAACAAGATGATGACAGTACAACTAGCAAAATTATCAACAATTGCTAAGTAAACCAGAAATCATGTCTTCTTTATGCAATATCAAATGCAATAGTCACGTATCTGATTGTGATAAAGCTGAGTGGTCATTGCTGTTGTAGCTTAAGTAGTAGTAGCAGCTTAAGAAAATTGATCTTTGTCATCATTTAGTGTGTTAACACAGTCAGCAACAGCTTCCAACAGCATCCTGTTAGCGATCAACTTCTGAGGAGGATGTGTAAAAACTTTGACCAAGAGTAGCATTATTATGTGCATCACACTTCTTTCTCTGATGGTGAAAAAAGCAGTTGTCTCTTTGCTTCGTCTTTGAATTAACAAGAACTGGACATTGGACAGTATTGGACCCAGGATTTAGAATTCTTAGTTTGTATTCTTCAGGTTAGGATTTTATTTATATTTTCTTATCATAGTCGAGGTCTCTAGTCTTACTTATTGTTTATTTGAAATCTAATTAGGAAAATGGAGATACACAACAGTAAATAAGAACTGTAATCCAGGATGTGATACAAATGTTGATAATGTTCTAAAGAAGTGAGCTTTGATGAAAAGTTGAATCTCCAAGTCGAATTTTTGAGAGGAATTAAATATTATACCGAGGTTCTTTTGGGGGGTCTAAGCTGATGGTTAATGGCATTAAAAACCAGGATTTCAGCTTTAAGGGTGACATCATTATGTGAAAGCCAAGTTTCAGCCTCAGGGCCTTATAGAAGAGGACCAGTTTGTCAGATATGGAACTGATTTAGAGCAGCGCTCGGATGCCAAAGCATTGCTCAAGACATAAATTATTATTTTAAGGTCCACTATATCAAATGTATCAATTCATACAAGCAGAGCTGAAAAGTACAGGCTCTTTGCTGTGACACAATTTAAACAGCAGCTGGTGGAAAATGTGTTGTGGTTAAGTTTAAAAAAAAAACGTTGACCTTTTCCTGCTCGGTTTTTGGTTTTGTTGTTCTACTTTTTGGTAGGTGGAGGGTTATACAAGTACAATTTTAAACGCAACGCCTTTAAAAACCAATAGAGGGAAACCTCACACCTACCCATATGTATACCGAATCAGTCATAATCGTATTACGTAATAAGGTATTACTGAATTTTTATTGTTAGTTGTGCACTGTATTTGAAATGTTCACTGACATTTGTTATCCACTGGCACCAGTTCCAGTTGAGCCACAGAAAGCTTTCACTTGACGTCATAATTAATTCAAATTCAGCTGCAAGTAATAATTATAGTGAGTTTGTTGTCATGATCCTGAGTCGTTGGCCCAGCGATTTGAGTTTATTCTAGTTTCATGAGTCTTTCCTTGCATAAGGAAGACGATTTAAGTTTGTTTTGTACAGTTTAGTTCCTTTATTGAGTTTATTTGTATTTCTAGTTTCTTTTTTTTTAGGTTCCTTTTGTACCTTTGACTCGTTCCTGTGTCTCCTCTGAGAGTTAGTCGTGCCCTTTGTATTTATCTGTTTCCTTAGTCTTGTCTGTGTCTCCTCCCTCTGCTCCCTGTTTTTAGTCAGTCTGGGTCTCAGTGTGGGTTTCTCGTGTCTTCCTGTTTTGTTTTGATAGTCACGTGTCCTGTGTCCATCACGTTCAGTTGTTTGCTGTCTCGCCAGTTAGATCATGTCCAGCCCTGTTTCCCAGGTGTTTCCCCTCTGCACTTATTCCCTTTGTATAAATTGTCTGCATATCCTCCACGTCTGTGTGCGTGCCATCTGCTTAATATATCTCAGTTTAGTTTCCTTATGAGTTCCTTGGTTAGCATATTTGGTAATTCAGCAAAAAAGCTACATTTCAGTTTAGTTTTGCCTGTGAGTCTACATTTGGGTTCTCAACTCTGGCTGCTTCACACAGTTACATGACAGTTGTATTTATATGACATTTTGTTTTTGATAGCATAGAATAGTCATTCTCAAAGCCAAATAACACAACACAAAGCATGACCTCAAAATATATGCAGTGATTATACTTGATACAGTATCTGTTGCATGTTTCAAAGAAGTGCGAAGGACACACCTTAAACCACTCATCACCTTAAACCCATCTGCAGCTTGTTTTTTCCTGTCTACTTTCCTGTTAGCAATCAGTTGTAGATAAGTGAATGGATGAACTCAAAAAGACATCACCACATGTAATTTTAAAAATATTAGTTGAAATTTGAAAAATTTTCTCTTCATTCTTTTATTTACTTTATTTAAAGGCCACTGTGCTGACATGAAGTGTTGCAGCAATCAAAAAACTGGAATCTCAGCACTTCAGATTTTTGATATATTTTCTGCAGTTCCGTGTTCTGAGTTAAGTTTTGCCATACAAGGAGTGATTTTCATTGTAAACAGTTACTACAGTTTGAAGGAAGTGAAACATGTCAACATACAAACCACAGGCATGCCTGCAGCATCTTCCACAAAATCTCATTTTGATCTGTTATTTCTTTTGATTTTATCCTGCCCCATTTGCCTACAGTCACATACAGTCCTGTCAGTTATAACAGTTTTAGCTTTTAAACTATTAATTTTTTTATCACATGTTTATTCAGTGAAAGAAACATATGAGTTAAATGACAAATTTAAAAAAAACTTTAAGAAATCAAAAGGTTTAATATACCTTTTATTATATTTCTAGCTAATGCTATACATAAAAAAATTACATTGAAATTTTGATTTATTTATTTATTTTTTTTACTTTAGTGTTGCATAATCAGGCTTCAGACAGGCTTTAGAAATGAACATTTTAATCATCTACATACATTTTTTGGATCAATTTCCATTCTGTTTTATTTATATTTCACCAAATCACAATTACAGTTGCTTCAATGTGCAATATATTGTACAGTAAAGACCCTACAAAAACCCTTACAGACAAAACCCCAACAAGTCTTTTTCAGTATGTACAAGTATAAAATGAAAATATCACAGTCACCTCCTGATTTCTTTTTTTGTAGTTTGATATTTTTTTTCCCCAATTTTTAGGAATCTTTAGTTCAGTGTCCAGTGTTGATTATTGAAGAGGTCAGCTCAGTCATCTTGTTGCTTAAAGTACAGGAGCACGTGAACCTGTAAAAATATAGAAAAGATACAGCAGAACAAACACTTTTTAACTTCCCCATCCAATTATGTTATTCAGTGAATGATGCAGTTGCTTATTGAGCATTGTTGATCATTAGACAGCATGTTACCTTGTTTACGATGGTTAATTTCTCTACACGCAAAACAGCATGACACTGCTATCAGGAGAAATGCCAGTACACAACAGGCTATGACCAGGTAAAGACACTTGTCTGCTGAGGGAAGATCACAGTGATAACAATTAGAAATTTATTTAAGTGTTCAACGTAAATGTCACTGTATTTGCAACATAGAAGATCCCAACATGAAACAAGTCAGTTTGTTATGAGGCTGAGGTATCAGATTACAGATATAAAAACATAATGAATCCTAGACATTTTTCTTAGCTACCATTATGCAGTTTCGATCATGGCTGAATACTTCATTAATTGATCTTGATACATGTATCAAGAACCCGAGGTTATGTTTCTTCCAAGATCTTTACTTCTTGACAGTTCCAGATTCACATTTGTTCTTATCTTTTATTCCTTTTCATTTGTTCTGTGAAACACTTAGTTAAGAAAAGTGTTATGTAGATAAAGTTTATTGCTCTGACTGTGATTATTTGCTAACTCCCACTAAACCACACCAGAGGTATAGTGTTAGACACTGAAGAAAAACCACACTGACAACTTCTGTTGAACCACCTGTTTCCTGTCATAAAACCACACCTACTACAACACATCCATTTCACAGCTTAATGTGCTCATATATGGAACGCCAGGACTGCCATAATGAATTAATTAAATACACCATTAAATAATTAATTAAATGTGTCAATAATTAATTAATTACATGTGTCATAACTATTTATTTAATTAATTAATTCCAATTTTAATTAATTATTGCCACATTTAATTAATTATTTAATGGTGTATTTAATTAATTCATTATGGCAGTCCTGGCGTTCCATACTCATATAGTGCAGCTAGTAATAATCAGTGACCAAGTGGAAAGTTTTAGTGTGCCTTTTAAGTTTAGGTGGTAGTTACTGAGAAATAAAAAGATAACTAAATTGTGGTATGAACAGCTGCCCTTGTGTGGCTAAAATAACTGAAAATACCAACAGATACAAAAATGTTGTATCAACAAATATTCTGTTCATTCTTCTCAAGAAATCGAAAACATTAAACAACATGATACATTTGCATGTCTCTGCATTTTCTCTGTTTCATCTTCTATCATTAGTTGCACAAGAGATGTGTACTGTGTTTAATAGTTCTACTCCCACATGCTTACATTTCTGATTAACTGTATAATAATATTAAAAATATAAAATCATGAGTAAGTTACCTTCGAAGTTCCAGAGTGCCTTGCCTTCAAAGTTTCCATTGCCTTTAACATCCAGGGTGAAATTAATGTTTTTCTCTTGGACTCCATTTGAATTAAAGACCTCAATGCTGTATTGACCTGAGTCACTCCTCCTCACGTTTGTGATCTTGATTGTCCCGTTGTTGATTATAAATGTTAGTCTGTTGTTAAATTCCTTGTCTGTTGTTGTTGTTTTTCCTTTCTTCATATTGAACACAGTTTTTGTCTCAGTGGGAAGCACCTTCGAACACTGCAGTTGACAGCCATTAGCATCAGTCATCACTTGGATATATACAGTTTCTTCAAGAAGAGGAGAGCATGGACATGTGCTCGTCCTGAGGTCACAAGTAGTCTCATCAACTGGAACCAGAGCTGGAAAAGATGCATTCAAAAGAACATGAGTGGAAATAATTCACACTACAAATGTAAATGTTTGGCATCTTGTGAGGATGATCTTACCATGAGTTCCCGCTGCCATTAGCACAAGAATAAGAAACTGCTCCATGCTTTTTATTCACCCACGCTGTGGTTTTAATGTTTTAAAATGAATCTAGAAAATTTTGGACACATCCGGGTGTAAATCTGCTGTGAACCTCAGCCCTAACTGACAGGAAACAGTAAACGGGAGATGATATAGGCAGGGTATTTTCACAGGGGCAGGAAATAAAGTGATTCACTTTCCTTGCCAACACAAAGAGAACTGAGACAGGCTGCTGTACTGAACTGATCTTAAGAAATATTTACCACATATGAACAAATATGTTCTCCTCTCTGTTGTAATTGCATGTGAAAACTTGAATCTAAACAACACTGGGAACTGCAGTCACACTTTCAGAACAGTCAGCCACACGTGGTACGTTGGTTACCACAGATAGTGTGAGAAAGAGCAAACCAAAACTAAAGTGACAAATTAAGTCACCGATAGTCCAGAAGCTTCTGTGAGGAGAACTTTATTGTTTAACAGTCTTTACAGGGTGTGCAGGAGAGATGTCTTTTTCTGTTTGTAGGTTTGCATAAGTTTGCTTTCCAAAAAGGAAGAGAAATGAAAGATATAGAACAAATAAAATGCAGACAACCTGGTTAAAAGCACCACACGAAAAGGATGCAAATCTTTGCCACAATATGAAACTGTGAGGCAATGTTCTCCAGAAAATATTAAAACACAGAATCCTCTTATCCAACAAAGGAGGCTGAATTCAATATGAAAAATCATGATTTTTTGACTCACAAGTATTTGGGTAAAGAAAACAAATTCAAATGATACAGAGTTTTATGTGAATAAGTTTGTAATAGCACAATAAACTTTAAAAAGTAAATATCAAATAGTCACTATGAACATAGTAACATTAAACATTGCAGCTCTGCACAGGTGGAAGCAAGCTTTACAATTCTTCACTTACTCTTAATTAAGGTTAGTAAGCAAGAGGAGTGATGGAGAACAGAATAAGAAGAATAAAAATGATCATTAGAAAAGAAGAATGTACATTGCTTACTTACATTTTAATGGACGCACACAACAGGACAGGCTAAGGCAGTAACACACATATAATCACTCAACTGGAACTGAGAAAACCCATCTGTGTGAAAAAAAAAAAGAACCTACATCGGTAGTTCCTGTATTACAGTAGAGATGGAAGCTACCACTCTTATAGGGGTGCAGTAAACCTGTGCGAATAGTACGGGGCTTTTAAACACACTGAAGCTACTTTGACTTTTGTTTTCCATGCTTCCTCCTACCCTGCTCTAAAAATAGAAGAAACAGCTATGTCTGTACATGCATGTCCACCAGCATATATGTGCCCGGCTGGGCATCTCATCACTTTTTATTCTGGCACAATGAGGCAAACAAGCCTGTTTTTTAAAACATATTGCTATGTTGCTTTGTACTGGTTTTTGCTAAAGTCCTTGCAATCGTTCAAGCTCATCGTGAATAGCTGTGACAAATGAAGAAGGAAGCCCTCTTCTAATATTCAGTGGAACAGGTAGCTGCTATAAAAAGTACAGAACAGCACAAAAAGAATCTGATGTGTACAGAAACAAAGAATATTCTTCCAGTAGAAAATATGTAAATACAATAATCCAGAGGCTAATTTAATGAAGGAAATAATGTCTACAATTAATGTCACATTGCCACAGAGGTAGTCATCATTTACATTAATCAAAGCTAGAAAGCTTCTGATGATTCCACCTTGTCATTCTTGTCAAGTACACAGATTTTGAGTTTGTAAAACAACCCTTACCTGTGCAACAGTAAACACACTAGCACCTGTAAAATGGAATTCGCTCATGTGTTTTTGAAGCTTATAATGTTCACTTTTGCAAAACAAACACTTGTAATTGAGATACAAACAAATTAATAATGAAAACATCACCAATCGGTTATTCTTACAGAAATCGAACATGCACCTGCAGCTACAGCTCGATCTTGCAGAAACCTGGCCCATGAGTGAGAACACATCTTCAGATGTTCTCTCAACTAAAGTAGCACCTCTTCATTAAACCAGTGATTTTCTTTTGGTTGTGTTCTCCTATACTATGTTAGACATGATCCGAGTTTTTAGTTTCCCGAAAAATGACCTGCTTTTGGATAGCTTTAGCTTCTTCTTCCAATCCATGCTTTTTTTCTGGAAAAAACTGCCCCAGTTGTCCTCCTCCTCATCTCCTACCCAAGGGACCCAGGCACCTCCATTCAGATAGGGATCAGCCCGCGGATCCTCTGATGGGTACCTCACAGGCACTGCAGTGCGATTGTAGTACACCAGTCTGGCAAGCAGCTGCTTCACAACATCCGGTCTCTGCTCAGAAAGGTCATAACGTTCATAGGGGTCCCCGGAGATGTTAAAAAGCCACACTGTTTTTCGAGGACGTGTGTGACGCTCCTGCTTCCACCAGCTACTGGGGAAACCTGGAAGTATTTGTGGTGGAATCCAGTCTCCATAACCAGGGTCTCCTGTCAGAAGTTTCCAATCTCCAGCTCGTATGGAGGCCTGAATGGCTGTATTCCAAATGCCATATCCTTTCTGCAGGGAGCCAGTGTGTGCATGGTTATACAGAGGGTCGATGTTGTGCAGGATTTCCAGCCTAGGTGATTCTTTTCCTTCACTGATGGCCTCCCACACATTATACCCATCAACCCCCTCAGTGAGGGACTCATCACCACCTGCTAATCCCACTAATGTGGGATACCAATCAGTAATGTGCACCAGTGATTTGCTCACCCTCCTCTTTTTCCTTAACAGAGGGCTGTGGACGAATCCCAGACCCCGGATGCCACCTTCCCAGTAGGTTCCTTTACGTCCTCTAAGAGGCCAGTTACTTCCACCAGACAAGGGCTGACCTCCATTGTCTGTAGAGAAAATGATGACACTGTTCTGATAGTATCCATACTTGCGGAGAGCGTATGTTATATTACGAACCGCTTCATCTACAGCTGACACCATAGCAGCATACTTCCTGCGTGCCACATTTTCCAGCCCAAGGTAGGGGTAGATGTACTCATCTGGATATTGTAAGGGTGTGTGAACAGCTTGGAAGGAGAGGAAGATGAACAGCGGTTGGGATTGAGGATCATGGGTTGCCAGGATCTTGCGTACTCTCCTTGTGTACAGATGCGTGGAGTATTTTCCACTCTGACCCCAGGCAACTGACTCCCCCTCATGGAGATCAAAGCCACACAGCCCAGAGCCATCACAGCCATCATAGGTGTAGTAGTTAACACTCCCCGTTAAGGATCCAAAGTATGTGTCAAAGCCACGGCGAGTGGGTAAGCACTCCTTCTTATAGAACCCCAAGTGCCACTTCCCTACCATGTGGGTGGAGTAGCCGAGTTCCTGTAGCCTCTGAGGGAGCGTGACCTGGTCAAAAGGCAGGCAGTTAGGCTGGCGAGGTCGGATGATGGAGTGCTGAAGACCAGTGTGGATTTGGTACCTGCAGAATTTAAGATTAAGAAAATATTTAAAAGGAAAAATATATTGTTTGCATTTAGGGATAAGATTCGTTTTTGAGGTTGCATATCTTTTGGGCGCAATAATAAAGGAGGGAAATCTGATATCAAGACAGCCTTAATCCATATCATCCAATCACATCCAACAGGTTAAACAGAAATGTGAATAAGAGGGGTTGTAAAGAGGTTTAGAAAAATAGAACAGGGAGAAGGAGACTGCCCTGTTTTTCTCAAACAGGTTATGGTGATTGGCATGAAGATACACTCCAGATTTGTGTCTGTTTATATTTGTATGCCAGTCAAAACACAGACAGAAGGCTGTGTAATAGCAAGCACATCTTTTACATCCTTTTTCTTTAATTGGAAATATATAGTCGGAAATCACATGTTTGGACCTGATTGATAGCTTTGAAACATAAAAGCTGTACACTTTCTAGATTTGCCATTATCTCTAGAAGAGTGGTCTTGGTTCCACTGTCCCCATGCATTCAAATACAAGCTCACAAAACAGGAAGCTGCTTTAAAATCCAGTAGTTTAATTCATCAGGCAGCAGTTACATCTATGTTAAACATCAGTATGGTCTAATTCTAGGAATACAAAGCATTTATTTTAAATAAGGAGCAGTCCAGTCACAGGACACTTTACCTGCCAGTGATGAATTGACTTCTGGATGGGGTGCAGATGGGCTGGATGTAATAATTCTCCAGCTTCACGCCATCCGCAGCCAGTTTATCCAGCACCGGTGTCCTGATGTCTGAGCTATGATAGCCAATGTCATTGAACCCCTGGTCATCTGTCATAATGAAAATAATATGAGGGGGTTGAGGGACAGGAAATCTGCCAATAAAAGGTTTTTCTGGATCGTTTTCCACCTGGTTAGGGCTCATCAGATCCCAGGTCAGGTACCCGAGGCTCAGCAGGCTCATCATGGAGAAACCGGTGAGAGCTGTCGTTGCCATGGTTCCTGTGACGCTTTAAATTACTTAAGCTTGCTTGTATTTAGTAAGCTGGCGCTAAATAACAATGCAGTGAGACTCAGGGTTAAAAAAAATCCCCTCATAAGGTGTTGCAAGTAACCCCTTGTACACTTGAATGGCAGTTAAGCAACCTAAAACTAAGAAAAGCTACACCTCCAGCCTCGCTGAATCTCCAAACACTTTCTGCCACCTTTGAAAGCATTCCACTTTTCCAAGTGTTCCTGTTAACCCCGCCCAGTTGCCTTGCTGCCTCACTGAAATAATATCAGCCCCTACTGACCCCACTGCCAAAGAAAATACAGTATTTCTACTACATCCAGGTGTTAATGGAGAGTTTACATCTCACATTAGTGATACTTCTGCTGAATTTGGACATTGTGCTGCATTATTCTAGATATTAATGTAGCTTTGTTGGTCTTTGACTGTAAAAAATAGCTTTAAAAACATACTTAGTACTCAAAATAATTGCATCATAGACTCTCCTCTTCATTTGTGCTCCATCATGATCATCATTTCAATATGCCACCCTATAAACTTCAGAAAACCTTAGAAAGCAAGAGCAATATCTCCCCATCTGACCTGGTTAAAACACAGTTGACAGAGGGTCTACAGAAAAAAAAACACCATGTGTGGGGGAGATTTGAGTCTCAGGGTGGCTGTGGGGCCCTACAGACACAGGTCTCCACTCTACTCTGTACTGCACTCACAAACACTCTTATTTTTCCTGCTGTTTCTGCGCACTGCAGACCCTACGAGAGAGACAGAACAGACTTCTCTGACTCTGATAACATCTCCAGCTGGGCGTCATGGAAGCACTTTACAAATCATCCAGTGGGTCAACAGAAAGCAGCAGGACTGCACAGCCTCACCCACAGCTCCTGGAGGTATTTCTCCACAATATCTGCACTGTAGATCACCATCATGATACAGGTTCACTTTGACTGGGAACAGTGGAATAGCTGTAGAGAACAGCTAAAAATCAGACTATAAAAAGTAGAAAATAATTAATCTAACATACATTGGGTATTTGCCTGTCACTGTGAATCACAAGTGTTTTTGAGCTCTGGTGCTGTTGAAGCTAGGATCAGGCTTCATTTCATAGCAGAGCTAAAAGCACAAAGTGATTGACGCTGTTCCCTTCAGGGCCGTCTCCTTGCGAAACACTGCACAGTTTCCACTGAACATTGCACTCCTTCTTGAGGTCCTTCATTGGCAAAAATGGCAACAATGCAATTCTGGGAAACAGGGCGATTTTACAGGGAATCAAATTTGAAAAATAAGGCTGGTGGTTAATATTTCTTTTGCTTTAAATCTTGAATATAATGAATACTTCATGGTCACCAACGTCAAATGTGGCTAGCAGACAAAAATAAACTGATATACTGAAGCGAGGAGTTGGTCAACATAGTGAGATGTAAAACATCACACCTTGCAAGTGTTGATATTGAGGTTTGTGGGCATGGAGGTCGTGGGGTGCAAAAGGAAGAATGACCCCGCCCCCCAAAAGAGTATAAAGCTGAGGTTGATGGGCATGTTTGTCTTGAAGCAGGAAAGGCATCTTTAGAGCGGAGCTTTAGACTTTATGACAGAACAAACAGAGAAAGAGGGAGGAAAAGGGACCTGAAGTTTTATACGATCATGTTTATTCTCGTGCTGTTCTAGAGGGAATACATTACATATCATGATTGTGATATTACTGCTTTTCCTCAAAAGTATGCAAAAAATTAGAGGAAAGAGAGTTTCCTGGTCTTTGGGCAGCCACACTTATGAGATGTGACTCATCTGTTTTCTGCCGCTCAGAGCTGTAACTGCGGCAGCTCGCCAGGCTGACAACAACTCTGCTCACATCCAAGACCACAATGCAAACAACACGTATACGAACACTCACGTCTATCACATCCACAAATATTAACAGAGCCACGTCCCCAGAGACCCGACAGACTCTGAAGTCTAAAAAGACTGTGATAGGCCAATACCACAGATATATTCTTGCTCGCCTTCCACATTTGCTCTTTCTTTTATGGATTGTCATATTGCCAAAATAATTTCACCACGAACGCAAGGCTAAGCCACAAAATGGTTTGATGACAGTATTTACAGAATGAGTAACCTTACAATGCACCAGTAATAGAATATCACGGACCCTGAATAAACATCGTGCTCGGTTTCTGGAGGTTATTTTTAAAGTTGTTTGTTTGTTTTAACTTACGTTAGGCTCGTGTTTTTAAAAAATGTAAATAAAAATGGAATTTCTTAATATCCTCGTAAACCGCAGCTGTCTATTTCCAGTAAGCGGTCATTTCAGGCATGTTAAAAAAGGTCACTCTGCTTTAAGAAACCACTCATTCTGAGTTGTTGCTGTGGGAGTTAAATTTCACATTCTCAGACACTTATTTCACTATTTTAGTTATTGATTAACCAATTAAACTTGTTATGTGGTAACAACCTTTAAATCTGCTACATGGGAATTTCTCAGACTGAGATTTAATTGTGTTCACTGGCTGTTCATTACCCTCCTAATTTGCCAATTTCTTCCAGAGGATGTGAGCAAAGTGCTGTGAAGTAGGCTATCATAAATTTAACAACACTTCATTTTCCTACCCCGTAATTAACAGTGGAGCCATAAAACAGAATCCAGTTTCTTTAAGGATTTCTTAGCTTGAGCTGGAGAAAACCATTCATAAAGTTATAAATAGCAATGGTAGCTTTTGCTGGTACAGGTAGTTTTCAGCTCCTGTCTTGCTTCTGTGGTTTTTGCCTCTCTGTCACGTAAAGAGTAAATCAATAGCAGACCCACCCTAAAAGATTTGGATTTAGTAACACAAAATTATACTTTCACAGCATTTTCTCATCTTTACATCCCTGTCCAAACCGGTTCCAAGCAGGATTTTAAGGCCTTGAGAAATCCGACAATGAGTTTAAAGGGAAGTAGAGACGGCTGTGCCGGTCGGCAGCAGATGTTGGCTTTGGCTAAAGAAAGTGGTGCTGTTACTGAATACGGCTTCTCTGCTTCACTAGGAACACTACCCCCTTTCTAATCAACGCAGCCCTGCCGGTAAACCTCCACATTACCCCCACCTCTCACCCCAATTTTCTAATCTGAGTAAGACTGGATGGAACTGTTCTTTTTCCTCCTGTGTGCCAACTCTGAGGCAAAACTTGTACTTCAGCATGCTCAGCTTGTCATCTCTCCACTTTATACAATAGAAGCCTTGTTTCAGAATTTACTAAAAATGGCTTTTTCATCTTTTATCAATCTTTCAGCTACAGGTCATTTATTTGGGAGCAAAGTAAAGGCCAAAGACGCTTCCTCTCTCAGGTGAGTTTCATAAACAGTCCTCGACAACAACCAGGACCTACATACAGTTATATTAGCTATTCAAATGCAGAGAGAAGTAACTGAATAAGAGCACTGTAGATAAGAAAGTAGGGAGGTTAGTATGGTTAATTTGCGTAGGTTTTGACTCAGTTTACAAGTTACACAGAAGAAAAGAACTGTATTTACCAAAAAACAGGAACAGCGTTTAGATTCTGCTAACAGCATTATTATTGCCTCAGTTTCTCTTTGTGAACTTGTGTGGTTGCCTTTTACAGTGCAGTAGTTACCATGTCACAAGATCTGTCCCAGAATCAAGTGTTTAAGACTGATAACTTTAATTTCTAACTCAAATAAAGAGTAAACATTTCTTAGATTTCCTTTGTCTGGTGGGGTTTTAAAGTCCACATATCAGCCCTCAGCAGGTGGAAATCAGAGGAAGGGCTCAAACACATGGCCTTGGCCGTCGCTGAAGGTGTGTTTGATTTGGCTCATGTGGAGCTCCGGCAGCACCTGGTTGGCAAGGCTAGGCATAGCAGTTCATTAGGACCCTCCTGCAAAGCCCCTTGGATATACATCATAAGGGACTCGTTGAAGAATCCCTAAGGAGAGGGTGTTAAAAAAAAGTATAGCTCAGTTATGCTATTTTTTATTCTTTTATATATTTATTAATCACATGTGTGTAAGTGTTTCCACTTAACCAGTTTTACTGTTGTGCCAGTGTGGCAGCGATGACAGGTTGTGGCACCCAGACCTTGCCGTCTATAGCGGGTAATTAAATGGAGAGTGAGCACAGATGTGAGCTGTTAAATGTGTCCAGCGTAATTTATTTCCTGTGAAACAGGCTGCCATTTACAAGTGTAGCCTGTACAAATACTGCAGTCATTTTACAGAAACGTGCCATCAAAGCCGAGGGGAGCGTACTACTTCTTTTTCCTTGTGTTCAAGGATGTCTTTTGGTCCTCCCTCAAGCAGTAACTTTAGCTAAAATCCATTTTCTTACACTCGTCAATACCCAGTTTAATATATTGGAATGTTTGTTTGGAGTAAACATGAGCAAATTAAATATTACATTTTCTTTGCTCACTTTTAAATATTACAAATTAAAATTGTTTTTCTTCCACAAAACTTTGGTGGTCTGTCCCATCCCATCAACACTCTAAGAATGGGAGCTGAGTCAGCCTCATAACCTGCGCGTTGTCCAAACCAAATGTGTGTGTGTGTGTGTGTGTGTGTGTGTGTGTGTGTGTGTGTGTGTGTGTGTGTGTGTGTGTGTGTGTGTGTGTGTGTGTGTGTGAGAGTGTGAGAGTGAGAGAGAAGAGTATGAGGGGTAGCAAGCTTGTGGAAGATGGTGAAATCAAGCTCAGTGAGACCCACTGAGTGCTGACGTTGAGCTTGGACTACACACTGCTTTCCTTTTCTGGTTTTCCCTGATGAATGAGTCTCTTTCAGCTGCCTTGCTCTTACTGACCCCCTGCTTACCCAATACTCTCCTTTAGTTTGACCTAAGATCTCACCGCCAGCTTTCTCAGATCTTTTCACTGGCAGCATGTACCCATGCCCAATCACCATTAATGTCCTCCCACACCAAAGCAAAAAGTTAGACTTATATCCAAATACACCTGATAGAGTTGACTGACCTTTCTGGCAGTTTCTGGGATATTTCTGACTTGTTCACTTGCTTGAATAGCTTGTGGATTGTCTGGCTATGTGGATGGGTAATGGGTTTGTTTTTTTCGAACATGTGATTAAAAAAGAGAACTGAGTCAAGAAACCTAGAGCCACAAGAGCGAGCTAACAGAGACATAAAGGGTAGGTGTATTTTAAGACTTACAGTTATGTTTCCTGAATATGAGCAGGCAGTTTATGTTGGCTCTCACAGTTCATTTCTTGCCTTTTAACATATATGCCGAGGTGGATTTTGGTCTCTACAAATGTCCCGCTTTTACATATTTGTAAGGTTTGAGAACATCTCAACAGAGGGACAGGGTCTGTTACAATAGAGACACACATATACAGTCACTTCATGGGTACATCTGTTCAACTGCTTATAAACACAAATATCTAAATATAAGCCAATCACATGTGATCAACTCAAGATGAAGATGAAGATGCAGAAGTGCATCTCTGAACGCACAGCCAGTTAAACCCTAAAGCAGATGGGCTACAGCAGCAGAAGACCGCAGCAGGTGCAACTCCTGTTAATTATGACCAGGAAATTGAAACGTTGCTTCACATATGCTAACTGAACAATCCCAATTATTTTATTGCAACATTCAGATAGTAGATAGCTGAATTTGGCAAAATTTAGTAACGATGTGTGCATTGTTGCTGTCCCTTCATACCCAAAGTGTACCCATTTCGTGATGGCTACTTCCAGCAGGATAACACACTATGCCGCAAAGCTCAAATAATATGAAAGGGGTTTCTTGAACATCACAGTGAGTTCACTGTAGTGAAATGGCCTCCAGTCACCAGATCTCAATCCAATAAAGCACCCTTATGGGGTGTGGTGGAACAGGAGTGTCACACTGTGGATATCCAACCAAAATAATCTGTAGCAACTGTGGGATGATATCATGTCGATATGGCCCAAATTCTCAGAAAAATGTTTCTAGCATCTTGATAAATCTATGCCTGTTCTGCAGGAAAAAGGAAGTGGTGGGTGAATGTAACAGACAAAAGAGATCAAGCTTATCACACTATGCAGAACGCAAACGATCTTTTACACTGAAGACAAAGACTTATTACACAGCATGTTTTATCTGCTTCTACATGCAACATGCAGACAGTTGCACAGCGGAAGGAGCAATTGAAAGCAACCAGTTGTACACTTGGTGCTTTTAAGTAGTAGCTATAAAAAGACATTGCCCACTAGAAGCATGCCATGCCACAAAGCTGTCATATTGTTTGTTTGCTTTATATTAAAAGTGTTTATAGTAGCTGAACTGTAATGATAGAAGGGCAGATCAGATGTCTGCATTTTACCGGTAGAATCAGAGTAAATTTCCAGAACATCATTTATAAAATATGATTCGTCCACATCATGAAAATCATCCCCTCTTTGGGTAAAACTGAGCCTAAACTGGCCCGAATATAAGATAGTTAAAGGCAGATAGCAAAACACAAATATAAAAAGAAAATGATTTGGTTTAAATGGTTCAATGCTAATGTCAGTTTTCATTATAACATGGCTTTAAAATGCGGTGAAAAGACAGCTGAAAAAACCTCTGACACACATATGACTAACAGACTATATAAACTACTTTCCGTTATTAGCCCCTTATCGAAATGCATTGTGTACACAGGTTAAGTTTTCATTTGAATGCGTGATATTTTTGCGCGGACCGCTGACAGCGTTGCTACGCCCCGCTTACTACATCTCCCATAGTGCATTGCAGCGGTAGGAAATAATCACATCCTTGGGTCAGAGTTCAAAATGGTAACATGCGGGTTTCAGAAGCTGCAACTCTGAGCATCATGAGGATACTTTTAATATGAAAATACCACTTGCGTTAGCTTAGCCTTAGTTTGATTAATCCTTTTTTCGTTTCTCGAATATGTCCGTGAACGCATCAAAGCACGAGCTGATCCAGCTGATCTACCGCCACTTGAAGGAGCATGGTTATCGCTCAGCTGCAGATGAGCTACAGAGGCACAGCCCACAGGTCAACATTGTTCACCACACACACACACATATCAACTGCAACTGTTACAATGTTTTCAAATGCTGCTCCTGTGCTGTGCAATAAACCCCCTCTACTCACACCTCATGAAATTCCACAAAAAAACATTTTCTGAAGTGTGGACGGGGAAGAACGTTTGCTCAATTAAATCTCCCCATTTTTCGTAACAACTAGACTGCTACGTGTTTCTATTTTTCTGCATAAACATAGTTGTGTGTGTATATATAACTTTAAAGATCGTAAGATCCAAGAAATGTATCCTCCCCTTGCTGTGAGCTAAAACGAGCTCAATGTTAGGACTTATATACCACTTAAAAAAAAGTGGTGTGTGAGTGGGCCAACTTCTTGTTGCGTTCAATACTTGACTAGACTAAGAACGTAACACTTGAAAGGCTTTCACCTTGTATAGACCTCTGTAAGAGGGACTGTGGCTGGAGGAAAGACAGAAAAAGTCAGATTAGTTTTAAAGGTAATCAAGTCCTTGACATAAAAAATACCATCAGTTAGACTCTACTCACCAAGAGCTTCCACCCAAAGTGGCTCAAATAGGATGTAGCATATGGCCAATTTAAATGAGTGGGGAGAGTGTGCGGCCAGGAAAAGCTGTTTGTGGTAAAGTCTAAGAAAAAAGCCCAGAGATTTGTATAAGTGCAGTCATTGCAAATGTAATACAGACCAAGAAGGCTTGTTGATTTTTCTTCCCCAAATGAGAACCATTTGGTCCCTCCACAGGTTTTTGAATTTGTAAATATTCCACAAAATGTAGTAGACTTTGTCCTTTTCTGTAAACGTGTTTATTATTCTAGTTTATTCATTTGTAATGAACTCAAGTCCTTCCTAACCACCTTCTTGGGGTCTGCTTTCATTCAAATTTGACACATAACCATAACAATGGCATGTTTTTATGTCTTTATATGCTGACATCTCCTTCAGACTACTGTACCATGTCCAAGAAATACTCCCACTGTATATTTCAAACTTCTTAATAAGTTGTAACATTTAATTTTGATTTTCTACAGGGGGAGACCAAAATATCAGTATCACTACTCGACATCTACACATCATGGTTGAAGTAAGGATGATTTCTTAGTGCTTTTCAGAAGCAACGGCCACTGGGTTAGATGTCTCATTTTGTAATAGCTTGGATACTAACTATTTTTTTTATTCCTGACAGTAACCCAAAAAATTCAGCAGATCAAGGAAGGACTCCAACTAAAGGTTCATATTTTTCTTTTTCTTTGTTAAATACAAATTAAATTAGAAAGCTGAAGTTGGATCTGAGATACTACATTTGTTTATTTGTGTATATGTGTGTCCTGATCCAGCTGTTCATGCTTACAAAATTCTTAAGCAAGATTTGGAACTTCTGTACATTAGTTTGCTTTGAGTATTTTCATCTTACACCTGTACCCAAACATTCACACTCCTAACAACCTCCAATCAGATTCAAGATGAGGGCGACAGCTTAGTGAAAAAACTGACATATCAGAGAATGCAGCTCGGTTTGTAGCAGTAAACTCTTTGAGGCCAGAGGTTGGCGTATTTGAATGCATTTTAACACATTTGCACTTTTTATGTTTAGCAAAGTCTACAACATCAAAAAAGAAAAAGGACACAACTGCAAAAAAGGTGAATTTTTATTTTGTTTTAATTTCTTTTCGTGGCAGTTCTTGGACTATACCAACCACGCTAATCCTTCTTTTTCTTTTTTTCCCAGTCTGTTCCAGCAAACAAGAAAAAAACTGAGGGAAAAGCTGCAAAAAAAGTCACAGGGGAGAAGAAATCAAAGAGCCGAACATCAGACAAAGTTGTGACTGCCGGTGCAGATGATTCAGACTCTGACAGCAGTCTGGATGTGGAGAAGTGGAAGAAACTGCTCCAACAGATGACAGGTGAGTCACTGAATGCATTATTCATGGGCGAGCGTGTCAAGGATGAGGTGATGAAAAGAATCCTAGAAAAATGAAGAGGGGGTTATGAGTGGACAATAAAGTGACCAAAGCCAGGCTAGAAATATTTGACTTGCCCAAAACACCTCACTTAAGGAGCAACCAGGGCACATCCAGTTCAGATACCTCAAACATTTCACATCAAATGAACCATATCTAAAAAAAGAATCCCATCTGCCCCTCTCAGAAGGAGCGGTTATTTGCACAGTAACTTTAGGATAGTTTTCCCTTAATGTAATGAAATTATTTTCAGTTGCAGGCTGTCAGCGCACACGTGGGTGAGTTTTATCTTTTTTCCAACAAGTTTGATCTGTTAGAGATCCAATCAGATGAAATTAGGCTTGTTAGAAGAGGGGTCCTTAACGTGGTCTGAGCTAACATAACCTGTTTCAGGAAAAGACTGTATTTTATATTTCAAATAAGATTTTATTGAAATGAGAATCATGCAAAGATACTCTAATGCAGGTTCTGAATTAAAGTGTAAAGCTGGAAATAAGCAAAATATGTCTCATTTGAGCTAACGTCAAAGCGCGCTATTGAGAGACTGAGATGTAGCATTCAGGCGAGGTGTTCATGGTGGAAGGAGTCTAAAGTCAGGTGGAATAAACTGTGGAGGGTGTGGAAAATGTACAAAGTGATGGAAGATGAAGGGAAAGCTTGGTCCCTCCACTTAATGAGAGAAAGACAACCACCAGACAGTGCAGCACCACCCATGAACAACCTCACCATGGAAAAGAGTGATTTCATCCAAACAGAGCTGTGTACAGTTACTGTTTGCTCGCTGTTTATGTTTTCTTTTAGGCATTTGTTCCACCATGCACAGTTTGATGTTTTTACTGGGTTTTCTCTGTCCACAGATGCCGACATAGTCAAGATGAATGCCATCAATGCCCTGGACTCCTCTGCTCCTCAACCCCCGAAAAAGAGAGTCAGGAAACCCCGGGCTAAGGCTCCGGCGAAACCTGGAACCCCAGTTAAACCGAGTAACGGGACAGTGAAACACAATGACGAAGGTGGCGAGAAACATGTGACTGAAAAAAAAGCAAAGACGAGCTCGACCGAGAAGAATGTGACAAAAAATGTGACTTCTGTCACCTCAAGCACTCCGAGCCAAAAGCAAAACCTCTCATCTCCAGCGGACAAACAAATAAAAAAGGACAGGGAAACGGCAACTCCCAGTGAACAAACAACTGATGACAGAACATCTGAGCCCAAGAAGAAGAAGAAAAAGAAGGAGAAAATTGCAGACAAGGAGGAAAAGAATGAGATGGGTGAAGATGGAAAAGAGGAATGTGGCGAAGAGACGAGAAAGACCAAAGACACGAAGCAGGAGGAGGCTAAAAAAACTCCGAAGGTGAATAAAAAAGCAAAAGAAACCAAAGATGATGCTGAAAGAAATGAGACAGTCACGACTGAGACAAACACAAGAGGGAACGCTGATGAGAAAACCCTTTCAGAGTCAACGGTACAAGAAAAGAAACAAAAGAAGAAGAAGAAAGAGAAGGCTGGTAGTGAGGGAAGTTTGGCACAGACTGGAAATTCTGAGCAGGTATCTGAGGAAGTGAAAAATAACAAAGAGAGCAAACAGGAAGAAAACAACCAAACCTCAGAGCACATAGCAGAAGAAAAGAAAGCCAAGAAGAAAAAAAAGAAGAAAACAGAAAGTGAGGAAAATTCATTGACATTTGCAAGTGAAAGCATTTCAAAGCAAAAAGCTGAAGACATAGAAAATAATACAGAGCAAAAAACTGAAGAAATTGAGACTTTAGAGCAGACGTCTACAGAAAAGAAGGCAAAGAAGAGGAAAAGGGACCTTCTTAATGGTGAGGAAAATCCAGAACAAGTACTGCAGGAAAAGAAATCAAAGAAGAAGAAAAAAGAAAAAGCTGATGAAGAAAGAGAGCAGGTAGTTGAGGATATAATAGATAATAAGGTAGAGGAAACAACAGAGCAGGTCAAGAGTGTCAAGAAGAAAAAGAAAAATAATCCCGCCAACACAGAGCCGCTGCCTCCACCTGACGTAGAGGCAACGAGTTCTCAAACGGAGAAGAAGAGAAGTGAGTAAACAACCCACATATAGCTTAAAAACATGTAATTTGATGGTTTTGTAAAATTGCTTTGCATTTGTCCTCAGAAAAAAGCAAATTGAAATCAGCCGACATCCCAGAAATACCTGTAGATTCAATCCAAGACGCCATGGCAACAGAAACCGCCTCAAGCGACTCCCACAAAAAGGTATCACGCTACTTAGAAAACAAATCTCGACGCTACTTAGAAAACAAATGTGTCCAGTCTCAACGTTGGCGGATCCTAACCCTCATGTCCGTCTCTCCACAGAAGAAGAAGAAATCATCAAAGAATCATCAAGATGTGTGACTCGTCATCCCGCAGACCCAGAGGACGAGGGTCACATCACGTCCTCCGATTTCCGATCATGTACACTGATCATATATCAGTAGTTAGAATATGACTTAAAACTTTAAAGATCCGTCGTTTATATTTTTGCTACATTTTTATCTTTTTATGGGTTTTGGGTTTGTGTTTTTTTACTTAAGTGTTTCTACGGTAGCTGCCATTTTCACGGCACGCGCATTTCGTGGTTGTTTTGGGGAACTGATGATCACCTGTTGAAATATTTCTGCCTCATAGTGAAATTCAGATGGGGTTTAATTGAGTAACGTCTGTTTTTATAAACATGGATTCTGTTTTGCTCTCAGGAATTTCCCTCGTGATAATCCTGAGCTAGGTTCTCTAAACCACCTTTCATATTTTTATGCAGATTTAAGTTGTAAAATGAAGTGAAACTGTGTGATTCTGATTAAGAGGTTTACTCCTGTCCTATAGCTGTCTTTTGGTATTTCGTTAAAAAAAATTACACACTTTTTTTTAACCAGATGTATATTTATTCAAATTGACATGTCAGCTGTTCTATTGTGGGAAAGGAGGGGAAATTCTATGTGTGTGATGAGCATTATTTTTTAAAGTTTTAAATGTTTGATATAAATTTTCTTATATAGATTGTATATTATGCTTTTAATACAAATTAAACACCATAGTTTTTTTTGTTTTTATCAACTGTACCCGTCCCAAGTCTTACATCTGGTAAATCCTGTTCTTTGGGCACACAAACGCTGAACTTCTTACAAATTAAGGGAAAATGCTTGACTTGATGAGCTCTGGAGATTGTGCTGTGCTGTAGGGGACACTCTATATGTTTGTACGTGTCAGGGATCTCGGTGAGACAAATTAAGATTATTAAGAGAGACGAGGCCTAAAACTGCCTTTCCGCTGAATCGTGTAACGTGAGGGTGTCAAGTCTTTTTTAAGGAAACCGAGAAAACGACTGTTCCACTCCAATCCGGAGGGTGACGCTAATGCAGCGAAAAGACGTTTGTTTTACCACTGTTAAAGAAGAAAGAAGAAGACTGCCCCACTACCATAGCTACACACTAACCATACGATGAGTAACTGTCAGTGAAGTTTTACAGTTGCAGTTGTTACTGGCCGCCAAATGTGGAGGTTGAACAAAGTTCGTCACAAAGCCGGACAACAAGGCGGCAGCTTGGAGGAGCTCAGGCTGAAGAGGCGAGAGAACGAGAGAGGTGTGTCTGCTAAATACCGAGGCTCAGTTTCCCAAACATACTGTAGGCTAACCCTGGTCTTTAACTAAAACCCTGTTTATTCAGTAATGAGCTCATTTTTCCTTTGGCTCTGTGACTATGTTTAGTTTCCATAGAAACTAGCTGGAACTGTAGCTTCAACGTAACCATTATTTTATTAATATCTTAATAAACTATTAGGTACACGTTGCTAGAGCCAAGTTGAACCCCCTTGTGTTTTCAGAATTGTCTTAATTCATCATGGCACAGATTCAATAAAGTGCTGGTATTGTTCTATTAGTACTGGTATTGGTATTGTAGCCTCAGCTGTCTATTGCTGTAGGCCATCTACTTCGTGTTGGCGTTCATAGATGCTCTTTTGCATACCTTTGTTGTCATGGGCGGTTATTTGAGATATTGTTGCCTTCCCATCAGCTCAAACGAGTCGGCCACTCTCCTCTGACATCTGGCTTCACTAAGGCATTTTTCCTCTTTCTCAGACCGTTCTCTGTGAAAATTGGCTGTTGAAAATTCCAGCACGTCATCCGTTTATGGAATACACAGGCCAGCCAATTTGGCACAAACAGCCATTCCACATTCAGAGGCATTTAAATCACTATTCTTCCCCATTTTGATGCTCAGTTTAAACTTCAGCAGGCCATCTTGACCCTGTCTACATGTCTAAACCAACTCAGTTGTTGCTATGTGATTATCTGATTAGATACTTGTATTTACCAAGCAGTTGAACAAATGTGCATAATAAAGTGTGAAATAGGTTTATGTAATGTGCACATGTAATTTTTTTTTTAAAACTGTATTACAAAGATACAGCTCTTTTTTATGACACCCGTGAGGAACTGTTAGTTAGCTGTTACATCTTCATCTCCAGGCATTTTTACAACACATAAACAGCAAAAACAGTTCCTGTGCAGATATAGGTTTTCGTTTCTACTCGAAATTCAGTGTTTTTTTAAAAATTGAGATGTTCCCATGTACAGGTCTTAATATAAAATAGAGCAGTGTTGGTGACATACACTGGCGTAAAATGAGTCAAAACCTAAATGGATATGTTAGCATCATCTTAACTTCAGCTTCTTTATTTCCCCACAGGCATGGCCTCCCCATGGTGGCTTTATCTCAAAAGGACGCATGTTTTGCACAGCATATGTACACTAAACACAAGTATGATCACGTATGATCCCTGAAGGTTAAAGAGTTGTGACATGCCTCTCCCTGAATGCTTTAGCACTGAGACAGGCACGCAGAGACAGGCAGCTGGTGAGCAAGCGACTACTGCTAAATGAAGATGAGGAGCAGCCGGACGTTAGCATGGACACAGCCCCAGGAGGACATGTAAGTATCAGATATTGTGTTGGATCAGGGGTGTCAAGCACAAGAATTTCCCAGGTGCCAGAATTCTCCAATCTGGCCCACTTGAAGGCTGGAAGATGTAAAGGAGGGAATCAACTTATAGGCTATGTTTTCAGAAGTTTTACATCTTTTACTGCTGATAAAGACCTCCTACGTAGCCATTCACGCTAAACTAAAGGAATTATCTAATAGATAAATAATTAAATGACAGAAAAGTTAATGTTTTTTGACATCTTTTGAAATTTTGGTGGGAAAAAAAGAATATTTTCTGTGAATTAACAAAAACTTTGTTTTATAAGTACAGGACAGTCTGGAAAAAGAGCTACTGGAACCTTTCTGTAATTTTATTTTGCTGAAAAATTGAGACATATTGTTGAAATGTTTCTTCTTTGTCTCATTGTAAGGTTTCTCAGGGATTTAAAGTGTAGCTAAATATATTAACACTGACAGAATGGGGTGTTTTTACTACTCGAGCCAAACTGGGCCGTATTTGACCCACAATGTAAACTGATTTTGACATGCCTGTCTTAGATTTTTTTTTTTGGTAGGTTCAGTAAAATGAAAGATCTGAACTCAGCCTGCCAGTCTCATATTTCCTCAGGACATTGTTAGTCTGCTCCACAAACTTCAACACAGCGGGACAGAGAAGGAGGCACACCTGAAGGCCTTGAGTAAAGTTCTGCGCGACCCAGCTGCACAGCTCACCTTTATCAAGTATGGTAGTGGCTTCTGTTGCCATATTGGAAGAGACTAAATTACGCTGTCACTTTTAAGTCACTTCCTCATCTTTGTGTGTGAAACTGTGTTTTCTTTCAGGCACGAGAACAGTATGCATCTGCTGGTCGGCCTCCTCACTGGCTCTAATGCTCAGTGCCGCCTGCAGGCCGTTCGGTGTCTTCACGAGCTCTCTCACTCTTCCCACACTAATGTGGCTCCAGCCTGTCTGCCTGCTACCCCTTACCTGCTCACTTACCTGTCTGGCCCAAGCACTAAGTTTACAGTAAGTCACCATGCAGTGCAGGCAGTTTGTGATATAGTATGACCTACAATGCAGAAGACTTTTGACTTCCTTATTGTGCGGAACATTATATGTACACAGGAGCTGTGTCTCTACACACTTGGTAACATGTGTCCAGACAGCGATGTGGTAAGAGAGAAGCTCCTGGCTCAGGGAATCATTCCCGCTCTGGCCAGCTGTATAGAGGTAAACTACGAAGGCTCACTGTCTACACTAATATCCTTACTGTACTGGCAATTCGTAGAATTGTTGCAGTTGAATCCAAATCTACTCAAACATCCAATTCATAGAGAGACAGGAGTGTGACTGCTGCACGTCTTTGTAACATGTTACTGTGTATTTGTCCAGAACCAACGGCACACACTTGCAGTAGTGGAAGCTGCAGCGTTCACCCTCTCTCAGCTTCTCCAGGCCAGAGACGCACCTGAGAAGATAATCCCGTAAATATATCAATAATGCACTTCTTCACGTCTTCAGCCTCTGCATTCCTCATCTCGCAGAAAATGTCAGAGTAATGTTTTGTTCACATTTAACCTTGTTGTGTTTTTTTGTCTTCCTCTGTGTCTGTAGGATAGTCCTGAAGTCTACCTTGCCTTCACACCTGTTATCCGTCCTTACCCCCGACCCACAGTTCGGCCTGGCTCCTGCCATAGAGTGTGCATGGTGTCTCCATTACCTCATATGCAGGTGAGAAGTTTAGGAAAGTGTCCAAAACCTTTTTTGTTTTTTTGCTGATTTGCTATTGTAGCTAATTACTGAATCTGTTTTGTGCCTTTTATTAGCACAGATGATAACAAAGAGCTGCTGGCTCAGGGTGCCCTGTCACAGTGCAGCTCCTTGTTAGTGTCACTAGGTGGTGCTGTCACCGAGGGAAACAAAGAAGATGGGATTGAGCTGGTATGGAAGTGAATGATCAAATCCAATATTTACTTTCAAAACTTGTTAAGACTTTTTTTTTTACTTTTAAGCAAACAAATTTGATAATTATCATTGAATTAATAATGTAGATTAGTTCATTTCATGCTGAGCTACCTCCAAAGATAGTAAAATGACTTAACTATTATTAAAAGTCAGTTGAAGAATCTAGGAACTGAAACAAAACAGCAACATCGCATATTTGCCTAAGCTTCAGAACAAAGTAAAAATAACAACTAGAGATGGCACGATACCACTTTTTTATGTCCGATACCGATATCATAAATTTGGATATCTGCCGATACCGATATGAATCCGATATAGTGTTTTTTAATCAACAAAACTGTTTTTTTTTTTAAATATCTTGCTGCATTTTGTATAAGTTCATACTCAAGTTTAAAACAACAACTACACTAAAGCTATTCTGTTATACCTGTATGCAAAAAAAAAAAATTTCATAGTTCAGCAATACTGATCAATCTAATAAACTTAAACCTACACCATCCTCCCTATTCTGGTATTTTAAAGAGTACTTAGCGTAAATATTAAGCAACCTAACTAATAGGGTTCCAACTCCCAGCAGCAACAAAAATAAATAAATAAAAAATAGGGAACCACCCCTCACGCTCCACCTCATGATGCTTAATCGACGTAATCAACCTTAATTTGATGAAGTGTGAAAAAAATGCACAGAAATCAATTATTTTTCAAGAAATATTAAATAGATTCAACATCTTTCTTCAACAAAATTGCAGACTGCACAGATGGTACCTTCCCAAAGGAAAAAGTACTATAGCTTACTAGGGTATATATATTAGACTTAATAGTTACTATTAAGTCTAGAAGTAATAGACTAAATGAATAGAAGTAATTGACTTCTATTCATTTTGCATCAAATTTAAACTTTGGGTGTCAGATAATTATTTATTAAAAGCTAGACATTTTAAATGAGAATAAGAAAGAAAAGTATGTCTTTGTGCCCCCTTTTCCCTGTTAATGCCCTATCAGCCCCCCTGTCTAAACTTTGCTAGATCCGCCCCTGCACAGTTACCAGCCGTCAGCTGCGTAGAAAAAGATCCTGGTGTAGAAAGTAATATTAAATACATTCTAACAACAGCTGATCAAGCTTAAACGTGCTGCTGTTGTTTATCCACTGGTTTCCTCTTTCTGGTGCAAACTGGGCCAAAAGCAAACAAGAGACACGGATTCGCAACAGAAAAGCCGATCAGCTGATCATTAAGCAGTTTCATGATTGAAGTAGCAGCAAGAAGAGGCAGTCGCTCCATATATCGCTTGTTAAGCTTAACGCAGGAATGCTTTACAAACATTCAGAGATGGACTTACACACTTGCTTTACTTCTCTCGGGATAACTTTGTCGGAGATGAAATGCCGGGTTGCTAGCGAAGCTCCAAATGCTATCCAGACCACCGACAGGTCCCGCATGCCACAGCCGCTCTATCACGTGATGTATACTGCTCCGACGTGCTAACGTTCTGAGGTGAGTTACGGCGTGTTGCAAGTTTTGTGAGGTGCTTTCGTGATATTTAATGGATCGGATTACATTTTTTATTTTTCTCCGATATCCAATCCAGTAATTTAGGTCAGTATCGGACCGATACCGATACGTAATATCGGATCGGTCCATCTCTAATAACAACTTTAGTTTTTAATCTGACTTGGATCACAGAAGCTTTTAATGTGTCTTCTTCAGCTCATCTGGCCTCTGTTGAGGTGTGTGGGAAACATCTTGTCCTCCTGCCCGGAGGAAGACCTGAATGCTCAACTGACTGATGCTCATCTGCCAGCTTCTCTGTGTGCACTTGTTCAAGCCTACCTGCACACCCTGCCAGCCTTGGCCAGAGAGACCGTCTGGGTCCTTAACAACCTCACAGGTACGGCTCTCTTGTTTTAGTCGTCTCTGAATGGGACTGCAGCCATACAGAAGTACACCTCATCATTACTAATAGAACCGTTTTGCAATATATTTTTCCTGCTTTGCTGCAGTTCAGTATAGATTTGTGCAAGAAAACATTGCATTTTTTTTTTGGTGTAACTATTCAATCTATTCAAATACTGAATAAAATGCTTGTGGCTGCCTTGTGCATTCTCTGTGCACATCTGAGATTTGATGCATCATAATTATCAGGGTTTTCTGTAGTGTGTGTAACGTGCCCCATTGTGTTTTCTACCTCTCTCCATCCCAGCTCACTCCACCGAATTCTGCTCCGCCCTCTTGACTCTAAACTTGGTCCCAGGATTGATCCAACTTCTCCCATTTTCTCAAGGCATTAATACTATGGTTAGTACCGTAATTGTCGGGCTATAAGCCACTACTTTTTGCACAAGCTTTGAACCCTGCGGCTTTTAGTCAGGTGCGGCTTTTCTATGGATTGTCCGTGATTTTTGTCATATCGTAAGACTATTTGTTTTGTTTGTTCCGCTGTTGTACAGCACTACGTTGCCTGGCGGAAGGGCATGCGATCAGACACACAGTATCGGGGTTCAAGAGTGGTATGTTGGTCACGTGTCCATCCGCCAGGCAACATAGTGCCGTACAAGTAGCGTGAAAAACCAACTTCAAATGAACGCTACGCGTTCAGCGGGAGTCGTGGATGACGAGCGGCGATAAACTTGCGAAAAGCAAGTTATGCTCAACTCCACCGGTGGAATCTGACAGCGTGAAAAAGTGTGAAAACATCCATGATCACCAACGGATTTCGAAGGGCTGGACTGCTGCATGATGGAGAGGAGGACACCGCCACGGCCCTTCAGAGGGTGTTCGACTCTAACACTGACAACGAGGATTTCTTTGGTTTTGTAAGTGACAACGAAGGAACGAAGCTGAGAGTGGATGACGAAGCCATCCTGAGCCTGTTCGTATCCGACACTGGAGGAGAGGACTTTGGTGGTTTTAGTGTGCAGGAAGAAGAGAAAGATGGTGACTTTTCTTCTTGTTAAAGCCGTGTCACTGCACCTGAGCCTAAAAGGTAGTCCGAATCTATTTTTCTGGTGTGCTGTAGGTTATTGTTATGTACTACATTTGTTACTCATTTATGAAGCACAGTACATGTTTCGTACTTGTAATTACCGCTACTTGTACATATACCTAAAAAGTTATGCAAATATGTACCCATAACTTGTTTTTCAAAATATTAATAAAAGGGGTGTGTCTCCAAACAGCCATCTCTTTCCTGACAATTCGCTTTGTGCATATTCTCTTACATATGATAAGTCAACATTGAAACACCTGCGGCTTTTGGTCAGGTGCGGCTAATGTATGTACAAAACAGGATTTTCCCCTGATTTTAGCTTGTGCGGCTAATATTCAGGTGCGCTTTGTAGTCCGGGAAATACGGTACTATGATTGATATAAGTGCTTCTTGTAATATTAAGTCATTGTGGCATATAATAAGAAATCTTGTGGTTTTCTCTTGCATCCTTTTGGATGAAAAAAGTGTTTTTTGATTTTGTGTTTTTGTTGTTTTTTGTTTTTCTTGCTTGTTACACTCAGATTCTCAGGATTCTGGCTAATATTGCCCACAAGAAAAAGGTGTTCTGTGTGCAGCTCATGCAGCTTGGTTTACTGTCTGCACTCTGTGCCACGCTTAAAATGGCTGATCAGGAAATGGTGATTCAGAGCCTGGACATCCTTTTCATGATGACTGTCAGCAGTCCAGTGGTAAGTGTGGTAATTAGTGAAACTAAACTCTGTAATGATTGCTAAGCTGTGGCATGATGTGGTATTCTTCTTCTTCAGGTGGCAGAGGAGTTTGTCAGGCAAGATGGGCTTTCACTGTTGGAGGTCCTTCAGTACAATGGTGCAGCAGAGATGAGACAAAGGTCGACGTACCTCCTGGAGAAGCACTTGTTGTCCTACCAACAGCATATAACAGTAATTGTTATGCAGCCTTATTGTCTCTGTTGAATTTTTTTTGTAGTTTTTAGTTAAAAATGTCTGATGGGAGCTGCTGTCTTGCAGGTGGACAATATGCCGGATCCTTGAATCAACAACAAGACTTGTTGTGTTAGGAGGGCCCAGCTGAGGATAACAACATGTTTACATTTTGATATGATAGATATCAAACTTGTTTGTGCATTTGAAGTAATTAGTGATAAAACTGCTGTCTTGTATGTTTTTACTCATGGAATTTTAATCTATGCAAATATTAAATATTTTTATAATACTTGTACTGGTGAAGTACTTTTGCATAAAACTGTATTTATATTCAGATATGGCTTGACATATTTCGAGATGTTAAGATACTGAAGGTGGAACATATAACATTAGAAACATAATGTGTCTTTATCAACAAGACCTTGTCATCATGCCTGTGTAACGATTAAATAATTATGACATAATAAAACTCTTCCTTACAACAAATATGACTGCTGCTTTTTTTGGAGTATTTGCTGTTTGGTTTGATTTTTATTAAGAAACATTTAGTTACATTTAATCACAAAAAATCTTGGGACTTTTACATGTGATGCTGATGATTAGTGAGGGCAGCACAGACCGACCCAAAGTGGTGGCACTGCTATATGTATGTATGTTAAAAAAAAATAATCAGAAGTTGATCATTGTGATTGCTTCAAACTGCTGTTTAAAGCTGAAACTTGTAGAGATGATAAATATGCCCAATTAGAAAGTAATTTCAATAATGATAAAAAAAAGAAAACATTAATGCAATCTGAATCCGTAATGTAAATAATTTTTAAAAAAGCCTCACTTAAAGACTTTAAGTAGGTAAAGTTGTTGTTGTTTTTTTATGTACACCTGCTTACACTTATAACACAGTCAGTGTGCACAGACCTCATGGAGTTTTCACTGACCACACTGTGGAACAGTTTCAGCCTGTAACTTCCAATCAAAGTCTTTGGCTCCTCCCCTTAATGAAAAAAACTGTCTCTTTCTCTTTCTACCCACAATAATCCCTTCCCGTTATCTTTCACGCTGCTTTTGCTGCATGAAAATCCAAGACGAGGTAAGAAGGACCATTGGGGCCAAATTAATACAAAACATATATTGCTGAAATTGAGAATAAAATCAAAATTTGGAGATCAAGTTACATAATGTTGTTTTGAGGAGGGAAAAAGTTAAAATACTATTTTGAGGAAAAAACTGGAAATGTGGAGATTACAGTTGTTGTTTCATGAAAGACTGCCATATTTGTTATACCCTTTACAGAATGCCTTGTTTAGATGAGTTAGAAGGACACATTGTTCTGCCGTGTTTTGATAGAATACACAACACGTTCTCACTCCCAAACACCAAACACTTCCCTAGATTACGAGATCGGAAAAATTAAGAAACATGAGAACAGTTTGGAATGAATCTACACATATGGAACGCCTCTGGACTTGACAAATCGTCACGCGTGAGAACGGGCTGACATACATCCTCTCTGTTACAAGAGGGCGTAACCACCTTTAGTCTCTCCGTTACCGGCCGTCTAGTATAAAGTGAGTATAAACAGTAAGCTGTCAGTGTAGAGAATAGAAATCTTGTGGAAATCTTAATAGAAATTATTGTGAGCTGTGATTCTTTTCCCCCACACTGAGCCCTTACCTGCTGAAACTCACTTTAACTTTAACTAATTTTTCTGTTTAGATGCAATGTCACACGCACGAGGTTCAATTAGCTTTGCACAAAAATAATACATACCAGGTTGTCAGTAGTTTCACTAACTCTGCCAATAATGCCGATCTACTTATAATACAGTAAGTGTGCACAGACCTAATGGGGATTTCATTTTAACTGAGTGGTTTACTCACTATACTGTGGAACAGCCTAAGCCTGTAACTTCCAGACAGTCTTTAGCCCCACCACTTAATAAAAAAAGAAGTCTCAAATTGCCACACTTCCTCTTTCCACCCACAACATTCCCTTCCTGTTATCTTTCACTCTGCTTTTTCTGCATGAAAATCTAAGACGGGGTGAGTCACGTTTTCTAAGACTTTTGAAAAATCTTGCATTCATCTGGCTTTTAAATGTTTTCTGCTACTCCACAGATATTCTGCCCCCAACAATCTGTGCTGCTGTGGGGAAGCATCCAGTTCAATTAAGTCTTTTTGACCCACAGCCAAGCACTGTGTGTAGTCTCCTGAAAATGGAGGGAACTCAGACAACGACTAGAGAGGAGGGGACAACAGAAAGAAATGGGGATCAGGGGACTAGCAGCAATGTGCCGATGTCCAGCAAACCTCTGCATCGCTTTGTCCGAAAGGAGCCCAGAAGTCTTGGGGTAACACATCAGATAAGCAAAATCTTAAATAAGCAGATTTATACACGAGGATAGCTATAAGCTGATGCAGCTGTAGACACTCTCATCCATTCTTCCTCTTCCCCTTTCCAGATTGTCATTCTGATGTTTGGCTGTGCTGAGTTGTTAATGGGATTTCAGTTCTCCAATGAAGAGTTCAAATTCTCTGCTCAACTCTACATTCCCTTTTGGCAGGGAGCTCTGGTACTTACTGTAGCATTTTACTGGCTAGCACTGACATGCTGACAGCTAAAAATGATTGAACTTGACTGGTCATATCTTCTGTGCAGTTATTGTTCAGAAAAGTTCAAAGTACTGCCTGTGCTATAAATATGAGGCTACAACCATCAGTTTGTTAGGTTAACAGCACAAGCATGACACACAGTCATAATACCAAAAGGTTTTAAAAATGCATCTGGTACAATTGCAATGCTACGTGTTAACTAGATCTTTCCAATGACAAATAAACATCAGCAAGTATTCATAGTTTCCTACAAAAGATGTATTGTATGAAGACAGACTCACACAGCTTCACACTGTGAAAATATCACCCATAAATCTACTGTGGGTTAAGGTCAAACAGCATCATTTGTTGTGATTATTTGCTCACTAGTTTCTTACCTGTGGAATCCTGTCAGTCTACACTGAGTTGCATCCGTCCAAGAAGATGGTACGTCATGGTTTTATTTCCTATTTGTGATTTTCAGCCTTGTTTATACTCCTACAGTCCTTCCTAATTCAGTGGCCTAATTAATTTTGATTAACTTATCTTTCCCAGGTGACTGTGTGCTTGGCCCTGTATGTGGTTTCCATCTTTGGAATCGTAATCTCTTTCATATACAGGATGATCCAGGTCATCTCTTATCCCTACTTTTTTTTTTTGCGATTTCATTTGAACGATGCAAGTGTGGTGAGTTACAGTACATATCTATTTTTTGATTATGATTGTATGACATGCATGTTTTCACAGCATATCAATAACTCTCACTTTCTGTCACTGTAGATGCTGCTGAAAAGTATCGAAGCCATTTTACTGATCTCCACTATTTCAGTGTTAGTGATTCTCATTTTTCTAACCACTGTCGCAAGTTTCGCACTGAAATCCACACGCACTCAGGTAATAGCATATTTTATTTTTTTATTATTGACATACAAGCCTTCTGTCTACTTCAAAGAAACATGCCACAGAGTCCGATTTATCCCAGGGATATCTGCTGAAGGACAGTTTTCAATAGCTTTGGTCACTCATCATTTTATTTTTCTTCCACTTTCATGTTTTGTTTTGTTTTTTCAGGTCATCGTCCAGCAAATTCCACCACCAAGGACTGAAACGCCATCGGACTGAGGACATCTTTTTAAAGTATTATTAAACATTACACGACCTTACTAAAACACACTTGTTGGTCTCTTGCGACACTTGTTCTTGAACTAAAATCATTTATGTCATCACTGTGAGGAAAAACTATCTTAGAAGAACTTTTTCAGGAAGGCAATAACGACTAATCTGTCTGGCAACCCTTGCGTTTCCCTGCTGCACGTCTGCAAATCTCTTCTCATCGACTGAATGTGTTGACCTCGGCCAGATGTCATACACTATATGTTGGACAACATCTGGGCTATGCAACATTTGTTTGTGACAAGTGTCAAAATTCAGTCCAACCATAAAAGTTTTGATTTGTTTTAAAACATACTTGTTAGAAATTCCTTTTTTATTGTTAATATCTGAAAATTTCCTTCCTCATCAGACCTTTAGTCATTTGGAAGCCATGTAGAAAATCTGTTATGCGTGTCATCTTTTCAGAGACGTCCAAAATTTTCCATCTAATTGTATCTGCATTATTATTAGTGTCTTATTAGTAGTGTTTGACTGTCATTAAACGGTGCTTTGTACTCTGTACTGAATGTTTAACTGAAGACATTTTACAATATGACATGTTGTAACTGGATGAGTAAACTATTAGCTTTGACCTCTGGTTACAGAGGGAGCAGGTACTGCACTGTGATCTAAGAAGCCTCGGTATAAACTCTGTTTTTCCTGTTTGCGTAAAATCTTTTTATATTTTGTGCAGTAATTGTGTACTGATTTAAACATAAACTTTTGTTAAGCCAATATAAATATTCTCATTTCATTATGTTAATCTTTGCGTAGATTAGAGCTGTACAAACTCTGTTTTTGCCTTATAAATGATATTTTCATGTGAGTTTGTACATTTCAATAAATTGCTGCATCTCTCTCATTTTCCTACCAAAACTTGAAGTGAGAGATGGCTCAATACTTTTGCACAGTACTCTATATGTTTATATGTGTCAGGGAACTCAGTGTGACGAATTAAGTAAGATTAGTAAGAGAGATAGCTTTTAACTCTCAGGGATGGCACAGTGTTTGAGTTTGGGAACTGAAGGGGAGTTTGGACCCGGAAACGGCTAATGACGTCAGATAGTTTGTTTAACCTCCACAGTGGCCATCAAATGTGGAGGTTAAACAAAGTTCGTCACAAAGCCGGACGACAAGGCGACAGCTTGGGGGAATTTCGGCTGAAGAGGCGAGAGAACGAGAGAGATGTGTCTGCTAAATACTGATGCTCAGTTTCCCAAACATACAGTAGATTAACTCAGGTGCACTGTGGCATTTAAACAATATTCAGTTGGTATTAAGGGTGCCAAATAAATATCCCTGACACTATTACAGCACCAGCGGCAGCCTGAACTACTCATACAAGGCAGGATGTATCACTTTTGTCATGTGTTTTATGCCAAATTCTCATCCTATCATCCAATGTTGCAGCAGAAATTGAGACTCATCAGAACAGTCGATGTTTTACAATTTTCTGTTGTCCCATGTGAATTTTAGCTACAGCTGTTTATTGCCATCTGCTTCAAGGTTTCACGTGTTGTGCGTTCAGAGATGCTCTTTTGCATACCTTGGTTGTCACAGGTGGCTATTTGACGTATTGTGGCCTTCCCATCAGCTCAAACGAGTCTGGCCATTCTCCTCTGACATCTGGCATCAGTAAGACATTTTTCACCCAGAGAACTGCAGCTAACTGGATCCTGTTTTTTTCTCTTTTTCATTTTGATGCTCAGTTTGGACTTCAGCAGGCTGTCTTGACCATGTCTACATGTCTAAAGAACTGAGTTCTTGCTATGTGATGGTCTGATTAGATATTTGTATTGCCGAGCAGTTGAACAAGTGTGCCTAATAAAGTATGAAATAGGCTATACATAAAGATTAGACTCGACTGGACATTAAAAGTAGGAGTAATCTGCATTTTTTTTTAAACTGCATTACAAAGATGCTGCTCTTTTTTGTGACACCCCAGAGGAACTGAGCAACACATAAACAGTTCGCCCATCAAAACTGAGACGCACTCATGTAGCTTAACATTTGGTCTACATCAGAAACTTTTCTGTAATGCAGGTTTTAATATAAAATAGACATACACTGTCTTAAAAGGATAACAAAAAAAACTTGAGTGGATATGTTAGCTTAACTGTGACTGAGGGAAACAAAGAAGATGGACTTGAGCTGGTATGGAAATACACTATTTTGGAAAATCTTTAAGACTCTTTAAAAAAAAAGAAAAGAAAAAAACCTTTAAATAAAAAGTAATACTATAATTTTTTATATTCATTTCTTATTATTCAGACATTTAATTTAAATTATATGGCAGTCAAATTAAAGGCTACAAAACTTCTTTGAAACAGATATTTAATCAATAGTGATGCACCTAAAACATTTAGAATTATGCATAGTTATGGTGCAATTTTGGCTGGTGCGTTCAAGGAAGCCTCAACATCAGAGGTTTTCCTGCTAAAAAGCATTAAATTCATTGGCTAAATTTATGGCCAATTGTTACTCAAACAAAGTTGCCACAAGTATCCATCTTTGATTCTTTCTTACATTGCACAAATTCAGCATTTGTTAATTGTAATTGAATTAACATTGTAGAGTAAGTATTGTCATGCTAAACTACCTCCAAAGAAATTGAAAGAATTAATTATTACTAAAAGTCAAGTGATGAATCTAGAACTTAATTAATTAATTAATGTTAAATATTAAAATAAGCATTAACTGTGAAGTTGCATCATACAGAATATTCTTATTGAATAAGGCCACTGGTCCATGGGCTATTCAACTTTCATCTACCGTATGAATCTTAGCCTTCATCAAAAAATAAAGTTTTATGACTTAAATAAAATGAACTATGAGATAAAAGATACCTTGAAATTTCAAGTTATTTTCAAGTATAACATTTGACCACTGAAACCCTTGTTTTTGCTGTAATTTGGCACTTTATTAAAATAATAGTAAGAATAATAATAATGCATTTTACTATTTTTTCAGTTTTTGTAAAACAGTAAATTTAAACATTCTAATTTGGTTTGGATAACAACAATAATTGTATTTTAACATTAAAAATATAACTCTAGTTAAGGAGTGTGTGTACTGATGGATTAACCACTACAGAAACATAAAAAAATATCTTTGGTAATTACCACTAATTTTCATTTAGTAAAGCTGTGGGATAAACATTACATTGTGAGGTGGTCGAATACATTTTTTAAGCAATGTAACTCACTTGAGATAATAATAATGTTGACATATCAACATTACGTCCAGTTGTTATCAGGGTATTATCAGGGCGGCACGGTGGCGCTGTGCACTGTTGCCTCACAGCAAGATTCTACCACCTGGTCGGAGCCTTTCCCTGTGGGGAGTGCATGTTCTCCCTGTCTTTGTGTGGGTTCTCTCTGGGTACTCTGGCTTCCTCCCACAGTCCAAAGACATGCAGTTAGTGAGGTTAGGTTAATTGGTCATTCTACAATGCCCATGCGTGTAAATGTGAGTGTGAACCTGAGTGTGATTGGTTGTTTGTCTCTGTGTGTTAGCCCTGTGACAGACTAGCGACCTGTCCAGGGTTTATCCTGCCTCTCGCCTTATAGTAGCTGGGATAGGCTCCAGCGACCTGGTGACCCTGAAAATGATAAGTGGAAGAGAATGGATGAATGGGTTGTCATATCCACGGCTTTTTTTCCCTTCCCAGTGGTGGAAACAAGTTTTCATATATTAAGCCACAATAAGTGAAAATCTACTGTGGGTTAAAAGTCAAATAGCAAAAGTCAAATGTGATTATTTGCTCACTAGTTTCTTACCTGTGGAATCTGTGAGGGGAAAAAAAAACTATCTTAGAAGAACTTTTTCAGGAAGATAACCAATCTGTCTGGCAACCGTACACATCGACTGAATGTGTTGAACAAGGCCAGATGTCATACCGTATATGTTGGACAACATCTAGGCTACCTAGCATTTGTTAGTCACACAACTTGGCTGTAAATGCCAAAATTCAGGACGGTACCTGGGACGGGTATAAACTATAAAAGTTTGGTTTTTTTAAAAAATTAAAAATTAATTAATTAAAAAAAACAAAACATACTTGTTAAAAACACTTTATTGTTAATATCTTCATCAGACCTTTGGTCATTTTGAAAATCTATTATACGTGTCATCTTTTCAGAGATGTCCAAGATTTTGCATCTAATTGTATCTGCATTGTTAACAGTGTCTTATTTGTCTTTGACTATCACTAAACTTTGCTTTGTATTCTGCACTTAAATGTTTAAACCTTTGATTTTATCCCCAATCAACATCTCAGGTGCCCCAGTGTTTTCTGTAGTAGCACATTAAACTTTATGTATTAAGAAACAGGAGTAGGTTTTCTAATATATATATATGTGCAAGGAATTTACTCCATCAGTGGTGGATACAACTCATGAAGACACTGATATCAAAAACATTTTGGTCTTTTATTTCGGGAGATTTCATTAAGTAGACAAACAGTAGTTGAACATTTTGACAGAAGTCTCCCCCTGGTGTTGGTAATGCAGGGAGGATGGGCACCCAGAAGGAGATTTTCTTGTAGTTATATTTGGTCCATGTGCAATTCTTGATTTGTTTTTCTTGGGTTATTGTCACAGTATTTAATATACATAGCTGGCAGTGTACAGAGACTGTGTGGAGGCCTGGCCAGCTGCACCGGTGGGCTTGTACTCTCCTTTGGAAGCCAGGCCATTGATCTGAGGGGAAGAGCAGAGGGGGAGGAAAAAAAGACAGGACAAAGTCAAATTGGAAAGTTAATTATCAGCCAAGTTACTTGTGTCACATTAGCGTAAGACTAAATAGAACGGGGGGGGACCAACAACAATCATTTACTAGACAGTGTAAAGTTGGGCAATGCAAGATAAGCATTATTTGACAGCCAGTTCAGTAAACAGTCCTCAGCAAATTGATAGCACTCGTTAATAGTATCTACTGAGGATCAGTACTACTCATTGACCTTGGCTCTGGTGATGAAAGTTTGCTGTGTGGCTGCCTTGTTTTCAGCTTTGCCCTTCCAGGCAGCAAGAGCAGAAGCCTGGAGTGCACGACCGTAAGAGAAGGTCAGCTTCCAGGGACGGTGCAGAGGCACCTGATTGATGGCGTTCAGGTTGACGGAGGCCTCCTCTTCACTCTGCCCTCCGGACAGGAAGCAGATGCCTTTAAAGAAACAGAAAAATAGTGTCATACTCATAATCAAATGAACTGCTCTGCACCTTCCTTAACTGTAATGTAAAAGCTGTCCTCATGCCACTTACCAGGCACTGAGGCAGGCACGGTCCGCCTCAGAGCAGTCACTGTAGCCATGGCAACTTCCTGAGGGGTGTACTTCTTAGTGCAGGAGTGTCCAGCAGTGACCATGTTGGGCTTCAGCAGAGTGCCCTCCAGGTACACATGGTGGTCAGACAGAGCCTTGTACACTGCAGCCAGGACCTAAAGATGACCCGGCAGATTTATTACTAGACACCCTTCCCATCTTATGTACTGGGAATATCCTTTGCTGCTGGTGGTCTTGCTTACCTTTTCTGTGGCGTACTGGCAACGCTGAAGGTCATGGTCTCCATCAGGCAGGATCTCTGGCTCCACAATGGGCACAAGGCCATTCTGGTGAATACAAGTTCAAATGAATGACTAGAATTTACCCAATTTGTCAGCCTTTTATGTAGAGCAATTTGCTATACACGCACCTGTTGGCAGATACTGGCATATCTGGCGAGGACATTGGCGTTCTCTGCAATGGCAAGAGCTGATGGGCAGCCATCTGAGATCTTGAGCACACACCTCCACTTGGCAAAGTCACAGCCGTCCTTTTTGTACTGGGCACAGCGCTCTGAGAGGCCATCAAGTCCTAGAGAAGCCAAAGAACATTAGCAACCCCGTCTTTGAAAGGCTTATTCTGCATCATTGTGATGAGATTTGCAGAGAAATGCACAAGGTGTTGAATCCGCGTTACCTTGTGTGGTGGTCTCTCCATCTGTTCCCATCAGACCAGCTGTGCCTTTGTCCACCTAAAGCAAGAAAATGCAAACATGTCAGCAAATTCTAAAAAAAATCTTTATCTCTGAGATTCAAAGGGTCAGACACTGCTTGCTCCTTACTTTGATGCCAACAACAATGCCCTTTTCCTTGACGAGCTGGGGGAACAGCTTCCCACTGTCTGACTTCTGGTAGAGTGTCTCGTGGAAGAAGATGATGCCACCCACGCAGTTTGAGAAGGAGGCATCAGAGGAGAAGAGGATGTCACGGAAGCTGCGGCGGTTCTCCTCGGTGTTCTCCACGTTGATTTTCTGGAGCCGCTTCGCCATGGTGCCTTTAAAGAGAAACACAACACAGAAAATAATTTCACCTGCATGCACAGCATTTACCTCTCAGCATGGAGTACTAAATAAAAGGGTGGCTCACCTGTTGATTCATCTGCAGCCAGGATTCCCTTTCCTGGAGCCACGATCCTCTGAGCAATGTCAGAGAGCTCCCTCTTCTGCTCCGGAGAAAGGGATGGGAACGGATGAGTCATCCTAAGAGAAATAACAATACAGGTTTTTTGGCAGGTGTTTGGAAAGTCTTCAACCATTAGTGGTACGAGGAAGATTTAATCTTGTTTTCCATCTGACACAAAATCCAACAACATTCTGTTCTCCTTCAACACATCCAAGGTTAAAAATTTGGTTAAAAAAGGGTTGAACTTTGGCCTACAAAACACAACTGCTCCCTTTCATTGTGCAACATGTGTTCAAAGTTCACCCGCAGTTTTGGTCTAGAAGTTTTTGCAGTGCTGTCAGCAAATAATGCATTAAACAGGCCCATGTCATAGCCAATAATCAAGAACATCGCTTGCAAAGAATAAAGTAAGCGATCGTAAAAGACAGGCTGAACTTAGGCGCTTTTCAAATATTTGCGCACATCCAAGCATGCGCTCTGACGGCCATCTGCAGAAAACAGGTTTATGTTTGCCAAGCCTTTCAAAGTAAAATAGCCTCTAATGTATGATGCAAAGGAAAGTGAACTTCCTAAATGAACCGTGTACCGTGTGCACACACAAATTATAACACATTAAAACTTGCTACTTCAATCAGTAAACCCGCAGAGGCTTACTAATCCAACCAAAAATTCTAGTCTGCAACATATGACAATCTGCAATATCGCAAGTGTGCAAGAGTAAAACAAAACAACTAGTCTTACTTGACAGTTTTGTTAAACAGCGACGACAACTGACGTGGCAGATAAGCCTCTACAGACCCAAAGCAGCAACGACACTGACACACAACCCGAAAAGTGGATGAAAGGGGGCATTTAAAGGCTGTCCGGATCCACGAAGTAGGAGGTGCTCGTGATGTGGCGGGGCGTGTGTAACCCGGATAACTGCAATTGGCCCGTTTAGGCCCACACGGGGGCGGTCATTTTTTATGATGACTTTGCTACCAATGCACTATGTTCTTATCGGGTAAGTGGAAAACAACAGGGGAGCGATGTGTGTAATAAAAATCGAGGTCTGCATGTATGCACGCACCGGCATGCACTCATCACATGATCAAGAGAGGGGCCCCTCTGTCTCTGCTCACAGAGCTGCACACTGACAGATGCTGAAATGTGAGCCGCTGGCTGCAATGTTGCATTTCAGGTTTGTTTTTGTATTTCCTGGTGAAAATGTGAGTCGCAAAAGCATTCGATGAACTCTTCAGTTCTTTTTTTTTTGCGTCGAATTTCTACATTTCTGCACGTTTATGTCTGAAGAGGTGTGTGTGTGTGTGTGTGTGTGTGTGTGTGTGTGTGTGTGTGTGTGTGTGTGTGTGTGTGTGTGTGTGTGTGTGTGTGTGTCATAAAAGCCACATCTCATATTGTGGAGAGTTTTTATATTATTACACGCAGAGACCACTGGTGCACCTCCACGTCCTTTTTCTTTTAATTCTGCTCGATTTATCTCATCGTGTTTTAGTTTGAGGTTTGGAAACAAGTAATATTCAGTTTCTTTCATTAAAAGTCACGTATATGTGCCAAGTGCATCACAGTGCGTGATAATCACGTCATGGATAGACAGTTTCCTTATCAGCTGCTGAAAGTGTTCCAAAAAGCTTTTGTGTTGGGGGAGTTTCTTGTGACCACCAGGCAATAGGTGACCTCATCAGATAGCTGTATTTGAACTCATGGCTGGAATGGATTTTAAACTCAGGATTAACTACAAGCCAGTTTTTACACAATCCGGACTCTGCACCATGAGCAATTTGCCCTTTGATATCTCTGATCGAGATCATTCTTTGTTCACGAATCCAATTTTACCTATTATACACAGGATCATCACATACATGCATATTTATTATAGATAACACTGCTTATCTCGCATAACATTAATGAAAAATATTGGACAGGAGAAATTACCCTTTGGTTGTTACCCTTTGACTGCTTGGTAATGACTCCAGTATCAATTCTGCTTTAGAAAAACACAGAGCAGTCTCAATTTGTGTTATAACATTTGGGAACTTGTACATTAATGCATGAGTTATGTATTAATAACCATTTGATTGCAGAAATTATTCAGCACGTCTTGGCTCAGAAATCTGGGTGTCATTTTTGTCTGTTCAGTGTCTCTTGAGCAATCATTCCAAACAGCTGGTTAGGGGCTGTTTTCCTAATTTAAGGAGTATTTCAAAACTCAGACTGCTGGTGTCAAAGGCTTTTATCTCTTCTTATTTGGATTATTTTGATTTTGATTTATTTTTTTTACTTGTTTTAGCAAATCACTCATTGACCTTTGCCAGACTGTTAAAAATGTTGCACTAGGACTTTTAACTAGCACCAACTAACATTCCCTTTTTGGCTTCTCTTCATTTGTTGCCAGTAAATTGAAGAATTTGTTTGAACATTTTAGTTTGAGCTGCTTCCTGGGATAATAGGTCATCAGGTCAGAGGTTGCTGCAGACCCCAAGCACTCAATCTGGTTTTCGATGTAGCGAGGACCAAGGTTGTACAATTTTCTTCCATTGTGAGGGTTGCACCCATGAAAAACTTGCCCAGTCTTCTTTGCCAATGCCAAATGGCTTATTCTGTGACCAACACAACCGCATCGGTTGTCTTGCAACAAATGTGTGCAGCCCACATACTCAGCTCTGCTGCTCAACCCACAAATTTGTTTTCCTTACAGATTCATGACCCTTTGAAGGGAATTAAACTTTCCAAGAGTATAAGATTTACTGCCAAGAAGCATTGTTACAAAAAGAAATAATTAAACACCTTCCCCTACCTTTTGTAGTAAGTTTGTCTCACACCATCCCTTCTATGACACCAACCTTCTCATTACAACCATGAATGTTCTCCATGGTCTTCTTCTTTCCCTCCTACAACTCCATCTTCAACATCCTTTGTCCAGTATGTCCACTATCCCTCTTCTCTGCATGTCCAAAGCATCCACCAGCCATGCCTCTCTACATTCGTCTCGAAACTGCGCAACCTGAGCCCTCACTTTAATTTCTCCATCCATGCTTTGTTTTTTCCTCCATCCCACTGAAAATCTGAACATCTTCAACTCATTTTCAACTCTCCAGCTCAGCCTCCTGTCTTTTCTGTCAGGTCCATCATCTCCAAACCATACATCATGGCAAGCTCATCACTATCTCGTAAATGTTCCCTTTCACTCTCGCTGCTATTAAATTTGCTCGTGAAATTAAACATTTCGAATGAATTTTAATCAGATCAAATCAGTTAATAGTGATTGGCTTATGGGCAATTGTGCAACATGTATGACGTTTTATTTGATAATTTTTGAATGTAGAGTATCAGACAGTCTAAAAGTGTGGTGAAGGAGAGTTCGCAGATTTACAAGATGAGACCTGCTACGCTGTATGGTTTGAAGTTGATAGCACTAACAAAAATAAAGGAGGCCAAGCTGAAGATCTTACAATTCCCTTTGGGAGTCACCAGGAGGACCAACATTAGAAACGAGTGTATCAGAGGGAGAAAGATTGAGCAGTTTGGACATGTGCATCTTATTGGACAAAAGATGCTTAATATGGAGTTGCCAGGCAGAACGATAAGAGGGGAGACTACAGAGAGGATTAATGGATGTAGTGAAGGAGGACATGCAGATGCTTGGTGTGGCAGAAGAGGTTGCTAGGTATAGGGTGAGATATTGGTGTTGGGTGACTCTAACGGGTGGACTCAGTAGCAAAAACACACACAGGCTCGGGGGTTGCGCTGAATGCTGTTTTATTTACAGTTATAGGGGATATTTACAAGGGAAGGGGCTATTTACAGTGATCGGGTAAACGAGCGAGGACCGAGAGGGAATGAAACAGAGCAGGAGGATGGGTGGCGCACTGGAGTGACTTGATACACAGAAAATACAGACGCGGGCGGTGATCACAGCCAGAGGCGAGGTAAATCTCCGTCATAGATCCGGGAAGACAAACTCCAAAAGAACAGGCAGGCGAGCAGGCGGCGGAACAAGCTAGTGCAGGGGAAAAACGGGCAGGGAGACGAAGCCTGAACATAAAGCTCAAGCAGCGTTAATCTAGAGCAGGGGTGTCAAGCTCCAGGCCTCGAGGGCCCGTGCTCTGCAGGTTTTAGATCTCACCCTGGGTCAACACATACATACATCCCAATAGAAATCCAACAAACACTATACAGAGTAAGGATGACGGGAGTATTAATGAACTTTTTATGGATATCAGCACGTTATGATGTCAGGGGAAATGAAGTGGCAGATAATGCTGAAAATGAGGCCACTGGAAAAAGATTAGTGGAGTTAATTATCAGCTTTGGTAAAAAAAAAAAAAAAAAAAAAAAAAGAAAGAAAAAAAAAGAAATAAGAAATATATTAAAACAGAAAATGACGGAGAGATGGCAAAAAGAAAGGACGATGGGTTTATAAAATTGGATTTCATTGATTTACTTAGAAAGTTATCAGGCGATTTTTAATTAAAATTTGCATGATAGGATCGAATACTTTAGTGAGGATTCGGTTCACACTCCATACCAATTGGTGGCGGCAATGCACCAGTTCGTTGTTTGCCATCCGCCAATAAGCACAAAGAAGAGAAAGAAGAAGAAGCCGGACGCGTCCCTTTGGTGAATTTGCGCCCTCCGTGGCAGCAGGGGGCGCACTGCCAAGTTAGCTTTAATCCATCATGACTGTGGAAACTTCCGTTTCCGAGAGCCAGGGAGCCGCAACATCAACATCCACAGACAGATTCAGTTACTAGCTTAAAAGTCTTAACGTTAAAAGCGGTAAGGTTTCTATTAGCTGTAGCTGTTGTTGACAGTATTACAGAGTAGTTGCACCAAAGTACGGGATCAGAATGAAGTTGATCGGCATTTAAAGCTGGCGTTAGCAAATGGCTAACGTTCTCCTAACCTTACAGTCACTCATTTAATCAGACTGTTGGTGAATTGAAATGTTACGAGGTCATTTGGGTTTGTTTCTTTCCTCCTCCCATCTCTTTGGGCGATATAGTATCAGAATAAGCACTGAGAGAGTTACCTGATATCATTTGATCTAGCTGGCTTTGTCGTTTACCCAGTTACTTTCATTTGAGACACACAGTTTCCTCCGGTTAGAATGAGAATTTTTTTATTCCTGTATTTGTTTCAGGAGTCCGACGATGTCGGGGCAAAAGCGTCCTGCCGACCCCAGCGGCCCTTCGTCCTCCGGTGCGCCGCCAGAGAAGCGCAGGGAGCGTGAAGGAGAGGACGGAGGTGCCGGAGTCAGCGCCGCGGCCGGAGGGAGCACCGCGGTGGAGACTGTCATTAAACTGGGAGGGGTGTCCAACTCTGTGAGTCCTCATCTATTATCCACTCTACCCTTAATATATCTATTAGCAACCGTCTTCTCGTATTGTGGATAAGTTTTCTTCTTTGTGCAGTCATGTTTCAATCAAATCTTTTTTAGGAAGAACAAGACATCAAAGCTCTCCAGACTAAGAACAGAAAGTTGGGAGAATCTCTCGATCAAAGACAGGTAAATTCATTCCCCGGTGTTGTTTTCTACCTCATCAGACTGTAGAAGCTGCACTTGTTTCTTGTCTTGTTAATCTAAAAGCTTTTGATCTGTTATCTTGTTGCGTGCAGGTGATTGAGGATGAACTTCGAGAGCGAATTGAGAGATTGGAGACCCGGCAAGCAACAGATGATGCCAGTCTTCTGATCCTGAACAGATACTGGAACCAGGTGACCCCTCTGTCAAAAATGATCATTAACAAATATCTTCTGTATGAAGATGTAAAATTCCAAATATTATGCTCTTTGGTCTCTTTCAGTTTGATGAAAACATTCGGCTGATCATCAGGCGTTACGACCAAGCAAGCAGTGAGCCTGAGAAATCTCCAACGGGTGAGGGGCGGAGCCTGAAGCCAGAAACTCCAGAACCCGATGGCGACTCCAACCAGGAGAGAGCCAAGGACCGAGGTAAGAACAGAACTTACCAACGAATCATCACTTTGAAAGCAGTGACGTTAAAAAAACCCAAAAACGGAATCTGTTATGTGGCTGTCATCCAGGCCACCAAGGAGAGACAAACAACTCCTTCCTGGCCACGCTGGCTAGCAGCAGCAGTGAGGAGATGGAGGCAGAGCTTCAGGAGAGGGTGGAGTCTAGCCAGAAGCAGGCTACCCGTGTGCTGGAGATCTATGAATCTCTGAAAAGCACCGTGGCTCAGCTCAAGGCTGAGTTGGACTCTGGAGCTGGTGAGATTCAATGTTTTGACGTTTTCTGTGAAGAGAGTTTTTCAGTGAGACAATGAGATTAAATGTGCGTGCATCAGGTTTTCTTTAAATGTGATGCTGTTGCTTTTCATTCCAGGGGGCAGTCTGTGGGTGGTAGCATCCAAACTGAACACTCTCCTGACCAGTGAAAACGAGCGGCTTCAACAGCTGACGGAGGACCTCAAACAGAAGTACACACACATGACGAGCGAGGTATGAACTGCGTCTTGAACTGGATTAATCCTCAGATCCAACTAACTTTTACACTTTTTAAACACTTGTTTTGAAGATAATATAAACTTCTTGAATGATTTGGTCATAAAGACTTGATTTTTTTTTCTCAGTAGTTAATTCTTTGGGTTTTTTCTGTGTCGCTTAGTCCCGGCTTCTGGCACGGGCGGCTAACAAGGCCGACCAGCGTGTCAGCGAGGTGCAGGCTTTGATCGAGGAGTTGCAGTGGGACATGGAGAAGATCCGCCGGCGGGAAAACAGACTGAACGCACACTTGATCGAGATACTGGAGAGGGTGAGGATAGCGCAGGCTGATTAGAAGCAGGGAAATGTCAGGAGATTATTTGTATGTTGTAACACTTCCTGTGTACTCCAGGTAAACAGCAAAGGCTACAAAGTGTGTGGAGAGGCCAGCAGTGTGTGTGGGACCATCACTATTAACAAGAGAAAGGTAGGATTCCCTTTTAAAGTTAAAGAGCAGCTTTTTGGACAGCAAAAAAACTATAGCGTGAGCATTTTTGTACTTTTCCTTGACACAGTTTGAGGAGATGAACAGTGAGCTGGAGGAGAACAGAGAGCTGGCGGAAAATCGTCTCATCGAGCTGCAGAAGCTCGAGCAAGACCTGCAAAATGTTCAGCAGGAGAACGGCAGCATGAAGGTGCTCACACTGAACGCAGCATTGCTTTGACATTTGTTTTAGTTGCTTGTGATTCATGAGCACTTTTAAAGTCCACTTTCATGAAACCAAACAACCAACCTGCTAATTTACCATCGTGTAAAAATGCTTTTTACTTGAAGCTAATTAAAAATGAGTGGATTCACATGAGTGTAACAGAAATGAAGTCAGTTTTTACACCAGAGTCTTTCTGATGAACCTCAAAAATGTGATGGAAATTATTCATCAGCTAATATTTTTCTCTCCGTTTTGTTGACTCTGTTTTGCTCAGACGGAGCTGCTGAACCGAGCTGAAAGCTTGGTGAAAGAAACCGCAGAGTATCGCTGTCTGCAGTCACAGTTTTCTGTGCTCTACAACGAGTCTCTGATCCTCAAGGCTCAGTTAGATGAGACACGCGCTCGACTCAACACCACGAGGACGGCACGGCTACGACAGCTCGAGCACATGGAGGTAGGTTGTGTGTTTGGGCGGTTTCGTTTGTCTTCGTCACACCTCGTCTTACTCTCATCTTCTCTGTGTGCAGAATGATGAGGTGACTCTGCAGAGGAAGGTGCGCACAGAGGTGTTTCAGTTGGAGGACACACTGGCGCAGGTCAGGAAAGAGTATGAGATGCTGCGCATCGAATTTGAGCAGACTCTTGCTGCCAATGAGCAAGCAGGTAACTGATGGAAGTTTTGACATTAAAAGTGAATGAGATGCATTATTTGTATTTGAACCAAAACCTTCACCCTTGACTTCCTCTTACTTCATTCAGGTCCCATTAATAGGGAGATGCGACACCTGATCAGCACGTTGCAAACTCACAACCAACAGATGAAGGGAGAGGTGGTGAAATACAAGTTGAGACTTAGAGAAGCGCAAGCTGAGCTCAACCAGGTAAGTGAGATGGAGGCAAGAAGAGAAATGAAACAATGATGGCGTGCTTTCACAGTCACATCTTCTGGGTGAAGTGAAGCAGAACATGATGGCACAATCTGTTACCCTCATAGGTTCGCGCTTCAAAGGGCAACGCCCCCCTCCAATCTCAGTCCAGCACAGAGATGGATGTGAAGGAGGATATGACTTCTCCATCAACGCTAGCTGTTTCTGGGGAACCTGTGGTCAAGACGGAGCCTGACAACGGCTCCTCCACACCCAGCAGCACAGGTAACTCCCAGCTTAGCTAACTAATTCTAAAACTGATCTCATTTTATGTAGCTTTATTTTAGATAGCTTTTTATTTTTTCGCTAATTAGCCTGTCCCAGTTTACAATTCCTCCATGGCTTTCTCGCATCGTCTTTCTACAGGTGCCTCAGTGAAAACAGAGTCTGGTATAGAGCTCGAGGCAACTATAAAGGAAGAGGAGAAGGAGGAGAAGAAAGAGAAGGAAGAAAAGAAAGAGAAGGACATTATAAAGAAGGAGGAAAAAGAGAGAGAGAGGGAAAAGGAGAGGGAGAGGCCGACCCGGAGCAGCGGGAGCAGCAGCAGCAGTAGCAGCAGCATGATAAAGGAAGAGAAGGAGAAACCAGGGAGCAGCAGCCAGGCAGAGGAGTTGGCCGGGGAGCGTCTCTCTATGGTTGGAGGGTCAAAGAGGAAGGAGATGGAGCAGCTGAAGATCGTTCGCACAGAACTCAAGTAAGATACATTAGTGATTTTTATTTATTTATTTTAAGCTGTGTCAGAGATTATTCATCCATGCAGGATTTTTTCTGCTTTTCTTTTTTTTTGCACACACATAAATTAAAATTATACATTATAAAGAGACATATGACCAAGAATTTGGAAGCTGGAAAAATATTGTAAACTGTAAGTACTCAAACAGCCCATTATCATATTTTTTGTTTCCTCAATCTGATTTTGGAGGGCTTGATTTCAGTGTTACACCTTTGTGTTCATATTTTCATATTATAGTATTATATATATGCTTCATATGTCACAGTTGTCAGAGTACAGTGGAAAAATGTTTACTTTCATTGTTGTTGTGGATCTTTTGTTCTGCGGGTCAGCTTCAGGCTGCAAATGTCATGTGATTCTTTGAATCAACAGCAGTAGCACTCACTAAATGATGAGCTCTTCATTATACAGCGGGTAAACAAAGAATGTTGACATGTAAAACATGGGGGAACGGTCTTTTTGTTGTATATGGAGCTAGCATAGCTTGAGAAACTCCTTTAACTGTGTGTTGTGTGTTCGTTTAGGTGATAGTTTTGTTAAATATTCTCACTGTGGTTGTGCAGGAAAGCCCAGGAGTCCCAGCGGGAGATGAAGCTGCTGTTGGACATGTACCGCTCAGCACCCAAGGAGCAGAGGGACAAGGTCCAGCTCATGGCTGCAGAGAAGAAGACCAAGTCTGAGGTGATCAGCGCTGCACAATGCAGGCGTTTTGTTAACATGATCGGCAAAGTAGTGGAAGTGAATCTGTTTGGTCCACTAAGACGTTTCTGGCTTGATTTTTATGTATTTTTTTTACATGGATGGATGGAAGCAGGTAGTAATGTGCTTTGGGCTTCCCGTATAAATGTCCTGGTTTCAGGCAGAGGAGCTGCGGCAGAGGCTGAGAGAGCTGGAGGAGAGGGAGAGGAAGGAAGGCAAGAAAATGGCTGATGAAGAGGCTCTGAGGAAGATCCGTTCTGTGGAGGAGCAGATCGACATCCTCAACAAGAAGCTGTCCATAGCTAAACAGGTGCGGGACCTCATAATTTAGTTTTTACTCTTAAATACCTCTGCCTGGTTCTTTTCTTCCAACACTCTCGCCTCCTCCTGTAGGAGGAAGACGCTCTGCTGAGCGAGATGGACGTGACGGGCCAGGCTTTTGAGGACATGCAGGAACAGAACATCCGCCTGATGCAGCAGCTCAGAGAAAAAGACGACGCCAACTTCAAGCTGATGAGCGAGCGAATCAAGTCCAACCAGATCCACAAGCTGCTGAAAGAGGAGAAGGAGGAGCTCGCCGACCAGCTACTTACTTTAAAAACTCAGGTGAAGCACAAGGCGACTGCAGCACCCATGTGCGCCCCCCACCACGCATAGATTAATTGCTAATTAGTAATTGAATATAGTTAATTACTTTCTTTTAATGCACTGTGCATCATAGTGGTTTGTAACAAACATGGTAAAACATTTTCTGCTGAACAGTTTCCTGCTTTGTTCTTCTTCTTTTTTTCTTTTTTTTTTTTCTTTTTTTTCTTTTTTAAATAAAAGGGATTTCTTGAAATCGTTGTTTGCGCTGTACCTTACAGGTCGATGCCCAGCTGCAGGTGGTGAGGAAGCTTGAGGAGAAGGAGCGCCTCCTGCAGGGCACCATCAACACTGCTGAGAGGGAGCTGGCACTTCGAACACAAGCCCTGGACATGAATAAACGCAAGGTAACATATTGTTCCGTATGAAGGGGATAAAAGCCGAGGTGAAGGGCAGGAGAAAACCTGCTTGTCCAGGGATGGCAACCACTCCGAATGGCTACTCACTGTGATGCCTTTTCGTCTGACCTGACCTCGAAGGAAACAGAAGTCCATCGGAGGCCCAGCCTGTTGAGCTGAGCAGTCAGTTTTTGAGATTGTTATGTTGCCTTGGTACCTTCTCAAGATGTGCCAAAAAATCCTAGAGCCTTACAGCGAAACAACTTTTAACAAACAATAGTTGCACAGTGTTTAAATGGATCAACAATCAGCACCTTATAGACCCTCTGTGGTTTATCTGCTCAGTGTGCTGGAGAGTGGAGGCACTGCTGACATCAAAACTGGCATATAGCTTCCTGACGAACCCCCGCGCACATTTGCCCCCTGGAAATTTTATGATCTTTATTGTTTATTTCATATACCAGCTCATCCTAAATGTTATCAAGCACTCAGATGATACTGATGTAGGCGTTGCCCTCCTACGTAACGGGGAGGAGGAGAACACACCAATGCTTGATTTCTTCCTAAACTGTTGTGAGCAGTCAAATCTTGTCTATTGATTTTTAGCTGCAGGCTTCTAACAATACATCTTTCACTGGAGAGCCGGTTCAGCTCACTAGAAAGTGCCTTTACATTGTGCTTGATCATATGTAAAGCTTAAATAATGTGATAAAATGCCCTGTGACTATGCTGTAAATCAAATTTCCCTAAGAGGGCAGAATCAGAGCTACAAAATGAGCTCCTATTAAGGAATTTAAGCTTCCTTAATGCTATTTAGATGTACATAGTTAAAGTAAATAATAACTAAAATCACTTTCACATGCTGTACTGTGTGTGCACAGTGGAGTGCATGGGATTAGAATTTCCCCACTGACAGCTCTCATCCTCCTTCAGGCTCAGGAGTCGGCTTTGCTTTCGGAGGAGGTGCGAACTCAGCTGGAGCAGGTTCAGCAGAGGCTCAAGCTGGTCAGAGAGGAGGTCGTTGAGAACAGCATCTCCAGGGAAAAGGAGTCCTTCAATGCGCGACGAGCACAGGTACGCAAATCACCAAGTTTCAGTAAACACGGCAGTTTGAAATGCCGTCACATAATCATATGCACTGGGATTACAGACTTTAAAGCAATTTTAACTATACTGCTGAAAACAGCCCTACATGTTGATCCTCCACAGCTCTCCTGTATCAGATTGTACCATAAATCTAAACTGGATTTAAAACAATTTAATTTTCTGTCATAAGACTTTCGAGATGACTTTTTCTCAAAATACACAACATATTTTCTAATCCCTAATTGGATTTGTTTCCTCTATAATTCCAATATTTCCATTATGTTTCCCCCTCCAATGAAACGGTGAAAACTTCTCACATGACTGTTAATGCCACTTAATAGTCTCTTTTCCACGAGTACTTACTCTACTCTATGGGACTCGGCTCGGCTTTGATCGTTTTCCATTGCGATCGAGTAGCACCTTAAGGTGCCTGGAGTTGTTATAGCAACGCAGCTGCGACAAAAAGCGGCACAACAGAGAAGGACGTCGAAGCGAGGGTATACCTGCTGCTAAATCAAGGGTAAACATCTGCACCCGGTGGTTTGAACATGGTGTTTTTTGAAAGAGTTGCTCTCATGACTCTTTAAGTGACGCCACTGACTGGCCAATCAGCAGCATGCAGTCTGTTGATGTCACATTTTTGGATCGTCTTAGATTGCTTGGAACCCAGCAGAGCAGATATTAAAAATGACCTAATGGAAACCCCTGAAAAGTTGAGTCAAGTCAGTACAAAAGGGCTATAAGACTATTATAGTCATAAAGTCTGTTGTTAGATGAGCCCAAAATATAGGGAGTGTCTCCTGTCACTTACAGCTGTTACATCTCCCCATTGTGTTTTTTTTCAGGAGGACATTTCCAAACTGAGGAGAAAGATTGAGAAGGCCAAGAAGCCAGCCGAGAAAATCAGCAATGGAGACGATATTCTAAATGAAGAAATAAATGATTATAAGGTCAGACCCTCAGCTTGGCATAAAGTCCTGCAGCAGACTAGCCTGGCTCTCAACGAAGGTGATCCGATGAGTCTGCCAGAACACTTAAAGCTCAGTGATGTGTGTATTGCATCTTTAGTGTAGAAATTGCAGCATTCGCAGGAGGTTATGTCTTTTAGACACTCTGGGAAGTTACCAGTCTCAACCAAGATAAAGCACAGCAACATAAACTCCTGTGCTTCTGTTCCCCATGTGTTCAGTCTTTGTGCTAATCTGAGCTCACAGGTTGCTAGCTATAACTTCCTATTTACTATAAAAACAAAATGAGGCTAACCTTGTGGCAGAGTTTCTCCTTTAGCTCTGATCTGATGACCATTGATAACTTTATGATTCTAATGCTGAAAAACATCTGAGGTCAAACTACAGTCTCACCAACTGTGGGAAAAAATACAGGCAGTTCCTGTTACACATAAGTAATGTCTCATGGCTGCAAGCAAAATCCATAAACAAATACACTGACAGGTGTTATAGCTGAGTGTGTTTTTGGGAGTGTGATCAGAGTCTTTATGAGGACAGAATAGAACAACTGGAATTCAGTGGATCTGTTAGAAAACAGACTTGCTCAAATTTCAGATTCCTATAGGCCTGTGATCACATTTGTCCAGATTTATCCCCAGAGGCAGTACATATAATTATGATCTGAGTCTTTAGTGATACACACCTGCTTTACAGGATTTCTGTTCTTCTAAGAGAGTGGTTGAGTGTTAAGTCTGGTTTGAGGGCTTCACTCCTGCCCTAGATATTCACTTCCACTCATTAGGAACCATTCAGTCGAGAAAAACAATGTTTTTTTCAGTGTATTGTTCAAACCGTTCCTTGTCTCTCTCTCTCTCTACAGGCACGTCTTACGTGTCCGTGCTGCAACTCCCGGGTGAAGGATGCTGTGCTGACAAAGTGCTTCCACGTCTTCTGCTTCGAGTGCGTTAAGACGCGCTACGACACACGCCAGAGGAAGTGCCCCAAATGCAACGCGGCCTTCGGGGCCAACGACTTCCATCGCATCTACATCGGCTAAAAGCCACGCAGCTAAACTCGTGAGGAAGCGGGTCAGCGAGATGAGCTGGAGTAGAGACACTGCCTGGGGAAAAGGCTCAGCACGGCACTCACGTGCCCCCTCCTCCAATTATGTACTTCCCTTACACTCTGATGTGCAAGAGATTGTTGGTGAGGAGACAGTCGATGATTTCAGCTTTGTGTGGGCCGCAGTGATGCTTTGAAGATTTTTGTTGTTGTTGTTGTTTTATTTTAACAATAACCGAAGCTTCTCTCATCCAGTGTCCACTAATTAACTTTCTTTTTTTAATGCTGGTGCAGACAGAGGCTTGTTTGTGTGCACTCATTTGAAAGCAGCCCATTAAACCAGTTATCAGAGAAACAGCAGTGCTGTGGATGTTGGTGTGTATGTACACTGTGAATGCCGTTTTCTTTTCTTTTTTTATCTGCCTGTTTTTGCTCAGTGCTGCCCTGAAACAAGCTGACTTGGTGCTGTATAATTGCTGTTCTGCTAGTTATTAAAATTACATGAAAACTGTTCCGCTTCTTCTTCGTTTTTTTATTATTAAAACCATGTGAAGTCTTAACGTTTGATCCTGCAGCATTAAAATACAAGTCCCAGTGTGCAAATCTCTGTTTATCCCCGCTCAGCAGAGCTCTTTCCTCCCTCTGCTCCTCCTCCCCGAAGCCCCAGACGTGTTTGCACGCTGGAAACGGTCGTTAGAAACGCTGGAAGGAAGGGAGTGCCGAACGGGAACGGTGGCAAGAAGGGCTTTTTCTCTCTCGCTCTCTCTTTAAATGTTATGCAACATAATCCATCACAGAAGTGCATTTTGATGCAAGTTCAGAGACAAAGGAGCACCAACCTCGATCGCTGTGGGGCTCAGAGCTGAAATAAGAGGCTTTAGGAGACTCGTGGCCAGCTCACACTCAGAGTTTCGGTCGTTTTCTTGCAGATCTGCCCAGGAAACAAACCACTTTTGGATTCATACACTGCGGGAGTTTTTTTGTTGTTGTTTTTAACTGTAACTTTCCGTTACGTTTTGACTGATGATCTCATATCTCTATCGCTGCTGGATCTAAGCCTTTAACGGTTTCTTACCAAATATAGCTGGAGCGTCGATCCTTGGGGAGCGCAGAGTTCCAGGATTGGATATTTTTTGCAGTGCAGCCAGAGTTTATAATTAAACACCAATAGTAATAATATCCTCCTGAAACCGAAAGGATTTTTAAACCTGTGTTTTATCTGAATTTCAAATTTTACACTTGAATGTCTTATTATTTTTAAAAGCGTGCGCCTTACTGCCTGTCCTTCTGCCTGTTGGTGCTACATGTTGATTTAAAACTCGGTGTGCAGTCAGCGAATGCTCCCAACAGAAGCCATTTTTAAGTCTGTGATTTTCTGTCTGAGTCACTGAACACGAGCTGCTCAACCTGCTCTGAGCTGCAGCGTGAACCTGTGCGCGTTCACTTGGCACATTTTCCACACATTGTTCTCAAACCTCCTTTCAGTGACTCCGTGCGTCTGGGCTGAGAGCGCAGTGGATGTGCCATGGCTCGGGTTTTTCTTACTATCTGTGTGTTGGCTCTCGGCTTGACGGTGGCCTGGGCTGGAGCCGAAGCTCGGGCTGAGCAGGCCAAGGCGGACAGCCCATCGGTGGTTACCCTGCGTACCGTTTTCACGGGAACCTGCCAGGAGATCCACCGGTACGCGGAGTCGTTAGTGGGAACCAGCGTGATACGATCAGCTGCTGAGGTAAAGAGGGGAGGTGCACCGCGGGATAACGCTCTTTTCCTCCTTGCACCAGGAAGTGGATTTGAATTGTTAAAATGCGGTGGTCTAACTTCACTATTCTCTCAGTATTCTCGCTCTGTGCTTAACTGTACCCGATTACTAATTCTGAAAGCTCCAACCTTTCTCTTTAACCTTTCTCCACCCATCACTTCACCCTCTACACACGCATTCCCCTCCATGTGCTCTTCAACTTGATAATCTCCCTTCCTGATCCCCCATCATCTTCTCTGCCCTCATTTTTCTGTCTTCTCCTCACCCCTTCGCACTCTTCCACACGCTCATCTCCGCCTCCCTGCTCCTTCTACTACTGGTGGCTCCCTTTTCCCTCAGAGTGCAGTGTTGTTTCTTGAGTCATTGCTTGGTCAGGAGAACGTCGGTACATTGGCCATGGTAAGCAACATTCCTGGGTGTTTCCATCGTGCTGCCCTGACATGGTGCCTTAAACAGAGCCCACTCACTTGGTTCAGTTTAGCCCCATGTCGTGTCATGTCGTGTTACACCATATAGCGCTGAGAGTAGAGAAGCTGTGTGTTTCAGTACAGTGATATTTGCATGTAAGGGCTCACTTTACTTGTGAGCTTTTGTGTGTGTGTGTGTGGAAACGTCATTGTGCATTAGTAGTTCACCATGAATCACCTAGTGTGTCTGAATGTGTGAGTTAACTTCCCGCATGCAGTCAAACTGAAAATAAAGCCTGTTTCTGCAACTTCAGATTTAAGCTAAACAAAAGATCTGGACGCTGTGCTGATAGTTCCCAGTAAAATCAGTGTAAAAGAGCAAAATCTTTGGTATAATAGTGTAATAAGTAAATAAGCCCGATTTTACAGTTATGAAAGCTTTAAAAGTTTTGGAAATTAAAACCAATAGAAGGTTATTACACCTGTTTATGAGTTACACAGACACTGGCATGAAGTTCTTAAGTTTGTGGCCTTGTGTAGTGCAACAGGTGCAGATTAGATATGCGTCCAACTCGCTGGGCTCCCCTTGACCTTGCAGTACTGTGTCTGTGTGTGTGTTGTTTTGTGAGTCGGTGGTGGAGGGTGCACAGGAATAGAGAGGGGTGCTGTCCAGCTGTCACCAGCACGCACAGCTGTTTGTCCAAGTCGGCACATCTTCTATCTTAAGATGCCGCTCATAAGGGCTATTAAAGTTCCCAGCTGAATGCGATCAGTGAGTTTGTACCAGCTGCTCCTGTCAGCATTATGAATCACACTGCCTGCACATTGTCTTCTGTCGTCTCTCTGCATGGTTTTCAGTCTGGCCAGTATGCCATGTTACTTAATTGTGGCCTTGTGTAATAACAAATGTAAAGCATGTCTCCACCCTCCTTGCACACCACTCCAGTTTTTTGAGATGGTGATCCGATTCCTGGCCGAAGGAGCTGCCAGCGGCCTGAATGTCATCGCTGTTTACGTCACAGAGATCCTCAGAGTCACTGGATTTGATGGTGGGTAGCAGGATGAGCCCCTATGTGTGTGTCTGTTTGTGTGTGTGTGTGTGTGTGTGTGTGTGTGCTCACGTAAAGTTGAATCCATGGCAATAAAAAATGCAAGTGAAAATATGCAGACTTGCCTCTCCCTCCGGGCAATTTGTAAGCCACTCCTTTTTAATTGTAAGTGTTTGCTCTTGTTGCTTCCTGTGTAACAGAAAGTATTTTCAAGCTTTATTCTTTTTAACAACACGGCTAAGCTGGATTTCCTCCCTCCACAGCTACACTGAAACTGCCCCACTTCACTCCAGAGGGTGTGACGGCCGTCGCCCAGTGGGGTCTGGTGGCCCTCATTGGCTACTGGTTGCTGTCCATCGTTCTGCGTCTGCTGATTGGTGCGATAAAGCAGGTCTTCTGGATTATCAAAACTGTCTTGGGACTCTGGTTTTTTGGACTGATAGTGACTGATAAGCAAGCGTCCGCAGACACCACGGCAGTTCGACTGGCTGGCTTAGTGCTGGTATGCGTCTTTCTGACGCTGCTCACTTCGAGCTCTGAAAAGTCTTTTGTTGTGGAGGATCGACTGAGGCGCCTGGAGGGCCGAGTGAACGCAGTAGAGAGTAAGAAAAAGGAGTAGTGATGAGAAAAGGCAGACAGGAGTTAAGATGGACAAAGGTGATGGCAATGCAAGTTAAGAAAAATAGTAACTGATTTCTGTCAGCCTGTTTGTGTGAGATATGGGTAATAAAGTAATCTCTGGGATTTTTAATCAAAAATGTTCTTTTCGTCTGCAATCAAGCCACATGAAACTTGTTTACTATGACAAACAAAATGTATTGAAAGGCTACACAAGAAAAAAAATGACTGTGCATACAGGAAATAATTCCATAAATGAGATCATAACAGTCCTTTTCTGCCCTGTCTGTTGCACCATTTCAAACACAATAAAATATTTTACAAAATTTTCAGTTCAAAGAGAAAAGCTTCAGTCATGCAAACTCTGTGTGCATTTCTGCCAGCTGCTTACCATGACCACAGTTTCCACAGTGACAACTGAGCTAAATGAAAATGTTGTTTCCTTTGCAAGCACTGTGCAAAAAAGCAACGTATTCTGTTCCTTTGGTACACATTCCTGGGGGTCAACCATCAAAGAATGATGAATGGTGAACCATTGAGATGCAAAAGTACAATCTTTGACCTTCTGGTATCACTAAGGGAAAGTCCATTACAGCAGCCAATCCAACTGATATTTTTGTCTGGGCTGAAGTGGTTGACCAACTGCCAGACCAGCGTAACCCAGCGTAATCAGGCAGCTATCCTGATTGAGAACCTTCCATGCACTGATGGCATCTTAGATTAGGCTTCATAAGCACAAGCATCAAGCAACACATCTTATATTTGATGACTTATGTTCAATTAGCTAAAGCCATGCCTCTTCACTCCCATCTGCCAGGCTGGGTCCCAACGGCTCTGTCATCTGGAAGCTTTTTAATCCTTTGGGTTCTTACCACCAATCTCCACCCCCACTGTCACATCAAGGGAATGGAGCAACCTGACCTCAGTGCCAAAATTATCACTTCTGCTTGCTCCCCTTCACCATCAATAGTCAAAATCCTCCTACGCTGTTCTTTGGTGGAGTGCCAAGCAGACCAGATACAATTCTATTGTGAAATCAACCTTTTTTTTCTCACCACATTAGTGAAAAAAGGAGGAAACTGATAGAGTGTTGCAGCTAAATGTATCTAAAATGAATTTCTTTTAAAAGATTAAAAGGATAAAGCAAGAATTAGACACCAGCTCTTCCTCTCACAGCTCTGCAACCCTTTTTATGCATTTGGATTTCCCAGGCCACAACTTCACTTAATTATACAGAAATGGCAAACCGATTCAGCAGCTAGCTTATGAACACTTTAGAGCACCTAAAGAGCCAGCTGTTTCCCTTAACAGAATTTAGAGAGCGTTAAATATTGGGCATATGTTCACCAGGTGTCCAAAACACAGATAAATGCAGATTTTGCAACTCCTTCCAAACTTTTCTTAGTTACTTAAAAGAAAATCTTCTAGTTACACTTCCCCAAAAACTTAAAAAGCAAAACAAACCCTAACTCAAGCTGTGAAAGAATGGAAGTGGATATTTTCACATTTTTGTTACACAATAGCATACATACTATAGCCTTTATAGGATTCCCACGTCTCTGATATAACCTACACAGAGATTGCCAATTATTGTGGGAAAAGGCTAAACAAAAACATATTAATTTTAAGTAACTTTAAGAAATTAAATGAGTCACACGAGGTTTTAGTGCTTAGAGTTTTATTTTGTGTGTTTCTTCTGCTATTACAAAGTTAGTTTGAACACATACTCCAGTTTTTAAAGCATGAGCTGATAAACCTTTTTAAATGTCTCTACACAGGACTACTTGTTGTGCGTGTCAGACAGGTCTGAGGTTCTGTTGTTTTTCTTCTCAAGACAGAAAAGCCTCAGTTGTAGTTTGAGTCCTGCTCTGCTTCCTGTCTTCTGTGAACCAGCTGCTATGGCAGAAAGGAATTTATGTGCTTGGATGGGCTTTTGGCTCTCTAGTGACACTGTTGGAGGTGCTTTAAGTATTAGTGAAGGTAAACTGTGCAGGGGAACAAATGCAAATACCAAACAAGTTGTAGAGGTAGGATAATGCTAGCTTTAATGTAACAGATGTCTAAATACATGCTGATATGTCCATAAGGGTTTTTTAAAAGGTTTTACAGCATATAGTCTTCTCAGAAAGTGCTTAAATAACATACACACAATACACACAATCGACAGTACTTTCACAGGATGAAGGGGTATTGCACTTGTAACTAAATGTAACAGATCAAAAGTTCCCACATATGGACACAAATACATCAAATATATAAAAACAAAACATAAACCACATGTCAGGAGGGTAGGTCTTTGGTAAAGCATAGAAATATTTCCATATTGATGGCCCTTGCATTTCTAAGTTTGCTTTTTGTGTACAAGATATGATTAAATACTAAGATATGAACTCTTCATACAAGCAACAATAACAAAAAAGTCTAAAATAAGCGTCTTCATTAGCAGTCTCACATTTCATACAAACTGTGAATGCATCTTTCTCAGGAGCTAAAAACAGTTCCCTTATTTAAGTTAATATGACTCAGATTCCACATTTAACTGTAAAACCTCAGTTTTTGCAACGTGCCTACTGCATATATCTTCCCTGAAAATATCACATTCACAGTGGTCTGTAATGCATAACGTATTCCTGACAGAACTATAGAGAACAGAAAAATGTATTTACAGTAGTGTTAATTAATGTGCCGTATCCCTTAAAAATCACAACATAAAAAACAAAAAGACAGAGGAAAATCCGAAAATACATATTTTCTTTCTCCTTGATAAATATGGAACTACAGCAGGCAGCAGTGAAGACACAAGCTTCAAAATGTTTTTGGTTCTAAGGTTTTTTTTATCCATAAAAAACTATCTGTAGAAACATAAATTTGTAAATGTACCAGTGGTTACAAAACATTTTTTTTCTTGGCTCAAAGATGTCAGGCAAGCCTATTCCCTGAAATGTCAAATTATCCCTTCGTCACCGTACTAAAGAACACAGTTCAAAATCAAGACTTTTAGAAGAAGTTGAATTTTTCTGAGGTATAAACATCACAGTACGTTGAGGCTGAGCTGAGTGGCGGACCAGAATTGAAAATTGTCCCCTTCAATTCAAACCGTGGCTCAGGGTCGGAGGTGGGAGTGATGGTTGGAGCCTCTTCCTGCTTCGCCGGCGGTGTAACCTGGAGGAAAAAGACAGACGTGTCACTGCACATTTAGCCTTTAAACCAAGTCTCGTTTCTAAGTTTAAAGAAGTTTCAAAACTGCATTGAACATGCACTTAGGTCTCACCTCACAATAAGCAGGTGGAGAATCCGTAGCAGCAGAACTGTGTATCTGCAGAGTTCAACAACACACATTAATAGCAGGAAAGAGAGGAGAATAAAAATGGCTCAGGAGTTGAGTTCATACACTAACCAGCAGGTCAACTGGAGCATCAGGAGCCTCATCAGTGTTGGGTGGATTAGAGAGTTCACAGTGCTGGTTTGATCCCGGACCCACAGGCTCAAACTGCAGTTCGATTTAAACAGACAATATAAACACAACTAAAAAAAATAAATACACAAAAAGCAAAAAAATAGCAGATCATGTTCACCTCATGGTAATACACAGCAGGCTCGCTATCATTCTCTGCAGCTGCTTCTGAGTTCTCCTTTGCTGAGGATCTCTCACCACAACAGCAGTACTTGCAGCAACACCAGCACAGTGTGAAGAACAACGCACCACCACCAATACCGAGGTAAGCCTGACTGAACTGGCTCTGAAACAAAGTCTGTTAATCAGCCCAAAGCAAACTATACTGTATAATGAAAATGATCTTAGTTTATTTACCTTCCATTTCCAGGAAAACTACCAAGGCTTTGTCATCATTATCATCTCTGACTTCAAACCGTCCACTGCATGTCTTTTGGATGGCCTCGTGTACAATCCCACATGGCTTTAAAAGCTCAAACCCCACGCAATCCACTTGTTTCAAATCATGCTGCAGTCTGCCCTTAAGGACTATCGCAGTCTTACTGTTTTCGCCAGGGAAGAAGTAAATGTTGCAGGAGTGCGGTTCCAGATCAAAAGTGATGTTCAGGACTTGATTAGTCTCCAGGGTATAGCTCTTTGTGACCTCTGATAAAGAAAATATTAAAGTGATTTTTAAGTTAATGCACTAATGCATGAGGAATCTGTAGGAAGCAGGGGCAGCTCTAGGGGAGGGGTTGATGACGGGAAATCGTGAGGGACATACAAAGTGACACAATACAAATGACAAAAATTACATATGGAGAAATAAATAACAAGTTAATATTTCAACTCATTGTAGGGTGTCTATAGGACTTTTATCAACGTTTCCCCCTCAGTTGCACATGGTGATTTCCCCTGCAGTGGACGGGGTTTTTAAGTATATGATGTGTTCAACTTTGTCTTGGTTCGTGGTGTAAGTTTTTTGGGGGGTTTTGTGTCCGATTTAAGGAAAATTAAGTTACTGTCGTGTATGATGCTTCTGAAGATGAGCTGTGAGAATCTCCATAAAACCAGAACCTGTCCTTTTAAAAAGGCTTAAAACGAACCAACCCATATGTCCTTTACTGAGCTTTAGATTTGCATTGCTCTGGTGGACTTTATAAAATCCAGTTTACAGAGTATAGAGCTATATGACTTAACTAAATGCATATTTGTTATATACCGCAGTTTGGCTTTAGAGACTTTAAATGTGCTGTTACAGTAGTGTTACGCTCTCATTGATTTGTAGGTCAATCTAACTATAGGCTTGTGGTAAAAGTTTAGCACACCTGTAGAAAAAGAAAAAAAACATTAGATAAATCAAGGACTAAAAAGATCCACACCTTTTACGTCAATGATCTTCGCATGCATCAATTCCCCATAGTTGTCTTTGAATATGTAGCGGCCACTGTCTTTTTGGGCTAAAGAACTGATGGTATATAAGGTCTCAGTCATCTTCCATCTACTGCCCTCTTTGGGCTGATCTTCGTCACGTTCCCACAAGATCGTCCCTTCTGATTTGTTCTTGGGGATTAACTCGATAAAGTGAACCCTTCTTGACACCCTCATCCTGAATCTGTTTCCATACTCCACTTCATAATTTTCAACATTTTCAAGGCCTGGAGAGGAGAGAAAAATTATTAATGTATGTTGTTATTGCAAATTACTTTTGCTAATTCTGGCATATTTACATTGACATGTTCATAATTATACCGTGTTATCAGAGTTAAGAAAATTGCACTTAAATACAATAATAAAGGGTGATCCTGAGCACTGATGCTGAGTCCCAGACTTCAGCATTATTAAAGCTGCTTTACTAACGTGGAAATGAGCTTCCTTACTTACCAACACCAAGACTGGCAACTAGAAGCAGCAATAAGATCATGATGATGTGCAGGGATTCAGAGATTCCGAGTCTCGAATAAACAGTTAGGCACAAAGCACCCTGCGTTTGGGGTTCATTTGTACCTCTTTTAGTATATAGACTTCATATTACACCTACCCTACATAAATACATGGGTAGTAGAAGAAGGTTACAAAGTTAATACGCGCCGGTACGCTGTTAAAGTCGCAAAACGGAGAAACATTTTGTAAGCCCACCCAAAGGGCGTTTCCTTCAGCGCACTAGTGATGCGTTTAAGGGTTTTACGGAAATTATTGTTAAAATATCGAACAAGAGGGTTCGGTGTGACTCGGCCTCAGCCCCTCAGTTCGATAAAAGATTGGCGAGGGGCTGTTAGGTCCACGAACAATAATAATATTTTTTATTAAAGGTTAATTGTTGTTGTTGTTATTAATACATTTAATAATAATAATAATAATAATAATAATAATAATAATAATAATAATAATAATAATAATGCATTTTATTTGAGGGCGCCTTTCAAAAACCCAAGGTCACCTTACAAAAAACAAAATTAATAAAAGGAACAGTTGTCATAAAATACATAAAATAAGTTAAAATTACAAAACAGAGCTTGACAACAGATAAAATCAGCATTAAAGCGAATAAGCCAGTTTAAACAGATGTGTTTTGAGCTGTGTCTTAAAATAGAAAGGGAGTCAATATTTCTTAGTGCAGGAGGAAGAGAGTTCCAGAGCCGGGAAGCAGAGCGACTGAAAGCTCTGTTCCCCATAGTAATAAGGTGTGAGGACGGAACAGTAAGATGAAATAAGACTAAGGACAAGGATGGCAGCAGCATGGGGAGTAAGGAAGGGACGGAGTCGGTTAATATTACGTTTGACATTTGACAATATTGTTCAAATTACATAGATAGAGAGAGAGAGAGAGAGAGAGAGAGAGAGAGAGAGAGAGAGAGAGAGAGAGAGAGAGAACCATGGAGAGGCTGCTAGGAAAGCTTCAAATGCAGAGAGTCAGGCAAGTCCCGAGGTGCCAGCTAAACAGTAAAAACAAGGAAGGAGGAAGAGGAGGAACCATCATGGGAGGATAGGCCCCTGCAGAGCATGTACCACCGGCAGATAGAGGAGGTGACTGACATCCAGAAATCCTACCAGTGGCTGGATAAAGCTGGACTTAAAGTCAGCACAAAGGATATTGGAAGCACAGGAACAAGCTCTGAGCACAAAATCCATAGAGGCTGGGGTCTATCACACTAGGCAAGGCCCCAGGTGCAGACTGTGTAAAGATGCCCCTGAGCTAATCCAGCACATAACAGCAGGATGCAAGATGCTGACAGGCAGGGCATACATGGGACGCCATATCCAAGTGGCCAGCATAGTATACAGGAACATCTGTGCCAAGTATGGCCTGGAAGTCGAGAGGGGAATTTATTTTATTATTATTTTTAGAATGAAATCAAAATTTCAAGACAAATTTTAAAATGTTATTTTGAGAAAAAAGCTAAATTTGAATTTAAGTTGAATTTAATCTCAAAATAGTATTTCAAGTTTATTCTCAAATTTGTATGTTGAATTTCTCATTGAAATACTATTTTGGAGAATTAATTGGAAATTTTGAGATTAAAGTCGAAATAGTATCTTGACTTTCATCTTGGATATCTTTTATTGTCATCTTTAATTTTAAGAATTAAGTCAACATTTCTAGATTAATCTTGAAACACTTCTAAGAAAATGAAGTTGAAACAGAATCTAATTACTTTGGTAATCTCCAAGCTTTTCTGCCACTACAAGACTCATTTTGGTTTTGAGTGAAATTTCCTTTTAATACACTTAAGATCCATGTACCCTTTGAGTGACTTATGGAAGCTTTATGTGTAGATTTACATAATATCCCAATTCAGCTTTGGCTGTAACAGAGTTAACGCTAAATAGCAAAGATATATATGGGGTCAGTTATGTGACAGACAGAGCTCATTAAGCAGGCAGGTGTGAGCCTGGTTGCTATAGCGACACCATCCAGTGGCACCACACACACACACACACACACACACACACACACACACACACACACACAAACAGACATACACCTCTCTGCTGCTGCTTTAACCCTTTAAAACCGGTCGGAGTTTGTTGTTGTTGTTTTTTTTCCTTCGGAGCCCTTATAAGCCTGTACTGGTGTTTTTAAAAGTCATGTTTGACTTCATACTTTTCTGAATAGTTTCTGGGATGCTTAGAACTCAAATTGCACTGCTGAAAATAGTTTATTTTGATGTACATGCTGTATTTTTGCAAATTTGCATTATGATATTTATTTTCATTTTTCCAGCAGTATATAAAAAAATTGGTGTGAAGACACTCAAAATAAATTTCCTGTTGTTAGAAACTATTTTGTGCAACTTTTTTGTATTTACAAACTTCTTAAATTTCTCTAACTAGAAATATATGTAAAAAAAAAAAAGATTTTCAATTTTTTGTAGTGTATTGTACTTTTTTGCAATTTATGTAGTTATTATAGACTTAATGCACACATATTACCTAATTTTGGGCTATAACAGCTATACTGATGTACAGCAACTTGAAATGCTCCCAAAAATGGCACTACAGCATGTAAAAATATAAATATAACTCTAGTGGACTTGGTTCTATGGTAGGTCCTAAAGGTTTAAATAAACAGAAAAGTCATTGTGAAACAAATGCTTCCCAAGAAAATACTACAAGCCGTATTGACAAAAATAAATGCTTTTCAGCATTCACACTAATAAAGATTTGAATAACAATACTGTCAATACTTATCAGCATTCACACTAATTAACAAAAAATCCAATTTAGGATTTTTTTTTAAACAAGAACAAAAGACAGGGTGAACTTGTATTTAGAAATGCATATCTAACAGGGCTCTGGAGGTAGAGCAGGTCATCCACTAATCAGAAGGTTGGTGGTTCAATCCCTGGCTGTTATAATCTGCATGCCAAAGGATTCTTGGGATACTGAACCCCAAGTTACTCACCGATATGATAAGTGTGAATGCTACATAGAAAGCACTTAAGTACAAAAACAGTAGAAAAAAGTACTTCAAGTGGAAAGGTTCTTTATAAGAAACAGTCTATCTAAAAAATTCTATTATCAAACAGATTGGTTGATGCAGGATAGTTTAATTCTCATTAAGATTTTCAGTTACACAACAATAGCTGCCTGCCACCAAATGAGATGTAAAAACAATTCCTGATCCTGATTCTATCACATTTGTAAAACAAATTGAGCCAGGGGAGTCCTGAATTGGGGTCCTTTCCCCGAAATGTAAACACATATACATTCACTCAGGTGAGAACAGATTCTATTTATCATCACATACCAGGGTTTAATGTTTTCCAACAGAAGACAGCCCAGACATGGTCACACGGCACGTGGAGCAGCTTACCTTCAAACATTTACCACAAATTTTGAGCCTCCTTTACTTGGACTGAACTGTACTGGTCCATAATAAATAAATAAATAAATAAATAAATAAATATATAAAATCAGATGAAAAGTTTAATCCCATGCCGTAGCAATTATTCTCAGGCTTTATACCAGGAATGGACCAGGAATGAACAGGTAGACAGGTATTATTAATGTAAGTTAGAGAATTTTTCATGGAGTTCCACAGAGTTCTGTCCTAGAACCAATACTTTTTACATTATACGTTTCCCCTCGTGCAATGTTATTACAAAACACATGCATTTTCATTGCTATGCAGATGAAACCAAGTTATATTTATCTACGAAATATGATAACACCATGCAATTACTTAAACTACATGCATGTAGGCAAAGGAACATCCATGCAGGAATTAACATCTGCACATCAACTTGCTATAAGAGCTGCATAGTAGCAAACTCTCCAAAACCAGCTTTTTTAAATGTCTGTCAACATACAAATGCTCTTATAATTAAATGAGTTACAGTTGCATTAGAAGCTATTACAACTGTAACGCTAATTGTAATGTTGAAAATCTAACCCTCTAGTTTCCATGCAAATTTTAAGGGGCTCTTCCATTTAGATTTTTTAAAATGTAAGAAGTAGTGGTGTTGTTATTCCACTGTGTCCCCACACGTGTGCATGTGTGTGTGTGTGTTAGAGAGAGAGTGAGACAGAAAGAGGGAGCGAGACAGAGGGACAGAGTTGAAAAATTCATATAAGCTCTTTAAGGTCTTTTTCAAATCATTACACTAATTCCATATTCAGACATCTTCATGCAATGCAAACAACTATCAGAATTTTACATACATTATATAAACGATACATGTTTTTCAATGCCCGATAAAACTTTTATACAAGCTTCTGTTTAAAGATATACAGAAGCAGTTATACTTGTATTGCATTTGAGAATTTGACAATATAAAAAGGCATATTTAAAAATTGCCCACCATCCCTCAAAACACAATGATAAAAGCTACAAACAAGTGATGTATGGAGCTGGATGCACATAACAGAGGTAGAAAATACCCATGGAAGCAAAAGCTAGCAACATTATCCAGCCTGATATCACGGCAAAGCATGTAATAGGCACGTTGGTCCACCGTATCTATTACACACTTTGCCAAGATACTGGACTACATTATCTGTCATTCCATAAATATCCATAAATAGCCTGTGAAGAGAAGCAAAGCAGACACTATTTCATGCAAGTAACAATTCTAATTTATTGTAAATGCGTTTATATTGCACAATTTAATAAAACCCTGATTCCTGTAATTCACACTTAAGCTGCTGTAACAGAATATTTGGAGGACAACACTGAGTGAGATTTATGTTCTCATACCTGAGGAAAATTTAGGAAAAAAAATAAAAATTCCAAAGCTTTCCAGAACCAAACTGTTTGCAAGACATGAACTTACAAATTTACAAGCAATCTTGTTAACTGAAAAAATATATTTGGAATCCATACATTTTACAACAGCACATCTTTGTGTGAAAGATAAAAAAACGGATCATGCATCAACACAGTGCGATTAACATCTGTCTGCATGGTCCTTTTCCTGTCCGTGTATGGCTTTGCAAAGATGAAAATGGAAACAATAATAAACTCTACCTGAATTTTCAGCATACTGTTTACGGAAAGTTTAGTTTGTCTGAGTTATAAACATCACAGATAGTTGTGTTTGAAGTAAGAGATGGTGCAAAAGGCATGTCTAATCCTTTCAGTTCAAATTGCGGCTCCGGGTCTGATGAGAGGAAGTCTGGACCGACTGAGGGAGCTGGAGTGGAAGCCTGGTTTTCAGGTACTGAAACCTGGAGACATCGGTAAAACGAAAAAAGGTGCATAAGCACAGTGGTTAAAATGAATCAGTCACTGACAGGCCAAAAATGCCTCTGAATGAGGAAATTTCTGTTCTTAGTTTTATGCATTCATGGGGATTTTTGTATGTTTGTTTGTGTGTATGTACCTCAGGCTGAGCGGGGTTCTCATGGATATTCACTTTGTGGTACAACTGTGAAGTTAGGAAAAAGCACATGAGTCAGAAGAGGAAAGAGGATGAGCGCTAATGTGAGTTGCCAGGCAGTCCCAGACGAGATAAAGACTTAGTGCCCCAATCCACAAATAACTACTATTTCTTTTTAAAACAACAAAAGTGGCTGAGTTCCTTTCACCTCTCTTTTATCTTTGCCTTGAATATAAATCAAGCTTTACACCTACCAGTGGCTCAGAGGAGGTAGCTGAAGGTTGTGTAGAAATATGAGAATTCACAGGCTGATAAGACAAAGCTGAAGGATGTGAGTAACTTGGGCACGCAGGTTGATTCTCAATCTGTAATTGGAATAAGAATTTTAAAATAAGAACATCAAATATTAACACAGCTGGTCTTAATTTCCACTTAAAAGAATACTTACATGATAATATACAGCAGGTGCAGGTGAGGCTGCAGTCTGAGGAGCAGACTTGTCCCTTTTACAGCACTTTTTACAACAACAGCAACAGCAGATGATCCCGACGACAATCAAGGCAATAACGGCCATAAATATAAACTGTGGCAACATTTCTGTAAGAGTATGGAGAAAGTTAGGGAATATGGTGTAGAGGGTGGGGGTTGATGTTAGTTAGAACTTCTACTCTATGAGGAGAAATGCTCTGTTGCTTACCAGGGGTCACTTCAAGCCGAGCACTCAAGATCAGGTTGCCATCTGGGTCTCTGAACTCAAAGGTGCCAGAGTCTCTAATTTCTGTAGAATTTATAATTATGCCATCCATCACTGCATGAATTCTGCCAGAAAAGCGATTATCTTTTATGATCAGACTGCCATCCATCAGTGTTTCGGGATCCATTTGGCCCTCAGGTGTAAAAGTCACGGTCCACTTCTTAGGACCCCGAGGGTATTCAATGAGAATGTGCTCATTCCACCTTGTTTCATAGTGTCTGGTTTGTTCTGTTAGTGACACAGATCAGACTTCATTAGAACATTTAATCTGGTAAAATGCAGAAATCTCACAGGCAGCTTCTCACATCACCTTTTACTTTGAGCAGCACCTTGGCCAACACAGAGTGGTTCTTATCCATGAAGTTGTAGTACCCACTGTCTGCCTGAGTGAGGTAAGACAGCTGCCAATTACCGTTTTTCACCTCAGCTCTGCTTTCTCTGATCTGAGAGTCTGTGCGATTCCACAGGATCTTTGGCTGGTCCGGACTGTGAAGGGGAGTAAACTCCAGGATTTCAGCCCATCTAGGGATAGAGTCCTCCCACGTATAGTAGTAATCCCTTGTGACATTTTTAGCACATTCTTAAAATGCAGATTAAGAAAAAAAAGGAGGGGACTTGTGCTTAGGAACAGGTAGCTAAAACACATACCTATATATTTTTGATCTAAATATACAGTACAGTTCAAATTCTTACCCAAGACTTTCAGTTCAACAACATCTTGTCGCTGGTAGCCACCAGATGAGACAGAATAAATTCCTTCATCTCTTTTTTCTACATCTGTAAGATAAATTGAGCCAGGAGAGACTCTAAAGCGTGTGTCTTTTGCCTGAAAGATAGACAGCACATATATATTCCTCAGATTATAACATATTCTATATACTTTGATTTAATTGTTTCAAACATAGGCCTAACATTTATCATATTGCCGAAATGTAATGGTCACATAGAGGCTGCTCACCATCCCATTATTTATAACAACTTTTTTGGATCCCGTATTAGTTTCAGTAAAGTATATTGGTCCAGTATAACGTGAGGGTATATAATTAGATGGAAACTGCCACCTCCTGCCATAGCACACCTCATCAGTTTGTATACCAGAGGATGAACCTTTAATCAAAAAGATGCAAGAGAAGAAGAGACAGATGGAGGTAGTGTTAATGTAACTGAAACCACAAACATCTGACAACATAATATCAGTTGTTTCCATTAATATACCAAACACACACACACACACACATACCGGTATTTTGTTACACTCTGAAAGTAATTTTGAAGACAAGGTTCTGGAACCTCACTGAATTTACACAAATGCAGCAGCATAAAAAAGCATTCTCATCCCCAAAGCACGAGGCAGAGTAAAGTATAACTCTCAATCTGATGAATTAACTCACATTCGTCATAAAGCATCAGAAATAAACCAAGTTATTATTAGCTGAATGAAGGAAATACATGAACAACATCTCACATCAGTAAATTACCCTCTTTTCAGCTCAGTCACCACAGCAGCTCCAAACCATTAAACCATTTCTGCCTTGCCTGTAACTTTGTCTCCAAACGGTTCAACCTGATTGGTCCCTCTGATGCACTCACTTCATCAGCCGCTATTCTCAAACCAGCAATGGCTGACCATCTTAGAACAGCAACTGGCCACTTTTAGATATCAGCACTACTGAGCCATTAACTCAAACCCATACATTACAAACAGCGAGGTGTATTAATGAAGCCAGATCTATGGCTTGACCAGCTATGCTGAGATGGCTAAGCTCAAAGTAAGAGTCACTGTGGTCATTTATGCTGGTGGCGGTCCTGGCCTGTTTGGCGCCCGGGGCGAACACTCCCTGTTTGTTTACTTGCACCGCGGTAACTGGAGCCTCGTCGTCTCGTCTCTCTATATACTGGACTGTATATAGCGGAGATGACAATAAAGTTTACTTTGACTTCAGCACAGCTACAAGCAGGCGCTCCTGCGCTCACTTTTCGCGTATAGAATTTCGAAAAAACATCGGTGCAAATTATAAGTCTGTATCATAATGTCTGGTGTTTTCGTGTTTGTTGTTTAGTTTTTATTTTGTTTTATTTTGCGAGTTGGTTATTAGATGCTGCTTCAGCCAGCCAGAGAATCCCCCGCCCTCTCCTCTCTGTGCCGTAAACAGCAGGCGCACCTCGCAAACGGAGGGCGCCCTTACTCCCAGGAAATGGGCGATAGAAAACCGATCGGTGCCTATGCCATTCCCAATATGCGCTGGCTGATGTCGGGGCAGCATGAGTACGAGCAATTTTTTATTTTTTGCCGATGCCCGTGATGCCGCCCCCCACCACGATGCCGCCCTGGGCAGCCGCCCGTTTCGCCCGTATCAAAAACCGCTAGGGAGCAGGTCAGGTTTCAATTTAAATCCTCCAGAAACGCAACGTGTTCACTGATTCTTTTATTTACAGCATGTTTTAGCTGTTAAGCGAAACCTTATTAAAAACCAATGAATGAAGCACAGAGTGTACAGGAATGTGCACATATAATTAATCAATTCGATATAAAAAGTATAAAAAAATTTTTAGCAACAGATTAAAACCACGTATTGTTATATATAGGAATACGTGGTTTTAATCTGTTGCTAAGTTTCTTTAGCACTGCTGGAATTGCAGCTCCATGAACATTGAACATAAACCATGAACACCGTTTCAACTAATAAAATACCAAAAAGTTGACTCTGTTCATCTAGACACAGGATTAACTTTTTGGGATGTCCTTATCTGGATGATTGAGCATGCATCAAGACAACCAATAAAATAATTACACTTTGATCTGCTGACAAACTGCCATTCGGCAGAAACGCTGCCTATTCGGATATTGGACAATGGCCTTTAACGTTTAAATAGATCCAGTTTAAAGTTTCAGAGCTCTAATCTGCAGCTGTTACCTTAAACAGCAGTGATAACGTGATTAACTTGAATGGATATGATATGTTTTTTCTTTAAATATTATAAATGACCATCTTAAGCGCCACTCTTAGGGGATTATCGCATGCGGACGATGAGTCACGTGACGCTGCAAAACGCCCATATTTACGTGTGAGCGCTCACAGAACCGGAAGCAGAAGATAAATAAAGAATAAGAAAAAGTTGATTGCCACCGTCGTGCTACCCGTTATCTCTGACTGAGGTTATATGTTTTGTAAAACCAGCTAACGGAAAGAAATCTCGGCTGTGCTGAATTTTCTGGTTTCCGTCGTGTAAACATTTCCTTTCACTTTGCGGCTAAAGACATTAATGACAATGCATAAATACCGTGAATAGTTTAAAACACATAAATATGTAACTGTATATTTATATTTCAATGAAATTAATCAGATTATTGTTTTGTTTTCTTTCGAAAAACAATAAAAAAAAACCCAATATGCTTGCTTATTTATTTATTTTTATTTATGGGTGGATGTACGTTGATAGGTGTTTATGTTTCCCAAATAATTTATTGATAAATGAAATGCACCAAGCACTAATTCTGGGAATAGCAGATGGGTGTGGAGACAATGCGTATTGTTCTTCCTGTGTTCTGCTACTGATTTAAATTGCATTAGTCTACAGCAGCCCCACAACACCAAACGTCTTTTACTACAACATGCACGCACTTTAATTCGCTCCGGCAGAGTGCCACTTAACACCTGGCTCCACGGAGAGATTGGATAACTTTGTACATGCTGTATCCACGGAGTGTGTGGCATGGAAATCAATTAACGTTTGTTGTAAATAATCCCAAACCATCGAGCGTTGTATTTCAGATTTCAGGTGTTTATATGTTAGAATGTGGGAATGAGCTCTACTCACCGAAGAAGACAATGGAAAACATCAAAAACACAAGCGACATGTCCTGCAGAAAAAGAGCAGAGAGGTGACTTGAGGCTCTTTTTTCTGAGTGTTTTTTCCCTCAGCTTCCAAGACCAAATCCGTACCGCATTCCCTTCTATAATGAAATGTTCGGATAACACACAAAAATTAACCCCGAAAATAGCAAATCAGTGACACAGGTGATGTTCAGTATTAAAAAGCCTGACTAAGAAGAAGTTGTGGACAAACAGAAAAAGAATAATGAGACCGTACTTCTTTTGTGTGATTGAGTTCTGTGCGTCCTGCAGCTGCTGGGTGGAGAAAAGAAGGACTGGGCGTGACTTAGGCTCCACCTCTCCCACTGTAACTGCATACAGGGCCCATCTCCCAGGATACTTTTCAATAACAAACCAGGCATTTGTGTTGTTTCTGCCTCCAAGATCGCTTTTAAAACCACCATATCATAAATAAAAGCAGTTTAAAGGGGATAAAAATACAACTTTTTGCACCGTTTTGTTGGCTGCCGTCCCATTTCAAGTGAATTCAGTAGGAATGAATTCTAAAGGAATCGCAGTCAAGACGTTTTTAAACATGTTACATAAAAACACTGGGAAATAACTGGTCCGGCACCATAAAACCTGCTTTATTTTAATCATGTATATAACCTATACTAAAAACATATTTAAAGTGTCAGCATGTCCACTGTTAAGGACTTTACTTATCTCATGTGACACTTATCTCATGTAAACCTCCCCAAATAAAGATAAACCACACACCCTACACTCCTGAAACAGCAAGTTTGCTCATTTACAAAGACACGAACAGTCTCTAATTTTTATGTTTGTTTCATTTCAACGGAGAGAGACAAACGTCAGGTGTGCCCATGTGGCACACAGATAAATCAGTTTTGTCATTTTACATTTATTTCTTATCATTTAAGCCAGAAGAGTTGTGCTGGGTGATTTCTATAGATTTCTATTGATTTCTATATATTAAAATAGAACAAAATGTCTTTATCATGTAGTAAAACTAAGATGTATCAATGCAATTGGACTTCTTATATTGAGAAATCTGAGGGATGTTGTCTACCTATTTAAGATCAAAGTAGGCTGTATGTGTAATATGGTGTAATAAGAGTTTGACATTCCTGCCATAGAAAATCAATAGAGCGTTTCTGTAAAGAGGAGTAAAAGAGATGAGTCCAAACGTGGTGACCAACTACAAGAAACATCTGCTGCGCTTGCCAACAAGGGTTTCTCCACAAAGAACTTGCTTATGTCGTTCTTGGGGATAAAACATTCACTCAATGACATGAAATCAATTTATTATTTTTATGTAATGTGTTTTTTCCTGGATTTTTGGTCCATATTCTGTCTCTCCCATTAAAATGAAACTACCATCAAATCTAGAGACTCTTTATTTCTGGGGAGCTGGAGATCAAGTAATTTTCCCTCACTGTAGAAACTAACAAGTTAATTTTGTTAATTAACTTTTGTTAATTTTTTAACAAGAAGGAAAATTTAAGTGAGAGGTGTTCCATGTCGCGTTATGATCTCTTATATTTTCTAAGATCATCTCATCATTTGCACGTACAGTCAGAATCTGACGAGTTACTACAGAAGTCTAAAATCTAGCAGCATAGTAAGAGGGAGGGAAAATATGTTCCCTTACAAGAACTGCAAAATGTGACGCACTTTGCGTATCAGCGGCCGAGAATACGACGTATCCATCGCCATAACAGAAGGGGGAGCAGTGGGCATGCGCGCTCTGCGGAGGTCGTCGTTATCCTCTTATCCTCATCCACAAAAACATTTTTTTTTTAAATTACCCTCACATCCTGCAGGTGAGTTCACATTACGCACAAACTGAGTAATCGTTTGTTGATGATCGGTAACTGATGACCCGGCAGCCAGTAGTAGCGCTACAATGGTTCAGAAGATGGGAAACATGCTGGACACCTGAGTGGACATGACTTCAAAGAGCGGACAGGACGTCATGGGGGGACATGAGTGTGTGCAGTGCGCTGAGTCCGCATCGACATCATTTGGGCTGTCGCTGAGCTCCCCGCCTTTTGCAGCTTGTTGATTAATGATCGCATGTCCCGTCTGGCCGCTTGTTTTCGGAGGAGGGTTGGTGTGAATGTCAATTACGTTTACAGATGAAACAATCCGCTGTCTTTTACAGGAGAAGATGTCCTCCTGCGTCCTCTACACTGCACTTTTCACCCTTCCTTTTGCACTGGGTAAGTGTGGCACCAGTTTTTAATAAGACTACCCGTAGTTTTTCTGTTTCTTTCTGCTTAAATAATTATTAATAATGCACTTACTGGTGCTTTATATTACGGTTAGGTTATTCGTAGTAAAAGTGAAGTCAATGTTACTATTTTAAAAAGTGACTAATTAATACATTTGTCGATAACGTCACCATTATCTGCAGAATGTTTCTAGAAAGCCATTTCATTAAAGGGTCTTGGATTAAATAAAACAAAGGCAAAGAAGAATGGCCAGCCCAGATTTGAAGAGCAGAGATTTTTGTTTTTTAGCACTTCAACTCTGAAATATAATTCTCACAAATATAAATTTCCAACATGCAAAACTATAATAAATGTGAGAGGTGCCCAGAGAAAATGCAGTGGAAAAATATGCAGTATAAAGTCAGTACGTGAACAGTAACAATTAATAAACGTGTACATATGCTGAATTAAAGAGCTTAAAAGATAAATCACATAGCAGACTCTAAAAATCTGTTACAAAATAGATGACCTTAAATGACCTAATAACATAAAAGTAGGTCAACCTTTTACATATGTAGGAGAGTTTACAGTCCGTATCTGAGGTCTGAAGAAAATTATTAATTATGTTACTCGTACTTTTCCTGCAGGTTGGGAATTACTAGGTGAGTCAAAAGTCACATTTTACCGCTCATGCATCCTTCTTCTGCAGCACATGGTCTCCAATGATGTTGCTGACTTTCATTTGCACCTCGACAGGTGACCGAGAAAAAGTTCAGACTGTTTGCGTCGGGAAGGAGTTTCGTCTACCGGTGGACTCAACGTCGCGAATCGTGACTTTTACACCGTATCCCGACGGGCCGAAACGCATCCTGCTGGAGAAAACCACTGTGAGTGGACGAGTGTTGACACTTGGGGTTTTTGTGTGTGTGTGTGTGTGTTTGGTTGCTGTGTTGCCTAAAAATGGATCTGCCATGCAACTGTAGGTTAAGGACCCACGGTTTGAGTGGACCAAAGATAAGTCGTTAGTCCTGAAAGAAGTGAGTCATGCTGACCAGGGAGTTTATGCCAACAAGCTGTCCATGGGCTTCACCTACGAGACTGTCCGTCTGATCGTTTCGGGTATGACAGTTGCCTCTCTTTGGCGAAATTCATTGCTTTGTGTCATGATGCAAAAGAGCCAGCTTTTTCAATGATCTGCCTCTCTTTGCTTGAAACATTAAGTTATTTAATAACTTAATGTGTCCCTATGCTTTGATGTCATAGGCAATCTATTCATTGCCTTAAAGCAGAGAAGTTGTAGCAACTGTTCTGACTCCGTGTCAGGTGTGTTTGTGTGTGTGTATATAACGTTTGCCAGCCACACCCCTGCTGCATAAAAAGAGGAGAGGTTAATTGGTATAAATATACAGCAGGTGTGGCATTACTTTACCTGCCACTGCCCCCTGAACCAATCTTTCCCACCTCTCCTGCAGCTGAACACTGCCGTAAGCATGCATAGCCTACGAATGGTCCCTACACAAGTAATGTCAGGAAAATGTACTCATCAAAGTATCATAAAGAAAGATATATTATCACTTTTCTTTTCGTTTTGATTTGTGATCATTTACAGTACACTGATGTGTGTTAGGAGTGGGTCTTTTGCAATATCACTTTCCTTTTGCATCTCTAAATTGTACTTAAATAAACTTGTTCTCTTTCTGTCTTTCACTTACCTCGTGGTTCTTCGTCTTCCTTCAGAATGCATTAAACCCTACCGCAGAAACTATGGGGAGACCTTTGAGCACAGCATCCCCGAAAATGGCTCCCTGCTGGAGTTCTCTCACCGGGGCGCTCCGCCTGAGGCTGTGCCGGTCGTGCTTTGGAACCGGACAGACCCCGAAACCGGTAACGCTGGCCGGGGGCGGCTGCTAAGAGGGGGGAAGGTCTGGGTGGCGGAGAGAGTGACGCAAGCAGACCAAGGCAACTACACCATGAGAGACGACAACGGGAAGGTGCTGGGTCGCAGCACCCTCACCGTCCGTGGTGAGCAGAGCAGAAACGTGGGTTTTAAGAAGCTGACTGACTACCTTTAACTTTGTGACTTTACAGTGCTAATGGTTTTGTTTTATCCTTCCCTTTCTATCTGATGCCCTCTCATACTTCCACATTCACCACTACTCCATTTTTCATGATTTTACACATGGATGGATGCAGGGCATTCCTTCAACATCACACGCTTTACCAAAGAGTCCATAATCCTGCCTCTATATCTTCCTCTTGCTCATGCCCATCTCATTTTTACCCCTGGCCATTTTCCTGATGAATCCTCCCTGGGCCCCTTTGACCCCAAACCCCCACGTGGCCCTGTGCAGCTCATCCGTGAGGGGCAGATAACGGACCATGACCTGCACTACAGGGGTATCATCTCACTGAGTAGGAACGGCTCCATCTACGAGGTGGTCATTGCAAGGCTGACCTCAAGGCATGATGGGCTGTATGAAGTTAAAGACAGGAATGGCAACCTGGTATCCTCCACCTACTTGCACGTGATCAGTGGGTATTGTGCCACGTTTTTGGAAGCATGTATCAATCAGAAGTTGTTTGATCCATAGTTGCCACTCCTCCTAAAATCCATGTGTCTGCCATCTTCTCAGACAAAAGGGGAGGGAGTTGGCGAGCGCTCCTCAAATCCGTTACTGTCCCTTCTGGCATGTTCGTGTCCCTGGCTGGTTTCATCCTGTTCATGAAACGTTACCCAAACTGTAGCCTCTCCCAACTCATCACGTGCTTTAGAACACACCGCACGCTGCCAGCCAACCCCCCGAGGGTCAACATCCAGGTGAGGAAACCAGGAGAGTCCACAGCTAAATAAATGATTACAAGCCGTCGAGCCAATCTTATTGCAGATGCATGCACTTTGACACCGACAGAAGCCACTTGTTGACGTTTTTTGACATTTCTTTTTTGCTCCAGAGAGTCTGATGAACTGAAGTATCTTTAAAAAGTATGGAGAAAAAAAACTTATGGTAGAAGCTCTTTATTCAGTGGGTATGTTTTATTTCAGATATCCATCCATCCATCCATTCGCTACCGCTTATCCTTTTCAGGGTCGCGGGGGGCGCTGGAGCCTATCCCAGCTGTCATAGGGCGAGAGGCGGGGTACACCCTGGACAGGTCGCCAGTCTGTCGCAGGGCTAACACACAAGGACAGACAACCATTCACACTCAGATTCACTCGCACATTCACACCTAGTGGCAATTTGAATTATCCAATTAACCTATCCCCTCTAATTATTTCAGATAATTTGTAGATATTTTTATATATCCTGTCCGAAGTATTTTGACTGAAGCTCCGTAGATGTCAGCGTGATGATGCCACACACATCACTAGCAAGGAGCAACCTGATATCACGGCTAAACATTTAACAGACACACCGGTCCACGATGATCACTAAAGGTCACATTTATTGTTTTTACGAGCAGTAACCGGTGAATTGTGATGGTCTGTGAGTCGGATGAGTTCCTAGGTCTTTGTCGTTATTGGTTTATTTATGTTTGTGGGGTTTTGTTTTTTCTTTTGCAGCACTACAGTCCCCCCTCTCCTCAGCCCCCAGGTCACTACAGCTACTCTCAGCAGACTGGAACACCAAGAAAATGGACCCCAAGAGCCAGTCCTGTTCACACTGTAAGACTGATTAACTAATATAATCTTCTTCTTTTTTAAGGGAGCTAAAATCATTCAATTGAATTGTGTCTTTGTGCATATCTATTGTTGTTTGTATTTCTAGGGTTATGCTCCGGTAACGGTAGGGTCTCCAAGAGCCGAGAACCAGGATGTGCACAGAGCAACAGCTGGGAGTTCCCCTAGTCATAACTTAACTGTTGAGGTAATACAGCTCTCCAGCTGTGAATATTTAGATGCCACAGATTATTATGATATTTGCTTAAGCTTGTGTCTTCATCCCTTGCTAGCAGGCTAAATCTAATGAGGACGAGGACAGGATTTCCTTCCCTGTGCCCGGAGCTTCAGACTGCCTCCACTCATCCGAGGACTGCGTTCAGTTCCAAATCAAAAAGGATGGAGATAAGGGAAGGGGGAACAAATCACAAGACTTCTTTTCCACGCTGCCACTAGACACAGACACCTCTGAGTCCTGCAGTATTTACACGTCAAAGAATCTGAACTTTTCATAAAAGAGAGAACATGGAGAAATCACACAAACGGTGAAGCTCCTGACCGAGAAGAAGAACCTCACCTGTGCCTTATGCACGGTTTTAATAGTTTGCTTTGTGATGTAATTTTTCTGAAGCATGAGTTAGGGCTGCTCAATTAATCGAATTTTAATCACGATTACGATCTGGGCTTTCAACGATCATTAAAAATGACTGAGCCGATTATTGGCCCCTCCCTCATTTATCCGCGACACCTTAAAGGCCGGTCCGTGAAAATATTGTCGGGCATAAACCGTCCCTGGCGCAAAAAAGGTTGGAGACCGCTGATTAAGAGGACCCGAGGGAAGCTCGGAAAGCTAAGCAGAAGTTATTTGGAGAGGAGAGTGACTGCCGTTGGTTGAAAAGAGAGGTAAAAAAAACTTCAGTGGTGTTGCACACTATTTTATATTATTTTTTAAAGTCATTGTTAACCCTTTAGATCCGGTCAGAGCAGCACGCTCCGTTTTGCATAACTATTTTTAAATCCCTGTAGAACCTGGACCTGTAAGCTAGCGCAATAATTTGTTTTGCATATGAAACCGGAGGAGTTGTACTTACATCTGATGCCATCAGCTTGTCCTCGGTCACGGTTTCCTTCCACATAAAGCTTTGCAAAAACTGCATAAAAAGCGCTTGCAGGAACAAAAACATAATATTCCAGAAACACGCTTTGCCGATCCGATCAGCTGTTCGTAACACTTCCCACAGTTAAACAGACTCAGCGCGAACTGTCACATGTCCGCCATTTCCTGCCCGAAACCGGAAGTGACGTCATTTTCGCGGAAATTGTAGTTTTTTTACTTGTAGGCCTTAAAAGCCTATACTGGTCATGTTTGACTTTTCTGAATAGTTTCTGGGATGCTTAGAACTCGAATTGCACTGCTGGAAATAGTTTATTTTGATGCTGTTTTCTTTGCAAATTTGCATCATAGGATTGTTTTTTCGTTTTTCCTGCAGTATATAAAAATTGATGTATCTCCAAAATAAAACTATGAAGACACTCAAAATAAATTTCCTGTTGTAAACTATTTTTTGCAACTTTTTTGTATTTAAAGTTTTGAAGGATAAGCCTCTTAAATTTCTCCAAGTAGAAATATATGCAAAAAAAAAATGATTTTCAATTTTTTTTTGTAGTTTATTGTACTTTTTGCAATTAATGTAGTTACTATGGACTTAATGCATACATATTATTAAAATATGGGCTATAATAGTTGTATAGCAACTTGAAATGCTCCCACAAATGGCACTACAACATGTAAAAATATAATATAAGCTCTGGCGGACTTGGTTCTATAGTAGGTCTTAAAGGGTTAAATAAATATCGTCAAATAATCGAGATCTCAATTTCAGTGAAAATAATCGTGATTATCATTTTTGCCATAATCGAGCAGCCCTAGCATGAGTTGAGCATAATCCTTCCTGTCTCATATTGTACTGCCTGATGGTGCTCCTGAAATCTCCTGCCGTTACCTACCTCCGGACCCTCAGGACCAATATGATCTGCACTGCTCCTGTGTTTAAGACAGTCTCTAGGGCTACCCACCAGTTGTTGTGGTAACGTTTGATAAATTTCATTTTTCAATACTGTACAGCAATATAGACTTAACTTAAGTTCTCACCCATCATGTTGTCCATACTTAATTATTATTCTAAATAGCTCGTCTGCATTTTTAACAATTTATGCAGTGTATTAAATCTTTGGGGTAATTCTACTTATAATAGTTATGTGACATGTTTCACCAAATACTGCAGTTAATATTTGAATGTTGTGTGCAGGATAACCTTTTATCCCCAAAGCTTGTAATATTTTCATAATGTCAAAATGTCATCACTCAAAAAATAAAAAAATAATCTTTAAGAAACACATTTTAGATGATGTCGTCTTTACACTGTATGTATATTGGCCACCCAGGGGTGGTCCTCTTCTCTTTGCTCTTCTCTCTCTACGCAAATGACTCTTTCTCAAAAGACCTGTCAGTCAGAATTGTGATGTTTGATGACGGTCTGAAGTCGGCCTTATCAAGGACACAGATGTGGAGTTGAACAGCTGGCCCTGTGGGGCAGTCAGATCAGCCTAGAGCTGAATACGCTCAAAACTGTAGCAGTAACAGTGGAGTTGAGGAGTCCCTCTCCATTATGCCTGCTTGCCACAATCTTCCAAGATCTAAAGTGGTCACTCCGTATAGACACTATTATCAAAGAGGCAGAGCAGAGCCTGCGCCAGCTCAGGAGGTTCAACCTGCCTCAGGAGGTGATGATCTATTCAACTCTGGAATAATCCAGTTTGTTCTCTGCTCACTCATGTCGGTATTGTTTGGATCAGCATCCATGCAGGACAAGAACAGACTATGATGGACAGTGAAGTCTGCAGGAAAAACAAATCCAGAGTCAGGACACAAGCAGGCAATATCACTCCATACCCTCTGGTAGGTGCTACAGAGCACCGTTTGCCCAAAAAAGCAGCCATCTGTACAGTTCCTTTCCACAGGCCATCACTCTGATAAACATTTAGGACACTCACATAGTCTCTGTATTTAAAACATCCACCATACCTGATGCTGAATCAAAGCATACTGTATATACTGTTCTGTCCTGTTGTACATAGCTATATGCCGTATATATATTTATAGTCAATCCTCATGGGTATACTGTATATATACTAACTAGCTGTCCATCTCTTATTTATTCCAACAGATTTGCACTCTGCAACTTTGGACTATAAATATGCCATAAATGTATTATTGTCTGTGCCGTGTTGGTGTCATGTTGTTACTCTGCTTGTACGTTGGCTACTCTGTCATGTACACTGAGTGCAAAAACTCCTTGTATGTGTACACATACTTGATCAATAAAGCTGATTCTGACTCTTGTGTCGTGAGCGTCTATTTGGCTAAAACTCGTTCTCGTTCTCCTCAGCGCATGACGGTAGGTGGCAGAGTTTGGGACATTGAAGCTAACTCAAAGCGTAGAAGAAGAATCTTCGTTGTAGCGGCAATGAAAGAACAGCGTGCTACTTCCAAACAGAAGTAAAGTCTACCTTAGCTGCAACAACTTTAAAGTAAAGCGCGAGCTTAAATCACAATTAAGACGAGACTTGTAGGACTCTGCCTGGAACATGGCTTTGGTTTGTGCAAGTAGGTGAAGCTGAATTCATTGATATGACGGAGGCCGGTTAGCACGGTACCGCGCTAATGCTGCTAGCTGATTTAGCTAGCGTTAGCGGCCATGCAGCACCGCCTTCTGCTTTTATATAGTTCAGCGAGCTCTCTTTTTTTAATTGTGTGTTTATTTAAATTGCTGGTAGTTATGTGGTGTTAAAAAGCCGGAATTGAACTCTTTTACAGTTTCTAATGAAGTGCCAGAGCACCCGTGCGTCTCTCCGGTGTCCAACCAGGTGTTTGAACGGAGGCTGATCGAGAAGTACATCGCAGAGAATGGGACGGACCCGATGAACGGACAGCCGCTGTCCGAGGAGCAGCTCGTAGACATCAAAGGTGGGTTTCTGGGTGTTTTCTATAAGTCAATAGACCGTAATAAAGCTCATACAGAGTAATGCTACTTCCGTGAGAGAGGTCGTTATCAGTGGCATGATGCTCGGCTTTGGTTTAGTAGGCTGAAGTTTGCAGGCGTGTTGCATTGTACTGTATTGTATTTATCATATAAAAAAACCAAACAATACCTGAAAAATTCAAGTGAAGCGGAAAAATAAAACCTTCCAAACAAATCAACTTTTATTTTCAACTTCAGAAGAAGCAAAATATTCTACGTTTTAATTTTATTTGTGTGGCCTTCAGGGGTGAAGCAAACCTCGATTGGTGTTCGTGAACTACTCTTTGTGATATTCATAGAAACATAGAACATTATCAAGTTTTATATATGAAAAGAAAATCAGTGCGTCATATGCCCTTAAATACTCAAATCTCATTGCAAATAAGCCTTGATAAGTTACTGAAGAGGTTTCCTGTCTTTTAGTGGCTCATCCTATTAGACCAAAGGCACCATCGGCAACCAGTATTCCTGCCATTCTCAAGTCCCTTCAAGATGAATGGGTAAGTCCTGTAAACTCTGAGATATCAAAGAACAGAGCACTTTATACTGTATCTATTGTATGTATCATTTTGTTTTTAAATTTATTTTTCTTATTAATGTTTAACACTACATCAACAACACATTACACACACACAACATTTAAGAACCTTTAAACAAGTAGGGAGTCAGCTATTAATCAATCAATATAAATTAATAATAATAATAATAATGGATTGGATTTATATAGCGCTTTTCAAGGCACCCAAAGCGCTTTACAATTCCACTATTGATTCACTCTCACATTCACACACTGGTGGAGGCAGCTACAGTTGTAGCCACAGCTGCCCTGGGGCAGACTGACAGAAGCGAGGCTGCCATATCGCGCCTTCAGCCCCTCTGGCCAACACCAGTAGGCAGTAGGGTAAAGTGTCTTGCCCAAGGACACAACGACCAGGACAGAGAGCCCGGGGCTCGAACCGACGACCTTCTGGTTACAGATCCGTTTCCCAACCCCCTGAGCCACGGTTGCCCCAAATTAGTTATAAATATGTAGAAGTAAAATCAATCTGTAGGGTGTTACATAGTTTAACAATTAAAAGTGTGTTACAGTGCACCATTTATCCCTCTCTGGCAGTTTTTAACAACAGGACAGTTGTTTTGGGTTTATTTTGTTTGTTTGTTTTCAATTGTGCATTGTATGATGGGTCACAACACATTATTATAAATCTAATCTGTGCCACAAAATAATAATCTAATGGAAGATTTGCCCCTTTCCTTTGTTGAATTGCAAGTTTTGTGACAAACCCTGGGTCTTTAGAATCAATTTTAATTCATTTCTATTAGTAGAGGATCAAAAAATATGTTTGTTTGGTACATTGATTTAAATAACTTGAATTCTTTAGCTGAGACCAAAAAAGCGAATTCGATCTTGTTATCCTCCTTTTTTCATTTAAACACATATTCCAGTGAGTCTGTTTGTTTTTGTTTATCTTCCTTTTTTAAAATTTGTGAAATAATACATGTGCTCCTTTCTCACTTTTTCTTTTTGATATCTGTTCTAGGATGCTGTAATGCTTCATAGTTTCACCTTGCGGCAGCAGCTGCAGACTACTCGCCAAGAACTTTCACATGCCCTCTATCAGCACGATGCCGCCTGCAGAGTCATCGCTCGACTCACCAAAGAGGTCACAGCTGCAAGAGAAGGTGGGTCGACAGCAGTTTGGGTTTCTACACAGTTATGAAACATGTATAAATGGCTTTAATGTGATCGTCTGGTCCAAATGAACCTGGATTCATTGATATTATGTGTGTGTTTTATTTATTTTAATGAGTTGATTTCTTCTTTCCACAGCTCTTGCCACGCTCAAACCCCAGGCCGGATTGGTTGCCCCTCAGGCAGTGCCCGCCTCTCAGCCAGCTGCAGCAGTGAGTAGCTGGGCTTTATTTTCAGCTGATAAGACAATGATCAGACTGACAAATCATGCCATTTAAACAATATTTAATTCTGCCTTTTTTACACCAGGGGGCTGGTGGAGAGCCTATGGAGATTAGTGAACAAGTGGGAATGACTCCAGAAATCATCCAGAAGGTAATATTGATATTTTTTTTTTTTATTGATTTTTTTTTACCATTATGACCTTTGTCATAATTGCTTGATGGTTTTAAATGTGCTTTTTTCTGTTTGCAGCTCCAAGACAAGGCTACTATCCTCACTACAGAGAGAAAGAAGGTATTATATTTCTCTTGTATTTAGCTGCTAATGTGCAAACACTTGTTTTACTTGTTTTGCCACAAGCTCTGTTTGTGCATAATTTACTCTCGCTCTCATTTAATTGCTTTACTGTGGTTCTCTACAGAGAGGCAAAACTGTCCCAGAGGATCTGGTTAGAGCCGAGGATCTTGGCAAATACCGCCAAGTGGCCTCCCATGCTGTAAGTATAGATTGTGCAGGATCACGAGGATGCGTTTGTTTCACAGAGCGATCCAATGTATCAACATTCTCTCTTATGTTGCTTTCAGGGTCTTCATAGTGCCAGTGTGCCGGGTATTCTGTCTCTGGATCTGTGTCCCTCAGACACCAACAAAGTGCTCACCGGTACACTGAATCAATCTTTCATTCTGTATTTCATTTGCTGGGATGCCAGACAAAGAATCTGATATTAAACCTGTTCTATCTCCCAGGTGGAGCTGATAAGAACGTGGTGGTGTTTGACAAGAACGAAGAGCAGATCGTGGCAACGCTTAAGGGTCACACCAAGAAGGTTACCTCTGTCATTTACCACCCATCTCAGGTAACATGTCCTCTGAGAACCTAAATGCAAACATTCACCTCCATTTTAATGGAGATGTGACTAACACGATTGTTCCTTTAATCCGTTGTTCCTCACTCGCTTGCCGTCTTTTCTCTTCTAGTCTGTGGTCTTCTCCGCCTCTCCAGACACCACCATCCGTGTGTGGTCTGTCACCGGGGGCAACTGTGTGCAGGTGGTGCGTGCTCACGAGGGAGGCGTCACTGGTCTCTCTCTTCATGCTACTGGAGACTACCTGCTCAGCTCCTCTGAGGATCAGGTGCGTGCTTGAAATTACCGACAGGCCATGAACTTAATCACTGAATGATCGACCTTTTTGCCATTAAACTGCTTCACCGCTCTAACTCTTATTATTTTTATCCTGTAGTACTGGGCCTTTTCTGATATCCAGACGGGCAGAGTCCTCACCAAAGTTACTGATGAAAGTGCTGGCTGTGGTAAGTTTCTCTTTGCTTGCTTAATGCGTTTGATAGTCATAATAACAGTCCTCTTCCAGGCATAATGTTTCTGATTGCACCCCTCAGCTCTCACATGCGCTCAGTTCCACCCTGATGGTCTCATTTTTGGCACTGGTACTGCGGACTCCCAGATTAAGATTTGGGATCTGAAGGAGCGCACCAACGTGGCCAACTTCCCCGGTCACTCTGGACCTGTCACCTCCATTGCTTTCTCTGAGAACGGATACTATCTGGCCACAGGTGAGACTGACTTGATAGCATTTTTTGCGTAGATTAGCCGTCAGTCTGTAATGTGCATAAACTTGTAGAGCTGCATGAACATTTTCTTTAGAGTATCAAAAGTGACTTGTGCATCAATGACTTGCATAGTTTTGGAGATTTCCCCGTGTCTTCAGCCTTACAAGAATAAAAATGGTGTGCCAATAGAAAAAAATTAACTTATCCTCGTTTGCTCCAGGTGCCCAGGACAGCTCTCTGAAACTGTGGGATTTGAGGAAGCTGAAGAACTTCAAGACCATTACTCTGGACAACAACTATGAGGTAAGAAATTTGGGATTTCTTCTTTCTAAAGGAATTTTTTAAGTGTTTGAGAAATAGTCTTAGCATCACCTGTAGGCTGTCATTGCACGCAGAGATAAATGGCTGTGGATGAAAAGTTGCATGTATAATTGTCAGGGTGCTGGTGGGTGGATTGTTTTAACTTCAGAAAGAACCAGATTATCAGTTTTTCACTGCGTTCTCTTTATTTTTACTAAGCCGACCTCCAGCGTTTCACTGTGGACCAGCTTTGAAGTTGTCCAACCCATCTTAGGTTTGCTTCTGAGCCTAATCCATTCATTTTTTGTTTCAGGTGAAGTCCCTTGTGTTTGATCAGAGTGGTACCTACCTGGCTGTAGGAGGGTCTGACATCCGTGTCTACATCTGCAAGCAGTGGTCTGAGGTCCTCAACTTCACCGGTATGAAGACAAACAAAAAAAAGTCAAATCTCTTTCGAGATTTTCAACTAGTATGCACGTGACATTTACCCCTGATCTTTTTCTTTTCAACCATAGACCATACAGGATTGGTGACTGGGGTGGCCTTTGGAGAGAATGCCCGGTTCCTGACTTCTACAGCAATGGACAGAAGCCTCAAATTTTACAGTTTGTAAAAAATAAAAGCAGAAATTCAAGATGAGGGGAGGAGGGCAACTAAGACGAGAACAGTCTGTGTCAGAGCTGCCGCTACCTCCGACACATTCATTATCAGAAAAGGAAGAAAAAAAGAAATCTGTGCTAACTTTGCATCTTTTTTAGTGAGTCAGTCCTCATATCCAGTGAAGAAATCTGTGAGATTGTCAGCGATTTGAAGCAGCATGGTTAGTGCGACATGTTTGTTGGCTTTATGTGTTTGAAATCTAAATGATGTAAAATGACATGAAAAGCCTCTAAGTTCCTTTCCTGTTTGCCAGCAATTATGATTTTACTGTAGTATTTTCTTTTTTTTGTGTATGTATGAAAGGAGAGGGGGTCTTTGGAAACTATTATTGCTTCTTAGTGTAGACCAGCTTCATTATAATATCGTTAGGGTAAGATAAGATACATCTACAGTCATGTACAGTGAGATCAACAGGTGTAAGAAATTGATGTACTTCTGTGAAAAACCTTTGCCACATTTCATTTCCTGTTTTATTGATTCCATTTAAACATTTTTGTCTTTTGTTTTCCCCCTGGGTGTGTATTTCTTATTACCTGCTGTTTTACCTGTTGCACATCTGCCCTTTTACAATTAAATAAAATATCTTTTGTATTGCCATACAAGTGTCTGTCCCTGTGGGGGTCCTCAGCTAGAATGGTTACTTTGTAGATACATCCAAAATATAAAGTTCCTTTCAAATCAAAATGCATTTTACTCATTGCTTTCTTGATGTTTGAGCTTTATACCAAACAATGAGAGTGATCTTTATTTTTGATACAGTCGCGGTCACCGGTTCACATACAAGGAGGATTGGATTGTTTTGTGTTTTTTTTTTTTTTTTTTTTTTTTTTTTTTTTTTTTACCCTCTTTTACGTACTTGCATTGATATTTGGTTAAATGTTTCCTTAGAAGGGCTTGCCTTGAGCAGACAATCTAGGTATCCATCAACAAGCTTCAGTTGAGCTTGAAGGTCTTGATTTTGGAGCAGGACCCCTTTTTTTTTTTTTTTTTTCTTTTGACTGGCATCCTCAGTCTGTCGTGACGTAACACTCTAAAACTCACTTCACTGTGGACAGTGATGCTGCCTGTTCCAGCAGTTTCCAGTTTAATGGCATGCTTCATTGTAACCATTTTCCTCTTATCTGACAGTGACAGTTCAGGTCTTCCTCCAGACATACATGCAACCCCCCCCCTCTCCCCCCCTGACAAAGTAGTGACACATTTGCATAACAAATCCCTTTTATGTTGGCAAAGAGGAACTCATGATCACATGAACAAGAAGTTAATATGCGCTGGCCTTTTCAAGTAAAAAGACAGAACCTTCAACACCAATTAATTAAAAGACTTGATTGTGTGTGGATTAGAGGAAATCCACAATAAATTCAAACATGCACTGAGTTCTTGTTTTTTTTTTTTTTTTTTTTTAAACCATTAAAGATCTATGCTGTACAATCATTCCACCCTAGAGAAAGAATAGCTTGAAGAAATCAAAACGGCCATGGTTTTCACGCCTATGATACATATCTGCATGCTTAGAGGCTGTGATTTCTACGCAAATCCTACACAACATCTCAGTTGAATTTTAAGTGTTCATTGTTGTGAACTTCTACATTCTTCCTTTGCCTGCTGCATAATAATGAAACTACTAAGAAAGGAACTATTTTTCAGTTTCTTTAAATGTAACAGAACTGAATTAAAAATCACTTTAAATGTATGGTTGACTTTTACTTTGAATAGTGTCCCTAACGTTAGCATGTATCTTTTGGAGACATCACATGCTACAAATTATGGTACTGACCTTGGTTTGTATGTATTTAATAAAGTTAGGAGAGGAAAAAAACAGGGCAGGTCTGGGTTTATCAAACGCACGTGACTGCGGTTTCCAGATGACTGTACACGGCCAAACCAGCTTCTCCAGATGAGCTTAACTCTGATATCAAACCGTGAATTATTAATAATAAGCTTCTGACTTCCTGTCAGACTAAAATTCTAATAAAAAAGAACAAAGAAAAACATCCACTTATTGGACTCGTTACCGCCATTAAAGATCCTAAAATCTCGACCTCTCGCGGTGGAGCGAGATTCAAATGGTAACTATCACGTGCCTCCTGCAGTAACGTGACTCTCACAAACAGGAAGTGCGGAGCCAGAGAACTTCTACCCCAAGTCTCGCAGACGCGTCTGCTTTGTCCAGGTTAGCAGTCCCGGGTCAGTCCGTCCCGCTGGGTACCAGACTGCCTGACAGACACCAGGTCGAACTGCAGCGGAGGTAAAGAGCCAGACAGGTGAGGTTTCCGACATTCAGCTCAAATCTGTGTTTTTATCAAGCGGGTTTATCTCCTATAGTTGTCGCCGAGACTAAACCAAACCCCTCTGTTACTTTTCTTTAATGTGGCTGATATTAATGGGTTAAATATTTTTTAAACGCTTCAGTGTTTCGGCTTTTCCTTCACTGGAGTTGTGTGCTAGCGATGATAGAGAAAACGAAACTTTGCCCCAGGCAACAAAAGCTGAAAAGCAGAGACAATAGTCGATAGATCGAAGAAGACCCGAAATCAAATGCTTTTTCCTTAACAGCATGGATCTTTTTACATTTATAAACTGAAGCCATGCTCCTTTCATGTAACATCTATTTTATGATATAAGTAATTTTGTATATATTCTTAGTGGTCGGTTTCTCACCCTCATGACACTCTTAACGCTCAGTTTATGAAGAAACTGTTCCAATTCACCGCTCATTCCTCCAAATGAATGAGGTTAGTCTGACTATAGTGCGAGCAATGCTTTGAAAAATGATCCAGCGCTATAAGCTTTTTTAAAAAAAGGATCAAACACTGTAACCTTCATAAAGGGGGGGTTTACTGTAGAGCGCTTGTACAAAACAGCTTTGTATGTAGCTAGGGGAAAGCAGTAATAATGCACCTTATTGGGCCCTTCTAAAATATAGTAATGCTTTTTAATATATATGTACATCTTTGATTAATTTATTTAACTAAAAAAGAGTCCCTGTGCTAATTTTGGCAGACACATGTACATGCAACAATGGAAATCCCACCTGATCATCTGGTCAGGAGGACCTGATGCTTCCTCTTTCTTAAGTTTCCACTTAGATACTTCTGCACTGAGTAGTTTTTATTGCTCTAACTGAAAGTAGATGCCATCTGTTAACACCATTGTCTGTCTTTTTTTTTTTTTTTTTTAAATTCATATTCCTCTTTATATGGTGCAGTACTTTCACTCAGCTGTATCCAGAGGACGGTGTGTGTGTAAAGTTGTTTCTTTGGTGTTGTACAGACATGGGCTCCATATTTCGCAGCGAGGAGGTGTGCCTGGTGCAGCTCTTTCTTCAGTCCGGCTCGGCCTATAATTGTGTCAGCGAGCTGGGAGAGCTGGGCCTGGTTGAGTTCAGAGACGTGAGTCTATTAAACCCTTTATTCCGTTCTTCTTCTTCTTGGTGCAGTTCATGGAGTCCAGTGCAATTGTTAACCTGCAACAGACTGCGTCATGGGTTTTGGTGAAGGTCATGTAGACTCGCTCAGTAACCTTATTCTCTGCTCTCCGCTTTCAGTTAAACCCCAACGTGAACTCCTTTCAGAGGAAATTTGTCAGCGAGGTCAGACGATGCGAGGATCTCGAGAAGACTTTCCGTGAGTACTGACTCATAATGCTCCCCTTTACATTTCCATTCATCTTCTTTATTTTCCATGATTCATCATCCACCTTTTCCACCCTCCAGACTTCTTGGAGCAGGAGATAAATCGCTCGCCATCCTTAAAGGGTCCACTCCCTCCTCCGTGTCCGACACCTTCTGCCCCTCAGCCCCGTGAGCTCATCACCATAGAGGAGGAGAGCGAGAGGCTCGCCAGGGAACTCAAGGAGGTGAGTGCCAAAATAGAGCCTGAGGAGTTAGTCTTCGGTTTTTTGCTTAGTGCACCACGAGAGACAGAACAATTTTTGGGATTAATGAAATATCGTGTATGTTTCCTACTAGGTATCCAGGAACAGAGATAGCCTTAGGGCTCAGCTGACGCAGCTCTCCCAGTATCAAGGAGTCCTGACCAGAACTCACTCTCTCACGGCGTCACACGTGGTGAAAAACTCCATTTCTGCTCCATTTTCTGTAATTGTTGTCATGAGGAAAACTAAAAAAGAATGTTCTCTGTCTTATTCTCACAGGTGCCACCTGCAGTGGAGAGCCAAGGTCTGTTTGATAACCGCCAAGATGTCCGACTCAGGTAGGTCTCAATTAAATGTTAAAGAGTAAAATGTTGTCTTTTTCCTCTCTATATAACAGTTTTCCTCTCCCTCAGTTTTGTGGCAGGAGTGGTCCACCCCTGGAAGGTGCCCTCGTTCGAGCGACTGTTATGGCGGGCGTGTCGCGGTTACATTATTGTGGATTTTAGAGAAATGGAGGATCGACTTCAGCACCCTGACACTGTAAGAGCTCGGGGAAAAGGAGAGGGGATCGCAGAGAGTTTCTGCTGTGAGTTTCATTCCAGGTGTTTTACCACAGCAGTTTGCTCTTTCTCCATTTGCAGGGGGAAATGGTGCAATGGACCGTGTTCCTCATTTCCTTCTGGGGAGATCAGATTGGACAGAAAGTCAAGAAGATCTGCGATTGGTGGGGATTTTTTTTTCTTTCTTTTATTTTTGAGATTCTGAAACTGCACCTTGCTGTGTTTTGAACTTGAATTTCTTTGGATTTTCCCTCCTCGCAGCTTCCGCACTGAGACATTTGCATACCCCGAGAGCTCTGCTGAGAGAGAGGAGGTTCTCCAGGGACTTCAAGGTAGAATTGAAGATATCAAATCAGTGAGTGATTTTCTTTTGGTTTTTGATACTACATATTCACATCAAAATAATTAAAAGACTGTAATCTCTGGTTTTATAGTTTCTACATAGGATATTATATTACAGTGCTTCTAGAACATTCATCATGCCTCTTTTTGTGTTTCCTTCTGCGACTTCAGGTGTTGTCACAGACAGAAAGCTTCTTGCAGCAGCTGCTGATGAAGGCGGTGGCCGTTCTGCCCCAGTGGAAGGTGCGCGTCCAGAAATGCAAGGCGATCCAGTCGGTACTGAATCTCTGCAGCCCCTCTGTCACTGACAAATGCCTGATCGCTGAGGCCTGGTGTCCCACCGCCAAGCTGCCTGAACTGCAGAGTGCGCTGAGAGAGGGAGGGGTGAGACAACAGATGAGCAGAAACATAGAGCTGTAAAAAGCACAGATGAGCAAATCGCCTAATTTCCTGTTTTTATCCCACCCTGTTCTCTGACCTCAGAGGAAAAGCGGTAGTGGGGTTGACTCTTTCTACAACCGCTTGCCTTGCTCTACACCTCGACCTACTCTGTTTCCCCTCAACTCCTTCACAACAGGTTTCCAGAACATTGTAGATGCCTACGGAGTGGCAGCCTACCGTGAAGTCAATCCAGGTGCGTCATTAGATGACATAAATAATTTCTTCATGAAATGTGTTCAAAGTGAAGTCTTTCAGGTATTTGTCTTTGGCTAAATCTCGTCTCTCAATGCTCCTGCAGCATTGTTCACCATAATTACATTCCCCTTCCTGTTTGCGGTGATGTTTGGGGACGTGGGCCATGGTTTACTGATGACTCTGACTGCTCTCTGGATGGTCCTCGAGGAAAAGGATCCCAAACTTAGAAACAACAACAATGAGGTAACTTAGGAGAGGAGACACTCTGTATTTAACAAAATGTCTAACTTAAAGGCAACTTAATTTCAGACCAAGCAGCATCAGTAAAACAACAGACCACATTTAGATTGTTCCTCTGTTCCACAGGACCTGCTTGTCACCACACTAATAACCAAATGAACTCACTTCCTGTTTAACAGATGCCCCAAAAAGTGTACTGAAATTCCAGAATGCTTTCATAATCTGCGTGAGCCAAGGAATCCGCCAGTACCTTGTAAATTTTGCATGTGGTTTGAAATTTGCATGCACAAACATGCCTCTGGCTTCATTCTTTTAGTGGCATTACAAGTTGAACCAACATGAAAATCACCGAAGAGAAAAATGAGAGCAAAAGTAGCAATGGTTTCTGTGACCTCAATTCCAAAAACGTCATAGAACCTAAATAATAACAAAACGCATTCATTTGCAATTCTCATAAACCTATATTTGATTCACAGTAGGACATAGAAAACATGTTAACCGTTTAAACTGAAAGCATGTACCATTTTTAAGGAAAACAAAACAAAACATGGCAACAAGATGACGCAAAATATTTGGGACTAAATCATTGCATTCTGTTTTTTGTCACACAGCTTCCCATTTATGTTTAAATGTAAAAAACAAAAAACAAAAAGTCAAATAATTCTAATGTACTAAAACATGTCCTTGACCACTTTGTGTGTCAGATCTGGAGGATGATGTTCGGTGGAAGGTATTTGATTCTGCTGATGGGACTGTTCTCCATCTACACGGGAGCCATTTACAACGAGTGCTTCAGCAAAGGCCTCGCCACCTTCAGCTCGGCCTGGCACGTCGGCCCAATGTTTGAAAAAAACATATGGAAGTAAGAACATTTTCGTGTATTCACCCTGCTTTTTTTTTTTTTTTTTTTTTTTTTTTTCCAACAATGTGTTTATTGAGTTTTTAGTACACACAAAATACAGGTCAAATAAATCATAAACAATAATATAATAAGTAATATTTATTTTCTGTTTACTCCATTTTCAACACACTTTTTTACCTTCGTGGGGTCTCTTTCAGTTCATCGGTGCTGGCAGGGAGCCAGTACTTATCCATGGATCCTGTTGTGCCCGGCGTTTTCACAAGCCCCTATCCATTTGGCATTGACCCGGTGTGCCCATCATATTCATTGTCCTCCAATCAAATATGGACATAAATATGTATATATATGTCTCGATTGTAACTCCAGTTATTCTCTCTGTTGTCGTCAGGTCTGGGGGATGTCCAACAACAAACTAACATTCCTAAACTCTTACAAAATGAAGATGTCAGTCATCATCGGCATTATTCACATGACTTTTGGAGTCTGCTTGTCATTCTTCAACTACTGGTAAATAATCTTTACCCTTTGGTTGCATGTGTTTCGCTTGCACATGTGTTTTGTGTGTTTCAGATTAGCTCTGTGTTACCTTCACATCCTCATGTTCTTATCCTTGTTTCTCCCTGGTTGTTGTTTTTTTTCTTTTTCTACAGGCACTTTCGCAAGTTCAGCAGTTTGATTTTTGTGCTGATCCCAGAGCTTTTCTTTATGCTGTTTCTGTTTGGCTACCTGGTGTTCATGGTGGTCTATAAGTGGGTTGCTTACGCTCCTTCTCAGTCCAAAAGTGCTCCCAGCATACTGATCCACTTCATAGACATGTTCCTGTTTACGGAAAACCCTGACAACCCTCCGCTTTATCATGGACAGGTGTGTGCGTCGTTTGTGAGCTTCACTAATAGGAACATATTGGGTTTGCTTTATTCATTTTCTTAGCTTCCCACTTCCCGAAACGTGTGTGTTAGTTGGTCACACTGAGCAGTAGTTATCATGAAATCTTATTATAAACTGAATGATAGTCTTTATGTATGTTGTTACCATATTTACATCTTTCAGTGGTTGTTTGTGGTTTTTATTTTGTGAAAGTCTAGCATGTAAATGCAGCACTGCTTTGGCAGGTCAAACCCCAGATGCCACATCTATTACAAGCACATGAACACAATAAGGGACTTTCCAAATATAGTAATCAGCACTTTAACTGCATTATCAAGCAACAGTGATGTAGTTGTGTGTCCGTTTTGTTTTTTGAATGACAAAAATGCTGCATTCATTAAGTAGATAAATACATGCAAGCCCTGAACTGAATAAATTAACGGTCAAATGAGGTTAACCTCTTCTCTGTAACTCTGTGTAGGCTATAGTGCAGAAGGTCCTGGTGATACTGGCTCTGTGTTCTGTGCCATTCCTCCTCCTTGGGAAGCCCACGTTTGAATACATTATGTTCAAGAGAAGACAACGTCGAGTCGTGAGTCTGCGTTTGGTTGGATTTTAATTCCTTTTATGTAGCTGCATTTACTTTTCTGACTGATCTTTAATTCTCTGCAGCATCTGGATGAAGACAGGCGTCCACTGGTGTCTGACGAAGGCTCGATCAATGTTCATCAGGGGGAAGTAGAAGGAAGGCCGCTAGTAGAAGAGGTGAGGGTGAAGCTAGAGTAACTAAATTAGTTTACCTGTTTTAATACGGTCTGGTGAACTCCTTTTGTTTTTGTTTTTTTTGTTGTTGTGCTTTCTGTAGGAGTTTGATGTTGCGGATGTGTTCATGCATCAGGCCATCCACACCATCGAGTACTGCTTGGGCTGCATCTCCAACACAGCCTCTTACCTCCGACTCTGGGCTCTCAGCCTGGCACACGCACGTCAGTGGCACTGCACATACAAACACAATGCTTATCTTCATACTCACATGATGCACACACACACACGAGACTTCCTCTTTTAAAGGAAACTTACTCATACTGTTCTTCTTTTTTTTTTTATTTTTTTTTTTATCCATTTTATTTCTCTAGTTATACACACTCATGTTGTTGTTTTCCAGCCAGCTGTGATTCTCTAACAGTGATTCACTTGTGTCTCCACAGAGCTGTCAGAGGTGCTGTGGGAGATGGTCATGCGTAAGGCGCTGACGTGGCAAGGTTACGTGGGAGCTGTAGTCCTCTTTGTGATTTTCGCCTTCTTCGCTGTGCTGACAGTCTGCATCCTTCTGGTCATGGAGGGGCTCTCAGCTTTCTTGCACGCGCTCCGTCTGCACTGGTGAGAATGACAGAAGGGTTGAGACGAAGGGGGAAAATAGCTTTGCTTAACTAAGATTTTTAAAAGAAATAGGCTGTATGATTGGACTGGGTAAAATCCTGAACCACTTTTTAATTTATTTTTTATTTCGGAGTGTGTGTCAGGTTTTATGTGTCTGTGCATTGTTTAAGCCAGCAATCCATGGTCACATGTTTTTGTTACATGCTGGTGTAAACATTGCACTCTATTTGCTGTCTGTCGTGTGACAGATGTAGTGAAGGCAATGACTGTGCTAAACAGACTTTACAGCTGCCTCTGGCAATAACCCTGCATGCAAAGTGGAATTTGACTGTAGGAGACACCACCTACAGTATGTAGCATTAATGCTGTAGTTTTCTCAGGATGGTGGTGCTGGAGAAAAGATTGACTTAACCTTTAGGAACAACAAGTCAGACTATTACCAAAAAAAAGTCCACTGTAGAATAAGAGTATGGTACTTGCTCTGAGGTTTCTGTTTGTTGCTGGAGATTGACTTATGCCCGTCTCTTTCACAGGGTGGAGTTTCAGAACAAGTTCTACAGTGGAGATGGTTACAAACTCACCCCTTTCTCCTTCACATCTATAATAAATGTCTCAAACCCTATATGATCAGCCAACGGGTTATTCAGGGTTGCTAGCAAAGTTAATTTATGTGTCTATGAATCAGAACGACCCTGTCTTAACAACGGTACTCGACCTTTGGTTCCCTTTTGCTATGAAAGGGTTTAGTTAACTTGCACAATGATCGATGAATGATGTACTCTTATTTTTGCATCAGTAGAATGATTCCCTATACGTTAATTTACCACTATATCATATCATATATGAAACATATATTTTGTATCCCCATGCTAATTATTTTTCAAAGTGTAATGTACTGCTTTCTAATTACTCTATCAGTAGCATGAGAAATTGTTGGTAATCATGTGCTTTTCACTCTCTCAACATTTATAATAAGCATCAATTTTGAAAAGGGAAAGTACACTAGTGAATGGATTTGTTTTGCAGTTTAAGGGAAAGTTTAAGTTTTGACCTGAAGTATTAAAGTGCAAGTTCTTTAGAATTCTTCAGATAATGACTTGGATGATTTTTATGAGCCAAAGATTTTCCCACATTGTCATGTCTTCCAACAACACCACACCAAGTATTTATTGATAAATACATTTTTCTCGGGTGCCTTACTAGGACTGTTTGTTTATACATTATGTGTTATGGACAGATGGTGTCTTCTATTGTTAAACCACCACTTTGTACAAAACACTGCAATGGAATGAATTTTCCCCTCCCTGTTTACACTGTAAAATTGAAGAGTTTTCAGCAGAAAATAAATTAAATGTTGAGTTTTATTAAATGAAGCACTTGAAGTATCTGTTGCCAGCCGAGTGATACCATTTATATGCCACAGTACTGTTTTGAGAAGTTACCACAGATGAAAGTACTGTGCAGAAGTCTAGAGGAGCCAACTGTTATTGTTTCATATTTGGCTTCTGAGGAACATTTTTTGTCTTTAGGTCGTTTTTTCTTAACAGCCTGTGACAAAAAAAAAAACGATTTTTTTTTCCATTTCTTTGATTCTATCCAACATCACACTAAGTATACATTTTATTTTTTGTACCAACAAGGTGATTCTCAGTCTGTAGCAGCATAACAATGATCCAAAACACAATAGGACAACTATCAGCCATGGCTTGACCTCAACATTACTGAAGTAGTGTGGGATCATCTTGACAGAGAACTCAGCAACATCCAAATGAGAGCTTTGTTTGTCCTTCAAGATGTCTGGAAACTATTTGTGAAGACGACTTAAATAAATGACAAAAAAAGCTTGACTAAAAGAGTTCATAGAGTTCAGAGTCATTCCAAATTTTGACTTTCAAGCTCATAAGAATTGTAAAAACTCTTGTTTTTGTCTAATTTACTGTATTTCTATGTATGTTTTCACGTTTCAATAAATCACTGTACTAATTTCCCATTTTCCAAGTAACATACAGTATAAGGAAATGAGGGGTGGCTCGAGACGTTTGCTCATTAGTGTAAAAGATGTAAATACAACAATGTAACAACAACTCCTACACAAAAGGAGTCTGACATTAAATAATAGTAATAACTTCTTTTGCAGGGAAGAATCTTCAGATCACTGGTTACTCTTGTTGCCTGATAGTTTTAGTAGAATTAAAAAGTTGTTGGCGTTTCCCACCGTTTTAAGTTCCGGAGTTAGTGTAAACGGAACCTTAAGCGCGTGTTCGGTTTCTATCTGTGCTGTTTCCTAAGTAGCACAGAGTGAACCGGATATTATCGGAATGTCAAAGATGGGACTCCTCATGTAACGGTGGATTTTTCTTGAATAGTTTGTTTGCTTGTTTTTGGCGTCTTACCGGATGGTAACACATTGATTGGACTTTTTATTTGTGAGGGGAGCACTGCTCGGGAGGACATGGCTCTGAGCCAAGTTAGTCGCAGTGTGCGGCTGCTCTTAGGTCAAATTCAACACTGTCGGCCAGCCCTGCTTTCAAACCAGACGGGTAAGCAAGTAAAGCTAGAAAGCCTTAAACTTTCTATCTGCAGTCATGAAAGCTGACCAGACTCTAATTGTCACACAGCTCGGTGTCTGAGTCAAGCAGCTTCTCAGCCAGAGCCCTCCGCGGATGAAAATGAAGCCGTGAACCCGACCTTTGTAAACAGAAATCCCCGCAACCTGGAGCAGATGGCTCTGGCTGTGAAGGATCGGGGCTGGAAGACAACCTGGCCACACCGGGAGTTCTACCACAGGTCTGTAAAGGTTTAAGTTCTTACTGTGAAATCCAGAATCTGAGTACCACTGTGAGGGTGCATCCTGTTGATTTAAAGTGAAATTAGTCTGTGGAAACAGGTGGTTTCTCTATAACGGAATTCTGGATTCAGACGAATATTGCTCATATATGAAATTGTAAAGGGCTTTTACTTTGAAGTCCAAAATCAGAGTAACGTTATACTGACCGAGTAGCACTGCTAGGGTGTCTCTTGTTTATCTAAAATCACAATAAAATACCAGAGTGTTAAAAAAGAAAAAGAGTGAACCAAACGTTAAAAAAGATCAGTATCAAACCAGAAATTTGACATGAGCATGAGAAGTGAAAGCAAAGTTACCCCAAGGTTCCTGATACAAGATTTAGCAAATATCAGAAGGGGACCAATCTGTCAGGGGCACAAACAAGGACTTCAGGTTTTTCTTCATTATTAAGTAGGAGAAAGTTGTCAGCCATCCATCTTTTAATAGCCTAAGCATATATTCAGGATCTGTAGATTATAAAATTCTTGGGCCTTAAAAGACGACCTATAACTGAACTTCGTCTGCATAGCAGTGATAAGAAATGTTCATAAATGTTCAGAAGAGAGAGCAGATATAAAGGCCCCAATACAGAACCTTGTGGGACACCATAGACAGACCCCCCACATTATTGCATTATAAGAGCTGTAATGTCACATTAGCTGTTGTATTTTTGTTTTTTTCTTCAAATGGCAGTTTTTAAATTTCATTCATATTTTAGTATTCCAGAAATAAATCTAGTTGTGATGAAATAAGCATAGTCGTGATACAGCTTACTGTAATTTAACAACTATTGTTAGTGAGGACTTGTGAATTACTTTCTAACTTTATAGTACCAAATGTTATGAGGTAACACATTGTTAGAAGGTTATACAATAACTATATCAGTGTAATTAGTAATGTAACCAGTTACCTTATCAAACTAAATTACACATTTAAAATGACTTCAGTCTATGAAGGATTATGACTTTGTAACAAGCAGTGACACAGTCATTGTTCTTGAGACGTGGTGGCGCACATGCATTGATCTAAAGAAACAGTCAAAGACACAAAATGAACAGAAAGATATGTTTAAAAGTGTAGCAGTTGTTGGTAACAAAATTCAAAGAGAAATGGAGACAACAGTCATGTGCATCAACCCCACATTGGATCACAGCTTACAGCCTACAAACAAGTATCTATTTATCTAAATTTATTAATTATTTTCTTAAATTAATGTTAAGTTGTATAACTAAAATTGGGAAACAAAGATAATTGTTTTTATATTCACTACTATTATTCTAGATTATACGAATATTCTGTATTTGTTCTACCCCATTGGGTTCAGAACTGTCAGTATGAAAGGACAAAAACGTAATGTAATCAGTCAGGTTGATATGAAACATAGCATATTCATGCATAAAGAACAATTATCTCTATTTAATTTCCTCTCATGCCTGTCATTGTTTCAGGTTGATGTTCTCCCGTAGCCAACACCATGTGACAGCCCAAGTGTTTTCCAGCTGCTCCCCTATTCCGGTGCTTTCTTGTTCGACCAAAGAGTGGGCTGTGAAGAAGGAGCTGGCTTCTACAAACTGCGTGGCAGCCTGTCAGGCTGTGGGCGAGGTGCTGGCGCATCGCTGCCAGCAGGCTGGCATCACCAGGATGGTGTATAGGGTGATTCCCTGGACATACCGCTCAGATTCTGTGAGTACATGCAGCAGGGACTGGAAATAAAGTTACTGTCATTTTCCTTCACTTAGGTAGCCATTTGCTTCACGTCTCTCTCTCTCTCTCTGGCTTTTCTGTTTTGCAGGTTCAGTCTTTCAGAGCTGCAATGAAAGCAGGAGGAATAATTCTAAGTGAACCCAGAAGGAAATACATTGGGACCTGACTTTAATTCATCAGTCAAATCAGCTGTTCTGTATAAATCTGCTCTTTATCCCCATTACCCCTCTCTTTTGTTAACTATTACTGTGCTGATATTAAGATTACAACTGCTACAGTAAAAAATAGGAATCAAAAGAAGGCTTGTCCCTGTGCCATGTCTCTTTTATATTAAATCAGTCTCCTCTGGTTTATTATTTAATCAAAAAATAAAGGTTCTTGTTTGGAGTACAATAATTTATTTTTTACTCAGGTGCATGTAAACAAGAGTGAGGTGCAGGCAGCAGAGAGTCTGTTACAATAAGGAAATGGATGACAATAAAAATCAATCACTGATCATTTTAATCATAGTACAGTGTGAAGTTGGCTCAGGCGGTGGGAACAGTGTGTTGGGATTATAAAGTGCATGTTTTCTTTTTTCCTCTTTTTTTTCCCTAATAGTGAGCATGCAGGTTAAATGCTTTCTTTTTTTTTTAGCTTGGGTTCACTGGATAAAAAGTAATACCAGCATAAAATAAGAAATGTCCTCATCAGCATCTAGTGAAAACAGAACATGGAATAATTTAAGTTGATCCATTCAAAGTCCATATAAATACAAACTCAAACCCTGAACAGTGTCTTCTCACAGGCTGGTATAAAACACAAAACATGCACCCAGGCCATCAGCAATTATGTGACTATATATACTGTAATTGTGCACAAACTTGTAAAGTCACATTTATGATGACAAAAAAGTGGCAAATGGTACAAGAGAAATGCAATATATTACCACCACCTTGTACTTAAGCTAAAACATTAAAAACATCATTACAGAATCACTTTTCATTCTCAGGTTGAAGGCACTCATGTAGCCCTGGAGCCAAAATATAATGGATGAAAATAAAATGGGTGGGAAAGGTTCCTAGCAAACCGACATTTCCTTTAAATATATTGGCACACCGGCACAGAGGAATACAGTTTGGCAAACTGGCGTATGCCATAAAACTAGCCATGACATAATCCATAATGCACAGCTTAGATACAGTGAAATCCTCCATATCTGCACACGGTATGTGTTGTGAGAAGGAGGAAATGAACACTTTCTGCTTTGGGCTGGCAGGATACAGCCTCGTATAAGGAAATTAAAACAGTTATTGCATAGATACGTCTGAAGTGTTGAAAGGAGAGCTTAAAAAAACGGAAGAGGGACTGAGGGAGCTCGGCAGGGACATGCTGGTTCATATATGTTTGGATACCTTCATAAACATAAAACATAATAATACAATAATGCACAATGATTTCAGATATCCTGGCTTTCACTGGTACAGCAATACTGCAGCATGGCCCTTATAAAAATCAACTATCTACTATAGCTTTTATGAGGTGACATATGCAATCCAAGACCTGCAAAATATAAATTAAGACTTTAGGATCATTGTATAAAAACCTTGGCATGTTCCCAGAGCACACGTTCCTTCTTTTCTCCTCTGTGCCTCGTTTATAGTTCCTCTTGTACCTCCCTGCTTGTTCATCTTTTTAATCACTTTGCGGCTTGCTTTGGCCCGCGCCCGGCCGGCTGGATGGTTCAGGTGAAACATCCACACATGCTTTCTGGTGAGTGAGACACCGGCGCCCATAGCTACGCCTCCGCTGTCCTGGTGACCGCCTCGGACTGCCAGGCATCTTTGAAAAGAACAAAGTAGGAAAGTACAAAGTTATAACATTGGGATTAATTCTTCAGCAAGAAATCTACTCCACAGATACATCGCAACCCCAAATGCCTCTGAACGCTATGTGACTACCTGACGTAAACCTCGGTCGAAATCTAACTACACGTTGTAGCCGGCGACTACTGTGATTATCCTGCTTCAGTACCGTCAATACCTTCTATTTCTGGCTACTTATTCACAACAGTTTTTTAATTTATCAGAGATGGCATAACAGTCCTCGCTTCAAGATAAGGAATAACAACGAAAGGACTCACAAATGTCAAAACTATTGGAACTGATGTAAGGAAATGTACAAAGTAGACAAAAACTTGACAGATAAATATTTTTAACTGTAACTGTGAGATGATTAGCACCTAAAGCAACACAACCATAAATGCTGCCAAAAATAATGTTGACCCCTGAAGTGGATTACATCATAATCTCTAGAAAGATTCACACAGAAGACTAAATCAGCTACTATTTTGGTAGTATAGTTACTGGCAGGACACAAGGTGTGAAAAAGGGGGGATGGAAGGCCTTACAGGTCCTTATATAGAGTCAAACTAAAGATTTTGATTAAAAATGAAACCTAGTTTGGGTGTTTTTTCCAATATGTATGTCTGTAGAAATATTAACATAATCACAAGAAGAAAAAGTTGCTATAAAAACGGCCTCCAGTGCTACCCCTCAGTCTCCTAGTAGTAATGACAATATAAAAAAATCCTACATCACTTCATTCTTGCGGTGACGACAATGCTCCATCAGCCTTTTACAGCTGAGAGGTAAGAACCATGACTCATATAGTTAAAACCTTATTCACGAGCTATTTCAAACAACAGGCTTCGCTACATGTCCTCAATCTAAATTAGCCATTTCCAAACTGTCAGCTTAACTACAAAGAGGAGGCTAGAGAGACCAGCACTCTGCTTCTTTTACCTGATCATATCCTTTATCCACATCATCCATCTCGCTGATGGACTGCATTAATGAGTAGAGGTTCATTCTGCCACTACGATTAACACTCGGCATGACCTGGAGATTAAAGAGAAGTAAAAAGATGAGTAGCCTTTGATGCACTCTGCGTGAACATATGAGGACAAATGTAGGTCAGGCAGTCTGCTCACCTTTTCTGGTTCATTTACAGTAATCACAGGGCCTGTCTGCACAGGGTCTTGGATAGTGTCAGACTTTGGGGCAGGCTGTTCAAACACCTAGATGAGGTTGATAAGATATAAAGGAGTTAAAGCTGTAAAGGTAAAAAAATAAACAAATCCGGATTTTAAAAAGTGATAGATTGCTCAGGATCTGATTACCTCACAGTCTTCCCCTGAGTCATTTTTTTCATCTGGAATATCTACGCCATCATCCTCATCAAGTCCGTCATCGTCCTCATCATCTTCTTCCTCCTCCTCATCTTCTTCTTCTTCTTCACTTTCGGCTGTCTTTTCTTCCTCCCCTCTTTCCTCGTTTCGAACTGATTTTTGTCTTTGGTCTCTCGACTTTCGCTTCCAGAGAGCACTATGGCGCTGCTGGCTGGAATGATAAATGCACACAGAGCACATTCCTCAACTGAGCTCCCAAACTACAGAGAACAGGAAAAAAAGAGCACTAGGCCTAACCTTGCACTGAGGATGCCGCTGTAGGTCTGGAGCTGCTTCATGAAGCCCTCATTGGGCTTGATGATGGACCGGCGATCCCTGACGTAGGTCAGTGCCACATCCAGTGTCCAGTGCTGCTGCTTCATAGCGTAGGCAATCACTGTAGACGCAGAGCGGGACACGCCCATCTTGCAGTGAACCAACACCGCCTGACCACTCTTCCTGTAATACACAAAGATGAAGACGTAAACTCACACCGTGATTTTGGATTTTACTTAACAAATATTAAGTCGTGAAGGGAGAACTGCTGGGATGTATACACACATGCAAAATAATGCTCGGCAGTAAAACGCTTCTGGTTTGTGAACATGTGGCAGCTTTAAAACTGGCTGAGGAGCTGAACAAATTTAAGATTTGCAGCTTTAATTGTAGGGTAGCTTGGCCTTCTCTCACAGGTTTTGTTTCAAGACTCCAAACTGTAAACTGAAAACACAGAAGCAGTATTTTTCTATTTTCATTGTGTGAATACTGCCTGTCATGATGTTTCACAACTCAGTCGTCGTTTGTAGACATCATTCACACAGATTAGACTTGAAATGGGAAACCGAGTCACAGTGTGAACTGCGAAATTGGTGGTTATTCCAATCTTGATGGAATTCAATATTTGAGGAAACGTAGCCTTTCATTTTCTGTTAAAAGTGGGCACAGAGACCGACAACACTCTCAGCAGTATCCATTAAATATGAAGCTGCATGAAGCAAGCATAGCTCATCATAAAGACTGGAAACAGGGGGAAGCACTTCGTCTATAAAGGATTAAAGTAACGCATATAGTGCACCAGTGCTGCTAAATCTCTCTAACATTTTATATTTTACGCTCACTGGCCACTATATTAAGTACACCGTTCCAACTCCTCGATAATGCAAGATGGATGGAAGAATGGTGATTTCACCACACAAGCATCTCTGGGATTTACAGAGAATGGTCTGGAAAGACAAAATATCAGCTGAGCAGTGGTTCTCTGGATAAAAATGCTTTGTCAGTGTCAGAGGGGATTGCTTAGAGCTGACAGAAAGACAACAGTAATTCAAATAATAAGTTGTTAAAACTAAGGTATGCAGAAGAACATTTCTGAATTTATAACATGTCAGACTGTGAAGACTTGTACAGTCTTGTTGCAGACCATGGGAACATAGTGTACCCAGAGCATCTTCAGCTCTGCCACCTCCACCTCAGCCTTCTGTCTTTTTGTCACTGTCACTGTCAGGTCTCACAACTATCTTGCAAACCTTCCCCTTCACTCTTGCTGCTATCCTTCTTCACAAATAACCCCTGACACTCATCCCCACCCACGAAACCCTGTCTGCACTCTCTTGTGCATTTAAATCATCTACCTTTATTATCTCCACTCCTTTCTTCTTCACCTTTCCACCTGTCTCCCTCTTATTTACAGTATGTCATAGACAGACCTCTATGGATATTTAGATTCACACATTTCAGCCCCTAACCGAGCTTCTGTCCCACTGGAACAATTACAACCCTTTTTACAAGTCTCGATTTAAAAAGCCTCTGGTACCTTGCAGCGTTGATGAAGTTAAATGTAGCTGGCCAATGGGACAGCAAGTCTGTGGCTTCCACATCGTACACTCTGATGTTCATGTAATTGAAGGACTCTGGGAAAAAGTTGTCAATCTCCCTCGTCACATTCAGAATGTAGCCCACGCTGAAAAACGTGCAGAGACACACTCAGAGCCAGAGCAAAACATAGTGCATAGTTAAATATTACCCTTATAGTGAGTTAATGGGATACAGAGACAGACCACAACACACAGAGCTGCAGAAAGTGTTACAGGTTCAACTACTAACTTGTTTTTCTGCAGCTCCTCAAAGTTAGCTGCGTTCCACTCGGAGCCCTGAAACCAAATAAAAACAAAAAAGGTTAAAGAACGGTCAGAGAAGATGAAAAGGAAAGGGCTGACAGAGCCATCTTCCCTATCGCTGTCAACACAGATCTGAAAGGGGAAGTTACAGTCACATGACAACATCCTGGCACTAAAAGCCATGTCAATTTTTTTGACCAAACAAAAGTGGCTGTACATAATATGTCTTTTAACTCTATCTGACCTTTAACAATGACTCACCAGGTATAGATAGTCAAATATTTTAGAGGGCTTGTCCATCTGAGCCATGGTGACCAGGATCTCATTGTCGATGTACTCCTTGTAGGGTCTCATGTCAAAGCCTATCCTGGTCTCCAGGGTAGCGTGCACCTACAGCAGAGAATGAATGCATTTTGTCACATTTTTTCACCTCAGTTATGCTCTAATAATTTGACTTTTTTTTTTTCTAAAACCAACTTCCTGTCTCTAGCTTCCCACACTTCTCACCATTTTGGATGTGAGGTTGTCCAGGTCTTCAGTCCTCATGATGTCTCTCAGGTGTTCTTTGATCAGGATCTCACTGGAAACTCTCTCTGCCGAACTTCCCAGAGAACAAAAGGGAAATTTTAGTACCAACTGGCAGGGAGGCACAAGCAATAAGAACAGTTTCTCATTATTACTACATTAATAGCAACATTAAGCATTGAAAGTGCCATGTTTAATTAGTATTTTTGAGGTATTTTCCACTTGATGCTACAGCTGTTCCTTTTTTAAAACATGGGATTTTAAGCACACAACGTTTACGTGTGGTGGATTGTGAATTTTCCAACTCCGGGACCAATAACTTAAAATGATACTTTAGTAAATTATCTTAACGTACATTATTTTTTTCTATCACATCAACTCCCTTGGCTACTACAAATAAAAGCATACCTCTGTCCATCGCTGTCCTTACGGATCGACTCCAGGTCATTCATGACCTCCCACTCATTGAGGCAGTTGCGATCGGACTCGATGTGCCGGTGGTAGTGCCGAGCCCATTCCAGCCCAGAGCCTGGGATCAAAGCTGCCTTGATTGCACGCTCACAGCAGCCATGCAACACCTGCAGCACTGACCTTACAAGAGGAGAGAGGGGAGAGGAAAAGCAAACAGAACATCACTATGTGTATTAACGACTTATCTTGAAATTTAGAGCAAATGAAAGCTATTGATATGCAAAGTGAGCAGCTGGACGCTGCCACAGTGGGGATATAAGCATCACTCACCACATGGTCTGCATGGAAACCGGTTTAAAGATTCTGGTCTCTTTTGCTGAGCTCACGCTAAAGCCACTACAGGAAACACACAGAAATGTGAACGCTCATTATTAAGCCTGACGACGAGAAAGAGAAGAACGAGAAATAAGACAGTAACAGTGTTAAGAAGCATCATTGTACTACATCACAGTCTGACACACAAGAGAGAAATAATTCAGTGTGATTAGAATTAGTTCTTGTTCTTGTGGAATGAAAACGCGAGGACAGTGATTGATTAGCACAGTTGGAGGTGTGATCCAGCCTGATGAGGGGGAACATACTGGTGTGACATGGCAAACACACTTGGATGACACTAAAGCATGCACGCGCATTTAAAACACAGCAGATTAAGCACTCCATCATGTTAGCCCAACTGTTTTTAAACCCGACACCTCTCAGTTTACTGAGAGATCAGCTCTTCTATCCTTTTTTGAGCATCAGCAGCCCAAACTGTTTTAATCAAGACATAGCCGGCTATTTGAAGACACACTAAATGTGCTGGAATGGACATTTGATGTTCTTCACGCACTACAATGCAGTCAAAGAATAAATTTATTAAGACTTTAAATCAGCTAAACTCACTAACCTTTCAATACACAGTCGCATAAAGAAACTAACCATACTTTACTTTCATTTCATTATTAAAAACACATGACCTCCATGCTTATGCAATGATGTGACTGAGTGACAGGAGCTGTTGTAGTTCACAGAGAATGATTCAACTCCAAAAATAAGGACATTACTCATTCATATTATCTCTGGCCAAAATCCCAGAAATCAGGCTGCACCGTCTGTGCAGCAGCCTACCAATCACTTCCTCACGCTTGCTTTCACACTGAATATAATCCTTAATCCTTCTTTAAAAACATGCTTCTTACCCATCTCCGTCCAGATAAACTTGTGTATTGCTCCATATTGGCAGTACCAGACCGATGGTGCAATGATCACTAGAAACAGAAGGGGAGGACACATACACACAAGACAAAGGAGGAAATTGTACTTGTTAAACCTTAACCAGGAATTATTAACAGAACAGAAATCGTATCTTGTGCAACTGTACACCTTCGTCTTGGTTACACACACCTGTCTGAGTTGGGGAAATCCATGCCCAGCAGGATGCTCTCATGTTTGTTGGCCAGTGTGGAAACCACGATCAGATACCTGACTCTTACTGAGCTAACAGAATCTAACTGCACCGCCTGCATGAAAAGATACACAGAGGGAGGGATGACAGGGAAACACACAACTTGTGAGCACTGTGTTTTACATGCAAAAAAAAAAAAAAAAAATCATGGTTTTCTTTTTAAGTCTAAAGTTGCCAAATAAGGTTGGGTATTTGCAAGTGGTGTAAAATATCCTGCGTAGTTTATTTTCTTTGGCCTTAAAGGAAAACTCAAATCAGGGAAGTAAATGTTGTCTTTACAGAGATCATGGCTGGCTCCTGTCTGGTTAAAGGCCTCTACCTATAGTTTTGCTGAAACAAGCTGAAACGAGAAAAGCTACAAGTACAGTTTGTGACTTGGTGCTTTATAAATAAAATTGAATTGAATGAAATTTTGATGTGACATAAAAATATCATATCACCATTTCATTGCTATAGCAACACCATGCATTTACATTCCCTAGAGCAAGAATAAGACAAGCCCGGGCACGTCTGAGGGCAAGAGCCACGTGTCCCTGGCAAAATATGCAAGTAAATTGTTCCCACTGAAGGTGGACAGAACAAAAGTTTTTCACCACTTTAGGGCAAAAATGCAACCTGGCTATAAAAGTGAAGCAGCTAGTGATGTGCAACACAAAAGTAAACAAATGTCTTACATCAACAATGCTGAAGCAAGCTTCATATGACAGGAAGCAGAAACAGTGGATGGAAATTACTAATATATATTGTTTGGTCAAAGCGATGATACCAATCCAAATGGAAAAGGAGGGCTATAAGCAACTTGCTGAAAAGCTCAACCCAAGAGACAACAACCCAAATGGAAAACATTTTTTAGTTTTCTTATGTGACAATATCATGCTCCCCCTGAAGAGTTGCAAGGTTAAGTTACTTCAGCTGTTATTAACCCAAAGAATAAAACAATTATCTTATACTTTAACTAAAAATTTTTTTAGGACAAACACTACCTGACTTTGCCCCTATTCTGTGTTATAATGCTGCTGCTGGTACATTGTTTCACAATTCAAATTTGGAAAGACAGTAGCTCATTGGAAAACAAAGTTTGAAAATGCCTTTCATTTAATTACTCTTAAAACTCCAGCTGCCTGCAAGCATCAATAAAATGTTGTTCCGTATTTTTCTCCATACATCCTCAACAATGTTCTTGTCGCAAATTTGCTTGGAATATTGCGATATACTTTCAAGATTAAATTGCCCACCCATCACACGTGATATTTTACTGATGCTTCCTACCAGGCAGTTTCACACATGCACTGGTGACTGGATATTTTCGGGATCTTATCCAGGAGGAGCTTTATGTGCTGCTAATTTCACAGTACAAAGTCTGTGTGATGCCTTATTAAGCCAGTTTGAGATTAAGGCAGGTAGTTTTTTGGCTACTATACAGAAAATTAAATGGGAGTATTGTGCCTTTCTTTGTGAATGCTGTCATTAACACCAAATAATAGCTCTGTACATAGCCACAAATTTTCCTATACCATACTATAGAAATATTACAAGAATAATATTTACGCAAGTTAGCTTGATGCTAGTGATACTGAGGACCAAAAAGCTGGTAACTCACTGTTTCTAAAGGTTTGTGACTTGTAGTGAGTCACTGAAATTTTCCCTTTAGTCACCTACCCTTTGAAAAAATCAATATGTGCAACAACACTCACCTTTAGGTTGTCTTAACATCATAAGCCATAATATTTACCAAAACTCAACATTTTGGAGTTACGGCCTTTGCCAGTGATACAATCGTATAAGTTTACTTGTTGATCAAAGACAAAAATAAATTGTTTCAGTGTGACATTTTTCTGATTTTGCTGATATGATCTGTAAAGACACGAGTCCTCACCAGCTTCACTGTATCTTCTGGTCTGAGGTGTTCAATCATTGCACGGAGATGTGTGTGGCGCATGTCTGGTGCGCCGCTGCTTTGCTTGACAGGAGAAGTCGGGGTGCGAGACATCTCCTGATGAAGGCTCCCGCTCTTGCCATCTTCCAGCAGGAGGACTGCCCCTTTAACGAGGGCAAAGCTCTCTCTACAGAGTTACAGAGAGGAGGTTACTGCTGCAGCCATCAAGTAACTGGTTATTGTCTTTCCTAGGTATGCAGTTTAGAACTATTTAAATGTCATGTGGGTTACAGCTACCTTTTCTGAAGTCTTCCTCTTCTTTGGAGGCCTTCATCCTTAGAAAATAAATACATTTAAAAAATAAATCTTCATCATCAGGAATCATGAACAAAAAAAAAAGTCTGGTTGGTTTGTATGTGTGCAGTTCACCACGTTAACTTTGATTTACCTATAATTACATTTACAAAGCCTGTAATGATTTTGTTAGGCAGGCTGTTGGCAACTACAATAAAGTGAAAATATCTAGCTCCCAAAAGAGGGTCAGAGAAGATGCTGGAGATTCAAATGCTACTTAAAATGAAAAACCTGTTACACAGTGTTTCTAATGCTCTCAAAATTAATTCATTCCAACTTAATAAAGACAACGGTCCTGAAAGAAGCCAACAAATATCCTGGAAACACTAGAAGCACTGTATGTACACATGTATGTACATGTTTGAGTGTGATGTCTTTCCTGTCTAAAATTTGGCCACAGAACAGTGGGGAGAAAAAAGTTCCTCGGGTGAAATGTGGTACAATACAGATAAGGTGCAGCAGTGAAGAGACAGACACAAAGAGCTAAGTGGCATAGGGGAGGTGGAGTAACATTAAGTAGGTAAACAATGAAATAACAGAAAAAAAATAACAGTAAATGAAAGAGAAATGCAATGCGTAAAGAGGGAAGGGGGGGGGAAAGAAACAAGAGAAGTAGCAGTAGTAACAAGGGTTTACAGAGAAAGAAACTTGAGACAGTAACATTACCTGTTACGCAACTGACAAGTCCAGACAGAGTCAAGAAAAAGAGAAAGAAAAAAAAGAAACAGAAGAGGAGAAGTGGGCAGGAGCCAGGAGCGGAACGATGAGGGTTTGAAGAAGGAAAAAAAAAAAAGGAGAAAACACAAGTTAAGATAGCAGAGCGTTTAGATTCTGTGACATAAATATGCAAAAAATGAGACTTGGAAGCACAGTAAAGTTATTTATGGTTTAATTTGCAATGATAGAGACCAGAGGGGAAAGCCAGGCCTTTGACATAATGCTGAAAAAAAAAATTTATGATACAGCAGGAGAATGAGAGAAGAGGAGATGTGAGTGACAGAAGCAGATGATAGAGTATTGATGCAGTGGGCCTTTATATGCAAGTGATTTAATCACTATCTGACAATGCTTTAACAAGAGTTATATCTGTGGTATTTCTACCATGTAAGCCTATCAGTGCGATCGCATCCCTGTCTACAAGTGAAAAACAAATCTGCCTTGTTATCATTCAGGCAAATGTAGTGATGATATCCACAAAGGGACACATTCAGGAGCGGCTGCAGTTCACGCAGACCTTTTCAGGGGCTGGCATGAATGGCTTGTAGTCAACGTTCTGAATCATTCTTTATAAAAGAAAAGTAAACAACATAATATCTGCTGACACGATGCAAAATGTTTGTGTACAGCAAAACGGGGAGATAACTGAACTCACTGGCGTGGTGGAAATGGATGGGATCCTATGCAGGGTCAACAGAGCCATTGTGCAGGTCCGTCTGCACTTAACCTGCTGTTTCTTGCAGACCTAGACAGGCTCTGCTGGTTCCTCAGCCAAAACTGTGCCGTGGGTGGGGTCAGTACTAGTATTATTTTCTGAAATGAAACATGGATGTTTGGAATGCAGTTTCGTTCAATAAATAAGCTTGGTATCAGTGTGGTTTTAGGAAGTCAGGAAAAATTGCTGCTGAACCATTTTCACAAATCCAGGTAAAGCGTAGTTGTGCAATATGAGGAAATACAATATCCATATATATATATATATATATATATATATATATATATATATATATATATATATATATATATGGATATATATATATATATATATATATATATATATATATATATATATATATATATATATATATATATATATATATATATATGTGTAGAGCATCCACGAGCATATTTCTGTACGGATTACACCACTAATGGCAAACCATGGCTATATTTACAACATCTTACCATAATTGACTTAAAGTACCAAGAACTTTCAGCAATATCTAAAAACAGCATGCTCATCTAATTATTCTATATATAAAAAAACGTCATATTTTATAGATTGTAACTTTTAATAACAATGGATCAATTACCACCATTCCTCCCACAGAAATCAAACGGCATGACTTTAGCGCTGCAAAACCCCCTATTGTGTACATAACAACACGAACACGATTAGAAGCAGCCACAAAAACAACACTGCAAATGGCATTATATTAAAACAGATAAACCGATAACTGAGCGTCATGCTCGTTAGTTTTGTGCTGAAACATGCAGTCTATATAAGGATGTGGCTGGGGTAAAAAAAATATATATCGGCCAATAAAGATTAAACAGAAATTTAGATAACTGCTGGTTCTCCGTGGTTTGCAGGTTCAGACGCGTTCAGCGTAAATGGTGTTGAAGTTAAAAGCATATTGAAGTTAAACTACTAGAAAAAAAAGAGAGAGAGAGAGAGAGCCTCTTGCCGCAACCTTGGCTCTATTATTGACACATGAACACCGCGGTAACGCCTTCGTAATATGACAGCAAATATGCGATACGGCTTCAGCTCGGTGCATGCGGACAATAAAGTTATTTCTTTCCTGGAGCTGTTATCGAGTGAGTTATCGTAACTACATGGTTGTAATACTGACAGACGGGCTCGACGCAAAGAGTAGCTCCTTTTGCAGTGATCACAAACAAGCTAGCAGTAATATGTAGCCTCTTACAGCCAGTCTTGGCATTCAACAGATAACCTCTAAAGCCTCAAGAAGGGCTTTTTCTTACCTCTCCAAGCTGGGTCCTCACTCTAATTTCCTGCTTCGGAGCCTGCTTGTTTTCCTTCCGTACCGAGAGCTCCTTATTCCGCCCTCTGTTGCTTTCTGGGGGTGAGGACTTGACCATTTACAGAGCGCAGAGGCTACTCCTCTGGAGAGTTTTTTTTTTTTTTAAACCAGCGAGCGAAGAGCAGCGTCGCGCGGAGCAGGAGGAGACGGTGACGTCTTACGCAAGCAAATTGTTCAGGCGCGTGAAGAAAATTATGCGTCTAGTTCATGTCTAGTCCACGAGTCTCTGGAGCAGTAGGCTGAAAGATTTTGCACGTTTTGCTTTTGCTGTGCTGCTGCAGAATCAAATAAATATGAAGCAGCAAAAGAGGAAATATTAAGTCAAACGGTTTGCACGCGGTAAGTGCATTTCACTGTAGGGGGCAGCATTGAGCTTATAGGGTGAGTCCCAACAAACTGCATGTGTTGGACATGTTGCTAACAGGGAGAAATCATTTTAGATATACAGTGGATATACGTTTTGAGCCACTCCTTATTAAACAAATAATCTCTATATTTTATAGATTGTAGGTGTTTCTTTTTAATATTTTCTTGGGACCATTTTGCCTTTATTTGACTTGTAGCGATAGTGGAGACAGACAAAAAGCTTGGGGGGGGTGACACACAGCAAAGGCTCACAGGTCTGATTCAAACCTGGGCCACTGCCTTCTGGCCTGCTCGCCCAGTGAGCTAACCTGAACCATTTCTGTCTTTTAACTTTAGCATGCAGTTGTGTGAATTAATTCTTTAATTTTTATTAAACTAAAAACATACTTGAAGCATCCATTATTTAAAAAAAACAATTGTCTGAGTTTTTTGTGTTGATTGTCAGGTCTATTTTATTTATAGCTTATAGCACATTTAACCAACATAAGCTGTTTGATTATGAATTTATATACACATGCCTGTAATGAGGATCCCCGGGGAAAAAAACTTTACAGTTGTGTACTTTGACATTACAATGCGCATGCGTTTTACGACCACAGTTTATTGTTATGGTTTTGTCCACTCCTTTCATTTTCATCCCGCCAGGTGGCAAGGGGTAAAATCGGAAGAGTGATGTAAACATTCCTTTGCTGGGATTCCTGTATGATAATCCTGTTATTGTACCCCCAAAAATGAATAAAAACACGTGGAAGCAGGCTTTGAACTCTAACCAATAAGATAACAGGCAGATGGATACATGTCTTTTATGGCTATCATTAAATTTTATTCGAATTGTATGGGAAAAGAAGTAGCGAGTCAAGTATCTGCACCCAGTCCCTACCACGCAGGCGCAGTGGTGTGAGTTTGACTACTTCCTGGCGTCTCGAGAGTAGCCCGGGCTCTGCTGACGTTGAAGGTTAAAAGCTTCAAGTTTCAGTCTTGAGTGTGCAGGTTTTCTGTCGTTAAAGTGGGATGCAGTCAGCGGGAAAACTCATGAAGGTTTTCATAACGAGGCGCATCCCGCAAGAGGGGCTGAAGATCCTGTCAGCGGCTGGAGTGTACGAAGTGTTTTTGTGTGTGAATGAACAGCAAGCTGTCGTTAACAGTGTTGTGCAGATCGGCTCATGCACGCTGTGATTCATGTTTATACACTCCTGTTGCCACACCATTACTCGAAGTTTTCTCTGCTTGCACAAGCTAGCCTGCATGTTTGAATGACATGCTACTTCATGCATCTCGTTCTTGTCGTGTCTCGTTGGAAGCAGGTGTGAGGTGTCTCAGTGGGACTCCGATGAGCCTGTTCCGAGGGCAGACCTTCTCAAAGGTATTCAGGGGGCTCACGGTCTTCTGTGCCTGCTGTCGGACAAGATCGATGCTGAGGTCCTGGAGGCTGCAGGTACGCACTGCCCTCAGGTGGTAGGGTGACCAGATCTAAGCAGACTAAATAAACAGTATGAGTGTGGGTGATTTTTAATAATGCTTTTGATATATTTATCACCAGAAAAAATAGTTTTTCCTATCTCCCTCTTTCTGCTAATCACCTCATGTGTGTTTTCCTAACTTTCATTCCCTGAGGGACCGTGGGGGTCAGGAAATATAAATGCTGTGCATTCCCACACAAAGTGGGGCACTTGATTACCCTGTGTAGTAGTACTGATTTGGATCTGTACTACACACTGGAATGGACAGGAGGCCAACTTTAACATGGGGGGGGTTAGACTCCAACACGCTATACAAGATTACAACCATACATTGTACACTCATAGAGTAATGTTTAAAAAGTTAAAACTAGCCGCTCAAGCACCTGTTTTTGGTTTCAAAGGGTTGCTGGAAGTCTGAGCTGGAAAGGCCTGTCCATTCAGCCACCTCAGCCATGCTTTGTTACCACAACTGCTGCAGAAGCAGTAAACTACTTTAAACCATGTGCATGAGTTAGAATTCCGCTGAGGGGGGACAGTGACTTTATTTATCAGGCCTGAACCCCTTAGGTCTGTCCATAATCACTGTTAATCATTCAGCTTATATTGTCTGGATGAAGATGGCCATTTTGTTGCTTTTAACCTCGGGATTTGATTACATTTATTTGACAGCTACGTGACTGCTTAGCTGTTTTGTCTTTGATTTCAGGGCCGAACTTGAAAGTGATCAGCACGCTGTCTGTGGGATTCGACCACCTAGCCATCGATGAGATCAAAAAACGGTGAACCAACTGAACTTCACTTTTAACCAATAACAGGACACACTATATGCCTCCTCAGTTATACCTATGTTTTGTTTTCAACAGTGGTATTCGTGTTGGATACACCCCGGATGTCCTGACTGATGCCACAGCAGAGCTGACTGTGGCTCTGCTGCTGGCCACCGCTCGCAGATTACCAGAGGGAGTGGAGGAGGTGAAAAAGTCAGTCTCACCTCAACAGTTGTTTCTCTAACCGTTCAGCTCAAATTGCTGATATTAGTTATACAATGATCACACTTTTTCTTCCTGTAAGTGGTGGCTGGAGCTCATGGAAACCTCTCTGGCTGTGTGGTTACGGTCTTTCTGGCAGCACTGTAGGAGTCATTGGACTGGGACGCATAGGTTGACTTTATAACCATATCTAATTTGCAAAGTCTGATCAGATTTTCCTCCTAGCATTTAAGACTTGATGGTAGTTGAATAACTGCTTGTGTTCATGTGCAGGCATGGCCATAGCTCAGAGACTCATGCCATTCGGAGTAAAGAGACTTCTGTACTCTGGGAGAACAGCCAAGCCGCACGCTGCTGAAGTGAACGGAGAGTTTGGTAAGGAATGAATAGAGAAATGCACACAGCGAGAGGGGGATGATAAAGCACAGCAAGGTAGAAAGGGGAGGGCAGTAGTTGTAAACCTAATTTAACCCTGTTTCCAAAGGCATGTGGACACAAAATGTGAATTATACAGAATGCAATGTGTTGCACATCAGTTAAACCCCACATTTAACTGTAAATGGCTGGATTGAAACAAAGAAACTACAGTGAAGATGGCATCTGAGCTCTCGTGCAAATTTAGACACAAGGCCTGTCCAAAGGTTTTATTCCTGGCAATTAATGATGTAGATTTAATACGTGGTAGATTTAATGGATGGATAGATAGAATAGAATAGAAAAATAAAGATCAAATCACAGTACTCTCAAGTTGCTGAAGGGATTAAATAAATTAGGATAACACCATCTTACATCATCACTAATACATCCACAAGCCTTGGTATTTCCATCATCTTTAGATGTGACAATAAGTGTAACATATTTACTTCTACTGCAGATTTCTGTCTGTGATAAATGCAGCGCTGCCCAAGGGCCCAGAGATCACAGACACAGCCTTGTCCCTTGTTTTGTGAAGCAGACGTGATTATTGTACTTTTAATGTTTTGTATGTAGTGTTTACAGAGTGGTGAACCTCTCTGTCTCAGTTTTACTCACATCCTCTTTTTTTATACCCAGTCAGGCCTTTTGTTCCTCTCCTTTTAAAGGCGATGCTGGCACTGGAAGCAAACACTTTACAAAAAACAGGATGCGTGTTCTCATATAGGGCTTAAATTGCTTTATATCCTTATTTACATTGTACATAACAATTTTTGGAGGAGTACATTCACATTTATATTCCAACAAACTGGGTTTTGGGAAAGACGTTCATTCAAAACAATAATGAAGTGATGTGGATGAAAAGAATAAGTCACGGTCGGGTACATGATCAGTGTTGGCTTCATAGTTTCATAGTGGATATTTTATTGATTGTTAATCTACGTGTTTGTCCTGTGTCACCTCTTCTGTTGATCAGTTCCCCTGGACACACTTGTGTCTGAGAGCGACTTCATTGTTGTTTCCTGCTCCCTGACACCAGAAACCCAGGGCATGTGCGACAAGAGTTTCTTCAGCAAGATGAAACCCACCGCAGTCTTCATCAATACTAGCAGGTACTTTTTTTTTTGTACTTTTTTAATAACAATAAATCCCCATCATCATACAGTGAATTATTTGATTTAGGGGGGCTGTGGTGAATCAGGAGCATCTATATGAGGCACTGAGCAGTGGACAGATAGCCGCAGCTGGACTGGATGTCACAACACCTGAGCCACTTCCAACAAACCACCAGCTTCTCACGCTAAAGAACTGCGGTGAGCAGAAAGCTTGTTCCCCACGTAGATGTCTGCTTCTGACCTCTAATGTTTAATTTACTGTTTAAAAAATATTTTCTGTCCTGTTTTTATCCCATGCAGTGGTGTTACCTCACATTGGCAGTGCCACCTACTCCACGAGAGGCGTCATGTCGGCATTGGCAGTGCAAAACCTGCTGGGTGGTCTGCAGGGCACAGACATGCCCAGTGAACTCACCCTCTAAGAGCCTCAAAGTGAGCCGCTGTGCCTCTTCTGCTGACAGCAGAAAACAATAATGAAGTAATGTGGATGAAAAGAATAGTAAGAATGTAGTTCAGTCACGGTCGGGGACATGATCAGTGTTGGCTTCATAGTTTCACTTTAATCTGTCATTTTTGACACCGATAGCACTTGTTATATTCATTGTGCATTTTTGAGGAAGGAAATGATTGGTGCATTTTTGTGAAATATATTCAAGTACTTAATGGCCTAAATAACAAACCATCGGCCCTTGTTAACCCTAAAACTTCTCAAAATACACTATAATGTATTCTTAAAACTCATCTCCCCCATTTTAAAATGCAATATTTACCACGATGAACTTACTTATCTGCACTTTCTCTGCTAATACTTCATGTCTCCCGTTACTGAAACAGCATAACACTCCAGTTTTTGTAATGAAATATGATTTTTCTGAAGAATAAAAAGCCAACTTTCATGCACAAAAGTGTGTAATTTTGTATTATCTCATGTTAAAAAATAGATTAGTGATCTATAAAAAAGACCAAATGAATCATTTATTCTCATTAACTTGTAGCACAGCAGCAATTTAAGCCATCATCAGTTCATTTGCATCAGTTTGGATACATTTTATAGACTTAATTTAATTAAATAGTAATAAATAACAGTCCATATTTAGAGCAAAGTGCCTGCCAAAGACTGGTCATCTTTCCAGTTTAAGCAGGTGTTCTTCGAGTGCTTATACAGGTGGGAGGACTGGCTGAAGCGCTTGCCACACTTGGGACAGGGGTAGGGTTTTTCTCCTGTGTGGACACGAATATGCTTCTTGCAGTCAGTCAAGTTCATGAAGGTTTTACAGCAGATTTTGCAGGCATATTTTTTCTCCCCTTCCACCAGTAGCACGTGGTCCTCAGCAGCTGCTTTCTTGCACTTGGAGAGAACATCCTCTGAAGCTCTTGTCAGAGGTGGCCGATCGGCGACGTCCCCCCCAGAGCCATGGGAAAGCTCTGTGCCGGCTTCTGATCCAGGTTGCGTTTTGGGGGCGATTCGACGGAAGGTTGTTGCTCCTGAGCTTTTCCCTGCCCTCGAGGGTTGGACGACAGGGGCTCCCGCACTGAGTGGTGATCTGACAGTGCTCAGGAACCCTGTTAGAGAGCTCTGGGTGGGCTGGAGGATGATGGTGTCACTAAATCCTGGACTCTGAGTTGGGAGAAGCTGCTGCAAGGGGACCGAGGTGACCGGAAAGATAAGTGAAGATGAAGAGTCTGAAGACTGAGCAGTAGAGGTGTTTGCTTCGTCTGACTTTTGATCGTGCTCACCTGCATCTACCAGAGCTGGAGGAGCTTCGCTGGCGGCGGCGGCAGCAGCTGTGGCAGCAGCTGTGAGGCTGGCTAGACTGTCATCTTCTTCCAGAGCTCCCATGACACTTTCAGTGCCGGGATTGAGGAAGCAGGAAAAGGCCAGGTCTGACAGGCTGTCCAGGCCCTCACCATCTGCCGAGTCCTCATCCAAATCTCCAGTTTCTCCCTGCTCCTCGGTGCGAAGATCTGTGCACAGCTCTGACTGTAAAGAGCCAACATTACATGTTGCTGGGCTGGCTGCAACCATCTTCTCGCCACTGAATTGTGCATTCAAATTATCTGTGCAGGCTTCCAGTGGAGACGGAGGAGAATTACTGGTTAACAAATCTGGAGAATATGAGCTTAGATTTTCTTTTTTCACCTCAATCACTGCCATCTGAGGTTTGTCTCCCTCTTCCTCTCCCACCTTTACCTTGACCACACTGTCTCCATCTGTATGTTCACACTTCTCCCACACACCTGCTATGCTGCTATCCGACTGGCTCGGCAGCTGGATTTCCTCTAATTCTCCTTTGGGTGCTTTGTACTTCTTCTCCTCATCATCACCTTGGTTTTCCCAGAGTGTGTCAGTGATCTGCAGGCAACCTGAAAACAACGGAGCTTCTCCTCTCTCCTCATGGCTCACACAGCTCCTGGTAACAATAGGCGAACACTCCTTATAGTTTGATCCAGGAAGTCTGCAGGTTCTCTTCTTGTCACTGAGCCTGTCCTCATGCAGCTTTCTCTTATGCCCCACTATCACCACACAGTCTTCATCCCCACCAGACTGACTCACCTCCTCTCCCATTTCCTCTTTATCGAGGTCCTCTTCCAGGCCTGATCTGACCCGTTGCTGTGAACTGCCTGCTACCTGGGAAGATGGACTTTCCTGCTCCTGCTGCTGCACAGACCTCCAACCTTTAGGCGCAGAGGCAGGGAAGTTTTTCCTGGACAGGTGTATCTTGCAGGCCTTGACCACAGCGTTGAGGTGCAGGTGCGATGCCGCCAGTAACACATCCATCACATTGGAGGTCCCTAGGGACAGAGTGGAGGTGTAAATCATATCGAGCAGGGTGGAGAAAGACTCTGGGGTCACCACCTCCGGATCGAGCTCTATCACATTGGGACCATCTCGACACCTGTCAGCCCCTGAACCTCCAGCCTCATCTGCAGTGTCGCTGGAGGTGAGGAGAGCCCTGAAGTGAGAACTGCATGCTGCCAGGATGGAGCGGTGAGCCTGAAAGGTCTGACCTCCAACCACCACTACACAGTCACACAGCTGAGCTTGGAGGCGCTGGTGGTTGAGCTGCTTGAAAATATGCTGGAAGTGACTTGGAAAGTTCATCACGGCCAATGGAGCTGGTTCTTAAACACTAAGGATATCAGATTATCATCGAGAATCCATCGGGCCGGTCGATCGATAAGAAACCGATCTTATCTCCTCATCCGCTGCGAACAGCCTCTTGGAGCACAGCTCCAGTGTTTAGCAGCGTTATTGTCTGATTCACCGGCTTTTCTAGAGATGTTCTGGAGTATGGGCGGGCCTGGTCCAACGGTAACACGGAGGAACGCGAAGGATCCCGTGTGCGCACAGCTGATGCTCTCCTCACCAAAACGAACCTCAAACTGCAGGCGTGATCACCCTTATGCGGTTGGTAAGCCACACAGCTCACACACAATAGCCCGGTTTAGCGTCCATTGCTGACGCCTCCATCACTTGCAGTCTCACTAGTCCGCAGACTTAAGTAGCAGCGCCCCCACATGGTACGATATAGGAAGTTCGGGCACAAACCAGCCAAAATATTTGATCAAATTTTTTAAATTGTAGCAACAATACAGCAATAATTTATCTTCAGAGAGCCAGAAATAGTTGTATATTATCTATAGTTTCATACTACATACATATTAGTGCTACTAATACGTGCTGTGTATTAAGTATATCTCTCAAATATTAGTTGCTGAAGAAACACTTTTACACTGGCAACATAAACATGGATTGACTTTATTATGACATCTGGAAGAAACTATTAAAGACAAAACATGTATAAACAAAGAGTGACAATGTGTTTTAATAATAATAGTTAAAAAAAGAAAAAGAAAAAAAGTTTACAAAGTGAAACAAAACTGAATGTGTGTGAGCCGGTTTCTCCACTGCAGTGATGGACAAACGCTGGTAATTTTCCGCTGTGATTTTGTAATGGAACCAGCAGTCTGCTTCTGGACATCCATGCCGTCTCTGATGCAATCAGCTCTCTGTGAATGGATGGAGGAGGAGGAGGAGACCAGCTGCTCCGCTCATATGCTGTCCAGCTTCTTTAACACATACGGCGCTGTAAACACAGACAAACGTCATATAAGCTCAACCAGCACCAGTCCAAATAGATACACAGCTCTCAGGTACAGATGAACAGACACCGTCTTACCTGCTACAGGTAAACAAATTCTTATAGGAAGAGAACAGGAAAGACAGAAGCACGCACCAACACTAACATATACAGTACTGTGCACAAGTATTGAGTGACTAATCCAAATTTGGCATTTTGTGTTCAAATCATTGTCAGTATTTACAGAGGAGGTCAGGAGCTACACAAGTGTCATCTGTAAAACACGGTGGAGGCTTTCAAACTCATTAGAATTGAACTAACTGTGTTTTTCTGTTATATACCCCGTTTCTATGTATGTTTCCACATGTTTCGTTAAATCACTGCACAATTTCCCCCATTTGCCTAGCAATACATAAAGAATAAATGATGACCCTACACTTTTCCACAGTACTGTGTATCAAGCTCAGTACTCCCTGGCACGTGAGGTGTATGTGATTTATAAATACTGTAAACCACAACATAATATACCTGATTGTGGCAACATTTTGATGTGCTCGGGTTACTTCACATGCATGATTATTACAAAGAGAAGGTGAGCAAATGACACAGTTTACTGATAATGAGCTGCATTAGATACCCGTGAGCGGTCTACTCAGCTTTCAATGTCATCTGACGCTACTCACTGGCTCTAAGCAGAGCGACGTAAATAAGGAAGTTTCGTAAAGACAAGATGACATCTTGTCGCATTTTCTTCTTCATCTCCTCCGGGTCCATTTTGGGTCCCAGCCCTTCCAGTTTAAACATTGCTGCTGTAATTCTACTCGGTCTGGTTCGCCTGAAAAATTCACCGTTTCAGGCGCATGGACGAATTAGCTAAAACGGAAATACGCAACACCGGAAATTAAGACGAAATACGGTGCCTACATAGGGACAAACCATACAAAGGAATCAGAACGCGAACGTGTATAGTGGCGCCTTTATTAGACCTTAACAGTTTTATCGTATATTTAGTTAAAATTGGAATAGTTTAGTTATTTTAGTTATTTCTAATTATGTTTTATTTATTATATTATTCTTATGTATGCTCTGCTGGATACTTAAAATAGTCTTATCCAGTGTAATGCAGAAGAATTAATACTCCTCAGGAAATTGTCTTTCTGCTAAAACATAATATCATGTTAAGAAAATAAACTAATAATAATAATAATAATAATAATAATAATAATAATAATAATAATAATGTTGGTCTCTCGGGTGTGGTCCACAAGGGTCAATTTGACCCTGTTTTTCGGTGATTAGCTTTAAAAACATTTAATTTAGGAAGTGCATAGATCTTTTTGAGAGTGGCAGCAGCACAGGCTCCGCTTTGGGACCGTTGTTATTTAACTGAGTGATTATGTGTATGATGCCAGGCAAAGTTGTAATTAACTAAATTACCTGAGGCCAGCTGAAATAGCCTACAATAAATCGGGAACCCTTTGGGAACCCGGCCGTCTGGGGCCCCTGGCAAATTTCCTGTATAGCACAGCAGTCTATCTGTGCGTGTGGGCTGCTTTTAAAATTAAGATTATTTCAACACACACACACACACACACACACACACACACACACACACACACACACACACACACACACACACACTATTATTATTATTATTATTATTATTATTATTATTATTATTATATGTTGATTTATTTGACAGTAAATCTAATTTTATGGTTTTGATTTGCTCTATAACTTCTTCACTTAACATACTAACCGAAGAACTTATCAGAAACGCCCAAATGAATCCTTACTGACTACAATGACTATAATAACTCATTTGCTGTAACTAACTGACCTTGTGGAGAAGGGGTGGGATGATCGGGTAGAGGGGGGGGGGGGGGGGGGTCCTCCCGGACAGACAGCGATGGAGGCAGCGAGGGGGTGGAGAAGGAGAGAAAGCGAGAGAGAGAGAGAGAGAGAGAGAGAGAGAGAGAGAGAGACGAGCAGAGAGAGGGGGTGGGTTATTTCTGAGCTCAGGGCCGAGGATTAGGCAGGGAGCAGTCCCAGTACGATGACAGCATCCAGCTTTTAGCCAAACCCCCCGCACACCACATCACCATCATCATCTGGCGCGGGAGGATATTTTCGAGAAACGGATTTCGTCTCGTATAAAATCTCTCGTCTTTTAGTAGAAAAGAGGGGGGAAGCCTAACCACCAATCCCCCCCTCCTTAGACTCCCGGTCTCCCGATCAACCACGAGGTGAGTCCTTTACTTATTTCGCGGCGTTTGCTGTCTGATGAAGGACAGGAGCGCCCGGCTGGTTACGCAGGCGCCGACCGGCACCTTGCGTTCAGACAGCCCTGCCATTTGCACCGATTATCATCTGAATATGAATAATTTAACTCGTGGTCACTTTCCCATCACCCGCGGGCTACACCCGGGACCCTATATTTGACGGAGGTGGCGGAGATTTAAATCCGATTAAGATTACGCTGTAAGGGAAACAACAAAAGAGTGACGTTTCTTCTTCTTCTCTCTTTGTTTAGCCCCCTGGATTGAGGGGCATGGCTGATCAAAGTTAGTGTCTGGCCTGTGAGATGGCAGATATCGATGCTTTTAGGGGCATTCATGATGGGTTTGTGAGAGAGGCGCTGAGGTTAAATCTCACAACCCCCAGTATATTAATATTATATCAACACAATATAATATACAGTTATAGCAAAATCTCAACAAAATAGTGCTCGGTCTATAATTCACCATATTCTCAAACGCATGTGTTATGCATCGGTATTGGAAATCCACGCTGTCGTGTGCGCAGTGAAATCACCGTCACTAGCTACAGATGGGAAATGCACGGACGAAATCCTGGCTGATCAGAGGAGGAGGGGGGTGGGTGGGTAGGGGGGATGCCAGGAGTCTGGGTAGTAAAACACGCACACTATGAATGGGCGTAGGCGATGTGCAGCCAGCCTGAGACAATCGTCTCTTCCGATTTTTTCTTCGCTCGTGTCCTTTGGCCATGCACCGCTCTCCCTGCTCTATTTCTCTCTCACGCTCCCGTGCCGTGTCGGGCATGACAAGCGCAACATAACTAGACCGGAACAATGCGTTTCGCTTGTTCTGGGGCCCTCCGTTTAACGCATGGCGTGATTTAATGTGACCGCTTTGTTGCGACCCAGACGTGTGTAGTAATGCAGCTTCCACTCATTGCTATCTTCTCATTGATATCTTCTTTTCATGCTTCTGTTTGCGGTCCGTATGGCGTTTTGGCGGATCCTAAACATAAAGCTGCTTTCACTCAGCGTGTATACATGTGAGCACGCCGCCTGCGCTCCTGCCAGCGCTGCAGGCTTTGTGCTATGACTCAGGGATGTATGCTGAAGCATGTGATGGGAATTGCTGCTCTGAGGTCACTCCGCCAGAGAAGAAAAGCGACGGGCAGAACTTGCACATCAGGAAAGACTTGGCTGCATTATCCTCGATCTTCTCTGCTGACTGCTTCTCTGCCCCACTTAACCCTTGTATGGTGTTCGGGTCTGTGAGACCCGTGTTCAGTTTTTTTCAAAAGAAAAATTAAACAATTAATTATTTTTTCACGTGTAAATGTGTTGTGTCTTTCCACTCACTCCACTTGATTATAACTGATTTATTTATAACATTTTATATAAAAGAAAAACGAGAAGCACATTAATTCATAAATGTGATCTAACAAAGGTAAAGGGAAAAAATTAACCATGTTTGCTGTTCATATGTCTTGTAATTGGGATGAAGTAAACATCTGTTGAGTAATTTAACATAAAATTGTTTGATAGTGTTAATTTGGAAAGCCAAAACTCTAGCGGGTCCACCAGACCCATGAACACTGGCTGAGTAACAAAAATACGAACACCACACAAGGGTTAACCAGAGCCAGTCTACCATCCTCTCCCTCTCTCTTCATCTTTAGTCTCAGCTCCATGTCTCCGGGGCAGACTGTGCTGCTGCTGAGCTGGTGTTTGGCTGCTCCTGCTCCCAATACGCTGACCAGTACGACCTGCTCAAGAATTCATCTTCAGTTCATGTTATTATAAAGAGGAAGATTTCCGCTAATTAGTAGTCACGGGTTGCCTAATGTGATTGTAGAGGCTGTTTCTGGTGGATATATGAAGGACTATATCCATGCATCATGGGTTTATTATTGAGTATTTTACACCTGTTTCTTCCTAGAGCTGTCGCCAGAGGAAACAGGAGACGTGACCTCATTCATGTGACAGCTCTCTGGTGATGCCACCACTGACTGGCAGTGGTATCTTAATGTAGGCCAACCCCCCATTTCTGTGAACATATAGCAAAAGACTTTGAGAATGAAAAGAATTTTCCTTAAAAGCCCAAGCAAATCATCGGCTCCTAATAATCAGGTTTTCTGTTCTTAGCTGTGATATGAAATATTGAAAGCCTGCTGTATCTGCGTTATTACAGAACCCGGGCATTATTATAGCTTGTAGCAAACAGACTGAACTCTTATTGCTTTTACTTAAAGATAAGACTTGTATTGTGTTCCGGATCACCGACTTGAAGGAAATTGACTCAGACAGCAAAAGAAAAAAAGTGTTGCAGAAATTCCAGACTTGCTACATCTATCACCCTGGTATATCCAAAAGCTTTCCTCAGACATCAGACATCTCCTCTCTTTTTATGTCTGTCTGCATGTTTCCTTCTCTTTAGAACCATGAGAACCATTGATATAGATCTGTGACACAACACAACGTACCCATTATTTAATAGTGCACAGGGGAGCTCAAGCCTTGCCAGGTCGCTGATGAAAGGGGGAATGAAACAAGCGGTGCACGGTGAGCTCGGTCTCCATAATGCTAATGGAATGAGCTGACAGACGGAATGAGAAACAGAAGATGGGATTATGTCTGGAAGACAGGTTGCAGTAACAAACAACCAGCAAAACACAACATGCCGTGAAGTTAAACAAGCAAACAAGCTGTTCCTTTTAAAATCGACCTTATCAGTGATTTTATTCCTTCTTATTCTTTGCAATTGCATAGCATGGACCACTGCCACATGCCGCATCATATAAGGAAAACACGCAACCTCCACCAATAGAAAGTCAACAAAAACCCCTACAGCTAGCTTTGGTGATGTTTCTACTTAATTTTATGGCAGACCATCACCTGGAAATTTTGTACAGCATTTTATGCTGGCATGCTTAGTGGATGTTGAATCTAAATATTTAATGGGCACAAGAAAGCATCAGCCTCATGGTAGCCCTAAACAAAAAGTCAGAGATTCTCCAGAGTCAGCTGGATTCATCATCCATGCGCCTCAAGAGTCTCCCCCAAATTCTGTGGTAATATTTGTAGACATACACATCATGGTGCCCACGGAGCCACAGCCAATCTGGCTAAAAATACAAGACTATGTAGGGACATCTCACAGGTTTGGTGGTTTGATCTCTGCCTCCTGCTACTTTGTATCCTTTTACTGGATATCAAAGCACCTCTAAAAACCTCTTCCAATCTATGTATGTATGTGTAATACCATATAAATACACACGCTTTAACTCTTTACCCCCTGAAAGTCTATTAAGAGCAACACTTGAAATGCTTTTCTGAACTGAGCAGCTTCTGTCATATTTCAGGCCTGCTTATAGAAGAAAATTACTGGGTGTGTATCAGAAATTAGTGAGGGTGGTCTCTACCTCTGCAGCTAACCTCGGAAAAGGCCGGAAACTGTCCTAATGGCAGTCAAACCACAGCTTTATTGATATATACTGAGGTGTCAAAAGCTGTCATTAAGGGTGCGGGGAAGGTCGTCAAATGTCGTCTTTATGGAGAAAAGAGTTAATGAAAAGCATCTGATGATTCATCATGGAGTCGCTTTTTAATTACTTTAACCAAAGTTGAACATTATTTTAGACACGGTCCATTTTAAGTTCTGTGGTTATACAACATCCACATATTGAGCTTCTTACACGAAGCGACTTACAGTTCCTTACTTACACGCATAGAGCTACAGTGAGCACTCAAAAGCGTCTTTTTATTTAGACATTCATTAGCAAATTTAATGAAATAATCAACTTTTTTTGACTTTCTAAGAACACATTGTGAGCGTTTCCCCACCTTATATATAAGCAGTCAAGCATTTATTTACTTTATTTTTAAAGTCCTTCAGTATGAGTAAAGCAGGGCTGCCCAATCCCAGTCCTCGAGAGCTACTATCCTGCAGCTTTTAGATGCATCCCTAATCCAACACAGCTGAATCAAATGGTTTGATTACCTCTTCAGCATGCCATCGTGTTTGGCAAAGGCCTGATAACAAGCCATTCATTTGATTCGGGTGTGTGGGAACAAGGATGCATCTAAAAGCTGCAGGACGGTAGCTCTCGAGGACCGGGATTGGGCACCCCTGGAGTAAAGTATCTTGTTGCACTAAGTAAAAGACAAAGAACAAATCCTGCACTCTGACTGACTCTGGGGGGTTGTGTTGTCTGCTCTGCTTGTTGTTCTTCACGTTTACAACTTTGCATTTATGAAATCTGAATCATTTCAGCTGTCTCACATTAAATCCCCCCCCCCCCCCCCAAACACCACCACCACCACCTCCTCCAGTCCTCCAAGTATTGAAACACGCAGTATTTTCTGCCAAGCGTGCTGCTGTTGGACTGAATGTTCCCTGAAGTCTGTGTCCAACTTTATTGGCAACAACTGTGAGCCAAAATGAAATGTGGAGTTGCTGAACCAACCCCTGCTGCCGCTGTCCTGCACCTCATGCGGTGCAGCTGTATTCGGCGTGTCGTGCTCGGCTTGGGAAGGGGGTTGGGGTGCGTATGTGTGCACGGGACAGATTGGGAACAAGATGTCCAAAACACCCAACTGGTCCTTTCTAAATAAAATCTGTTGTCGAGTCAGTGGATTCATGCCCTGATGCGACTTCTCTGTGCCACGTTCAGGTTTTTCTGTACCGACGTGGTTTAGCCCAGCAGTGCTAATTGGGCTTAAAACCATTTTCTCTTCAGCTGACTGCACAGGAACTGCCCGTTCAGTACCACCTCTCAGCCCCCCTGAGGATAGAGTCCAGAAGCCCAATTCTATGAACTGCATGCGTCCTCAAACTGGGATTAAATAACTGGCTGTTTTGTCAGCGACAGAGAGACATTGTGTGAGGAAAATGAGCAGACGGGGGAGGGATTGTCTTAGAGAAATCAGACACAGACAAAAGAGAGAGAAAAAAAGAGGGAAGACAGACTTTATTACCTAACAGCATTCTTCTACGTTCGCCATGTAAAGTGAAGGCTGGTGTAGGGGTGAGAAGGTGAAGGGAAAAAGAGGAGGGAGACTGAGTGAAAGGCCAGGCAGGCTCTGAGGCTTACTGATGAGTTGTTTGCATGGTGAGCTCGGGGATTTCAGGACGTGACAGTGCAGGATGGCATTTAAGATTCACTATTGATTCAGAGAGAGATTAAGGAGCAGACCCGTCACCGTCTTCCACTGTGCTGGGTTTGGATAAAAAATGAAGATGCTGGCACATATTGAGAAAACTGAAGCGATCTCTCACAGTCAGAGAGGAGGGTTCTACCAACGCTACAGGTCTGAGTGTTGTCTATCTGTTTGTTAACAGCTCCTTCTGTCTCACTGTTTGCTCTCAAACGGTGGTAAAAAACCTCGCCTTCACTTGACCACCCTTTCGCCCGCTCCTCCTGATGAACGGACTCTGTCACCTTCCACTTTTTCTTCTTTATTTCCCCGTCCTCTCCAGCAGCTTTCTCCTTTCATTTCTTTTGGCGCTGCCCTCTTCACCCTTTTTAAAACTCTCCCCCTTTTCTTTTCCCTCTTCAATATCCTGTCCTTTCTTTCTTTTCTTTGCCCTGACCAATTCTCTTTCTGTATCCCTGCCCCTTTTCTCAGCCCCCTTAGAGCCACACCCCCCGCGCTCCTTTCTCCCCCTGCTTCCAACCCCCATTCGCCCTCTCTCCTTCTGTGCTCACTCTTCTTCTCCTGGCCTGTGTTGGCAAAGTGGCAGAAGGAGGCGGTTGGAGGCTGAGCTAGCTGCATTAGCCCCATACATTATTCATGTGCCCTGCAGTCTGTGTGGGTCCAGGTCCTCCTCTGCCTTGTCTGAGGGACACATGGGCCTCGTGAAAGAGCTCTGTGTGTGGGACACAGGGCCCGATGGAGGAGCTACATGATGGGACTATCAGCTCCTTGATTTCTGCTCCCTCTTGTAGAAGAAAGCAACAAAGAATGAGCGTTTACATCATAGATCAACATTCAAGTGCAGAATAAAGTGGTTTCCTTAGATGAGAGCAAGAATGTTTATCCAGTGTTTTCTCCTAATTCAAATTTCTCCTTGTACACATCAAAGCCCTTCATTTCCACTGAAAACCAGAGTCTGGCTTAGGTTTCCAACATATCTGCCCTGATGTTCACATGAAAGACTTGTCCCCTTTTAATATTGGCCAAGATCGCTGTTTGCCTGGCAGTGGTTCTCTCTCCAGCTCATCGGGATTCACAGGCTGTCCTCTCTGCTTTTAGAGCACACCCAGTTAACTGAACTGTTAACTGAACTGGGCTGTATGAAATTTTAATTTAGACAACCAGACGGAGATGGAGTGCCTCCTCTCTCCATCGCCATGAGCTTTTGAGGCTGTGGAGGAGCAGTGGATGAGAGCGAGAGAGCCTCTGGGACTAGAGGAGGAGCCTTTTTGGAAAACCACAACCAGATACTTGTTTCATGCTCACATCTGCTTTGCCTGACACACTTATGTGTTAACAAGAAAGTATACTGACTACTTGATTAGAATTCACTTTCTTTTAATGAACAGGTTAAAAAATTGAGCTAATAGAGGTTAATCAGTCCCAGAAACCGGTTGTTTCCTGCTTCATTCTAATTATAAACTTGTCACGTGGATGTGTTTTGACAGGTTTTCCTGATAGTGTTCTGCTCTGCACAGGTGGTGTAGCTCCAGATTGGCATCGGCCCTGATGATCGCAACAACCCCTCTCCACCTCTTTTCAACCTACCCAGAGCTGATGTCTCAGAGGGCGAGGGGGTATGTTTGTTCCGGAGTCTTGAAGAGACAAGCTACATCACGGTGAGTCACGCACTCTCTGAGTCTTCAGTGAAAATGTGAAACACCGGGCTGTTTGCTTTCTCTCCTTTTTTCGAGAACTATGAGGGAAGTGCAGTCACAGTGTATTTCCTCTTGGATCTGCTAGACTAGCTTTACTAGTAAAGCTGCAAATGTGAGCTGCAGTTGATGATGGCCAAGATAGTAAACTCGTTGCTCCAGTGCTTAGGTTGTGTACAGTATGTATATAAAAAGTGCTGCCCACAGAGACTGTCACTGGAGATGACTACCTGACTCTGCAAGGGCAATGAAGGTGAGAGAAAGAGGGAGAAAATGACAGACAGAAGAGAGGAAGAATCATCTCACCCAGCACTTGAACGTGCACGTATTTGCCCATCCATACACCTGCACGTTTAACACATAGTGAATGTTTCTTCCAGTGATCAAAGGGGGAGCAGATGTAATACTAAGTGCACTTGGTTCCTCGTGTGCATTTGTCTACTACCTACTCTCACTCAGTCTTCTTCATCCATGTTTAGCTGGCTCTATCCGGATAAGCAGGAGGTGCTAAAGTGACACCCTGACCAGTGCGGGCTTGTGCAGAGCGAGTACCTCTAATCCTCTTAAAGGACAAACCTACACTGCATGTTTTACTACCATTAAGGAGGGCTAGTCAGCGCTGGCCTCCATTCAGCAGAGACACTGAAGCAGAGGTGGGTGAATGTGAAGAAAAAGACAAATTCTATCCCATAGATGTACTTTTACACACAGTAGTAGTGCTTAATATCTACCGTTTACAGCACAACATGCATTGTTTTTACATAACTCAGAAGTACTGTGAGGTAATTCCTACTTTAATGACTCATCCTTCCTCATTTATTGGACACAGGCATGTTTTTAAAATGCTAGGAACAAGTGTGGCAGACGGCCAGAGCCCTGCCTCTTTTAAGCTCTTCACAGAACTGTTGGCATGCAGCAGTTTGATCCATATTTCCGAAGGCCGGTCAGACCGAGCACTTGGATTGGTTTCCCCCAGGCCAAGGTATGGATCATTAAGTTTCAGGAGGGCATTCATCATCGTTAGCCAAACAGATCAGATCTAGGTCACTGCTTTTCCCGTCCCTGCCAAATTTTCCCCTTTGTTTTCCCTCTTTCAGTGGGTGAAACCGCCCAGCATGGCCACAAACAGCAGATGAAGTATATCACGAGGGAGTATCTGCTGAAAACAAAACTCAGCATAACTTAATTCCCCTTCATGCCGCAAATAAAGGCTGTCAAGTAATTATCAGGCGCTCTACAAGCCTCTTCCAGCTGCAGAGTATTGATTGGCTGAAAGAAACAAAACCCTTTTGAGGGGCGTAGTAAGTCTTGAGATTTGGTTTGCGTTCAGTCGAACTCCCCAGGGTTAAAATGAGCCCTCCATCGCTCTTTATGTCCTCACCACTGCCTTGTTTAAGGGGCAAGCTCAGCAGAAAATGTACAGCTGCAGAGTGGTGGTGTTGTGAACGTTCATACTGGGGCATACTTGTGAGTCCTTTTATTGTGTGATGATGCAGTTGTTGTTGTTTTTGAGAATCAGGTCATTTCGCCATGTTTTGCTGCTCATGCTGACTAAACTCCACCCCTTTCTCTCACAGCCTTTTTTTTTTTTTGCTTTCTGCTCACACATCTGATTATTCATAGTGTTCGAGGCAGGCTGCATGCGGTGCATATAAAAAAGGGCCTAGATGCAAATGTAGCTGGAGCACAATTCTCGCACTGATTGCACAGTCCAAAAAAGACAGAACTGAGCTCTGAGCTCAGTTTCATTTATTCCAACCAAATCCTTTCATCTTCCTCCCACGTTTCCCTGTTCCTCTGCGTGTTCATGCACTTTTCTCTCTTTGTCGCTTCAGATAAATGGAGGAGCAGGAGCGATGCAGGAGCAGGTCTCCGGCTCGGAGGGCCAGTCGGGTGCAGCAGGTGGTGGGGACAATAATACGACGCACTCGAGAGTCTCTTAGCAGGTACGGAATTAAAAGGAGTCTGAGCTGAGGGGGAAGATGTTTTTGTGGTGAAATCAGTGCAAAGGTGTTTAGAGGGTGGATTTTGATGGGAAGAAACTGAGTATGACAGAGTTTTAAAAAAATATGCTTATATGCTAAAAACAACTAAACAATGTGTAAAGAGTGGAAGAGGAACTTTAAGCACGTCTAAGCCTGGTGCCAGATTCTTGAGTGACACAAAAATGAAAAATGTGGGAAGTGCAGGTGTGTATTTGTTCAGCATGCTGAGGAAATTTACTGACTCATTGTGAGTTAGCAATAGCTAAAAAAAAGGGTAAACAGCACGTGGAAAACAAAAAGAGGCAAAAACTGAAGAAGAAGCTGCCTTTCTCAACCTGTTATGGACGCACTAAGACACAAACACAAACCAAACCTCCTCCCTACACCCACACACTGAGCCACATAGCTAAGTACATATTCAAACCCGAACTGCCTGACTGTCCCTCTCTCATACACAAACTTGTCCCACAGCAAACCACAAATATGTTTTCAAGAATCCTTCATATTTGGCTGTCCGCTAAGACTCATTCTCAGCAATGAACGCGTTGCTGAGAAATCCCAGTAAACTTCCTCCTGGGAATTCCTGGCGAGAAGCATATTCGTAATCGTCCCCGAGGGGAATTTCGGTTCACAAATAGTTGTCATCACTGTCATCGCACATCATAAATAAACGACAAGCATACATTAAATGCAATCATGAAGAGAGCTGCAAATGCACTGAAAGTCCGCAGTTAAAAACTGTGTACTACCCTGGCCTGCAGCTTGTTTAGCAATCCAACAGCTGACAGAACAAATGATCTCATATATTTATTTGCTTTAGTCCTCCCCAGCCTTCTCATATGACTTGTGTTGAAGCTTTGCATAAAGAGGGTGTTGAAGGCCTGCCAGAGAGACCTTTGCCCTGTGACGGGGTCTTAGTTACCAAAACACAGCGAAGATCTATCAAGTTGGTGCAAATGATCTTTCACAATATTCTCCCGGCCTGTTTTTGTTAATCATGTTGAGGTTGTAAAACGCACAGATCACACCAAAACCTAAACCGATTCAATAAAAGTGTCAATGTCTGATGTGCCTTTGTGAAAACGTCAGACATTTTTTCATTCAAAAGTAAACCTATTTCCAGGGTGCATTCAAGCCAAGGATGTATGTTAATCAGTTGGTGTCATTTAATTAGTGTTAATAACAGATACAGCTTCTGAAAGGTGATTATATGATACTTTTCTCTAATTAGTTATAAATTAAGTGTATTTAATAATAGTGAACAGACAACAACATGTCACCTTGAATTCTATATCATTTTGAGATTCACTTTGGTTCATTTTGACCTTCCATTGCCTTGAAAATGTTCAAGGTTAAAGGTTCAAGGTAAATGTACACCACAGTAGTTATTGTGACTTGAATAAATGCTGTTATTTTACACCAGTAAAGTGAACTTAGCATGCTTTTCCATTATCTTTGGTTATATATATCCTCTTATGATGGTTAATGTTCATTTAGACAAGTTTCTAAATAAAGAGGTTAAATAGAGAGTATTCCTGACCTGAATGATCAAAACACTCGATTTTAGAAAGTTTCTTTCTACTGCAGCTCTCGGTGTGGGTGTAGCAATCCCACTTTTGTGAGGAACAGCCAATCAGAAGAAAGTTGACTTAACTGTAGAGAAGCTAAAATAAGTTGTCTTCAGACAGTGAGTGAAATGAGAGGCTGCATATGGCCTAAAATATATACAAGCTGTCTGAACTGTGGAGCCGGAAATACTGTGTGACACCGCAGAGAAGGTTCGCTTTACAGGATTTCTGTGCTACGTTTTAATCAGCAGTCACTGTGGAACAAATAAGAAACGTGATCTGGAAGAGCAAAGAGTAAACTTTCTCCTCTTTGAATACACTACTTGAATACATAGTATCTCTTCATGGCTGTCGTCGCCTCCAGTTGGATAACCCATCACCCTGTCTGACTTCCTCAGAGAGCGGTTGCTAGGCGATGGGAGGTCGCAGCGCTCCAACAGTCTGTCCAATCAGAACTTCCAGGCCAAGCTGACATTGCAGATTACCAGGGACCCGGTCCTGGACAGCAGCACTGGACATGGCTTCACCCTCACCACAAACGCACCCCTGCTGGTCAGGGACATCGCCACAGGTACATCGGCCGTGCAGTGGCTGTGAGTTAGCGTTACCAAATTGCCACCTGCTTTATGCAATTTTCGCTGCATGCAGCAAGCATATTTACACTTTACCACTCTCTCTCTATCTCTCTCACACACACATAACACGCACACACACATTCCTGGCATTCAGGCCCCGGGGCACGGTGCCAGAGAAGCCACGAAAACAACAGAGCCACCTGCTCATCCTTTCTAAATTCAATCACTTTTCATTTATGCAACTTTGATGGGGGATAGAGAGACTGATAAAGAGAGACAGAGTGCAGGGGGGAGAGAGGGAGAGATGCTGATCCATTACTTTATGTCTATCCTGTAAAATAAGCTGATAAATGCAGTGAGGAGGGTCCCACCCTGCCACTAGCGCTGTAGCTGCTGCCAAGGAAAAGGAGAGACGAATGAGATAGGGAGAGTGAAGTGATAACAGAAGACAAGATTTAATTGAGAGAGAAGATGCCAGCAGGAAGACCCAGAGGGAAATACACAACCAAAGTGCAAACATGGCTAAAGAAAGCAAAGTAATGAGCGTGAAAGTGTACAGAAAGTAGAGAGGGGATGAACAGTTGGTGACACTTAGGGATTGGGAATAGTCAGAGAGGCCATGTTGGTAGATGCTGAAGGAAAGTGAAGGATGATGAAGTAGGGTAGAAAGAGGAAGAGGAGGAATCGCTATTATGAAAGCTTAACAGGAGGGGACTTTGGCTTTTGGGTGTGTGTGTTTATGTGCAAAAGCTTGCCATGCTGTACGGCTTGCCTTCAGTGGGTCACAAATCAGGGACAGACGGGGCTTTGCCAGGCAGACTGGGTGTGTGAAAATTTGTGGGTGCATGTGTTTACGTGCACAGATGCTCAGCGTGTCTGTGTGCTTGTGTGTTAGAGTAAGCTGAAACTGCTGTGCCTCAGTCGTGCTCGCTTGCCTGAAGACAAATGAGTATAAATAGCTACAGAAAGCAGAGCCGAGCCGGGCTGGAAGACACCCAGAATAACCTTAACCCTTCACGTCCCGGAGAGCTCAGCCGAACGCTGTTGAGTCAGCCATATTGAACAAGCACGTGTGTCATTCTGTGTGTGTGTGTGTGTGTGTGTGTGTGTGTGTGTGTGTGTGTGTGTGTGTGTGTGTGTGTGTGTGTGTGTTTCCCTTTGTCTCCACGTACGCAGCTGTGGGTTTTTTTTGTTTTATGCAAGCACTCACTCTTTTCATTGTGTGAATTTGTGCATCTGTGTGTGTGTGTTGATGGGAATGCGTGTGTTTAGGAAGTCCTGCAGATGGGATACTATTCCCAGGGGACCAGGTGCTGCAGATTAATGATACAGCGATGGAGGATTTGAGTGAAGAGCAGGTGGAAAATGTCTTAAGGTGAGGAGATCCATCTATCTACAGTTGTGGTCAGAAGTTTCCATGCACTCATCATGGGCATGAATCTCAGGGTAATTTGGGGCTTTTAATATTTTATTTGAACTTTTCTTTTTCCAGGGTTGAATTAATGCCTTTAAAGACTTTTGAAAGCAAGAATTGGGTGCAAAAAATCGAATTTATTTTCCATTTTTCTAAATCACACAGGATCAGTGGTATCCACACAGGCTCAAATATATAGCCCAACTAATATTTGGTTAAATGTCCCTTCTGCAACTTGTACTTCAACGAGATGCTTTAGGTATCAATCCACAATCTTCTGGCATGATTCTGGATATTTGACCAGTCTTTTTGGTAGAGTTAATATAAATGATCTGGTTTCCCTTCCAAAACTACTTTTGAAGTGTTTGGCTTGTCTATGTGGGAAGCTGCCTCTTTCTTGGTCGCCACCCTCTCAGTTCAAGGTGTTTCAGCAGTTATCAGTTCAAGATTGAGCCTTGGGTCTTGGGTTTTTCCTGAACATCCTCACCAATTTCCTCTTGTTTGAGAGGGACAGTTTGGGTCTTCTTCCAGAACAAAGTGGTGACACATCTCAATAATTTGTACTTATGATCGATGATTGTTTAGAAATCTTTCCAGCTTGTGTAAATCTCAAATTCTCCTTCTTAGAAAACTGTAGATTTAAGGGACTGTATGTATATAATTCAGCCTGTATGTGTACTTTCGATTATGTGTAAATTAGAGAAAATTCAAAATAAATTCTATTCTCGTTTTTCACAGTCATTAAAGAAATCAATGACAATTATTTCAGTTGTTTTCTGGGATTTTGACGCTGATTCATGTGTGACTGCGGGTGTAGAAGGCTTAGTGAGTTAGCGGTAGAGGTCAGAGCAGAAGATGCTGACTTAATAGCTGAGCAGAAAGGTTATGATCCCTCCTCCGTCTGTGTGAATGAATGCTTCTTCTCTGTGTTCAGGAACTTGGAGGATTGTATCAATGTGACTATCCTGCGGCACATGACAGTGAGTACAAAGAAGACATTAATGAGCTCCTCACTACACAGTCTGTATGCCATCGCTCATTTAAACATAAGCTGTCTGTGTGCTCCCAAGCATGTGACTCTTAGCTTGCCTCTTCTGACTGGATTAAGCACTTTACATTGTGCTGTGATGTATGTATCGACCGTCTGAGTACAGCTCTGAATGTTTGCATTTTAAAGCCTGCTGGCGTCAGTGTTACTCATGTGTGTCTTAGCCCATGCTTCATCCTTCATGTACAGTAATGGTGCTGATGTGTGTGTGTGCTACAGAATCCCAAGTCATCCATTATGTCAGCAGAGAAGAGAGCTCGTCTGAGGAGTAATCCAGTTAAAGTGCGCTTTGCAGAGGAGGTGGTGGTCAATGGGCACACTCAGGTGAGAAAACCTTATCTGATACAGAAGGAGGCTGCCAAACAAAAAACAAGCATTTACTGTAAGGCTACAAGCAGCAGTCAATTCACAGTCTTCCACATAATGAAATATTCTTCATTAGGGCTTATGGGCTAACATTTCTTGCAATCATTTAATATTTGATCTTTTCTCATCTGATATCGATTATGTCTGACCACATCTCTCACTTCTTTCCACCAGGGAAACTCTCTTCTCTTCCTGCCCAATGTTCTGAAAGTCTATTTAGAGAACGGACAGACCAAGGCTTTCAAGTTCGACAACAACACCACCGTCAAGGTATGTAATAAACAGGATTACCGGCCTAGTTAGAAAGTTTTACCCGAAAAGAGCATTTAGAGCTTTTACTTGGTGGCTTCATTGAGTGGCTCCATCGTATAGTACGTTACACGTTCGCCTAACCAGCAAAAGGGGGTGTGATCCTGGGGCAGGAGGAATGGGGCAAATCCATCCAGGGTTATGTTAGAAATGGCCATATCAAACACGCAAAATTACCTGCTCTGGAAGCCCTCGTGAATAGGAGAACAGCTGAAAGTAGCTCGCTCATCGGCCTGATGGACTTGTTTATCTTTTGATAGATATAGTAACTAAGTGACCCAAGAGATGCCTACATCATTCATGGTTGACATTTTTATTACATAACAGCAGTGTGCCCCAGTAATAAGAAGCCTGACAACAGCTATTTTTAGCGTAGTCTTGAGAAATAGTTCTTCTGGGTTTATAAAGGTCTTTCAAAGTTTACCTTTGGACTTTTTCACTCATATTCAGTCTAGTCCTTGTGTCTTTACACACAACAGAAAATTTGGAATAGACCAATTTCAAATTTGAATTTCAATCTATGAGAAGATAACACAGTTTGACTGGCATAAAATAGTATTTTTGCACCAACAAAAAAAACAATTAGCCAAAACCAAGGCATATCTCACCATGGTGTGCAGTGTGCCCTTAAAGAAACTGAGGAAACAGGGTCTTAATCTACTCTTCACTGTAGCCTCATCAGAAATGGTCTCAGTAGAAGGATGGCCTCCCCAGAGCGTGGACCTCAACAATATTGAAGCAGTGAGGGATCATTTTGACAGAAAACTGAGTAAAATGAAGCCAACATCCAAAGAACAGCTTTGAATGTTTTTCAAGGAGCCTGGAGAACTGAAGACTACTTAAACAAATTACAGGAAGGCCTACCTAAGAGATTTCAGGCTATGGTGAAGAATAAGGGTGGTCACACCAAATACTGACTTTCAAGCTCATTAGAACTGTATAAACTCTATTGTTGCCCTGTATATGGTATGTTTCATGTATGTTTGCATACATAACAATAAATTGCTGCACCTACTTACCATTTTCCTTGCAACATATAAAGAAATGACTCAAGACGGTCCTCTTATGAGCCAATAAAAAGCCCACACAGTTTCTTAAAACCACCACGAGACTGAGCACACAGGTGAATGTAGCTGTGAGATGCTTGGTAGGACCAGGTGGGACTATTTTGAAATTAAGTGCACCAGAAGCTAAGGTATGATTTCCCCCAAAGGTGTCACAGTGTGGGTTGGCTATAACAGTTGTAGTTCATTGGGAGATACTGTTTCTGAAAAAGAAAATTATGAAAAGGTCAGTAAGTCACCATCAGTAGGTACATGCTTCTGTCTTTATGAGCAGGGTATTATTTTTACAGCAGCTTTTGTATTTCTGTTTGTTTTCCCAGCTGAAGCAAATCTGAGACAGGGAATCAGCTTTGTCCCTTTGCCCTCAGTGGAGTGGGACGAAACATGTTTGTCTAAGAGGTGTTGGTTTTTTTGTCATTCCAGGACATTGTTCTGACTCTGAAGGATAAGCTGTCCATCCGGGCCATCGAGTACTTCGCCCTGGTGCTAGAGCAACAGTACAGCATCACCAAACTGCTGCTACTGCATGAAGATGAGCTCATTCAGAGGGTGAAGGAAAAGAATCCATGTGGAGATATCTCGTAGATATGTATGAAGATTAAATGCTACAACTTTCCACCTCTATCTTTTGTCTTCACCAGGTGGTGCAAAAGAAAGACTCCCACGATTACAGGTGTCTGTTCAGGGTTTGTTTCATCCCCAGAGACCCAGGAGACCTACTGCAGGATGACCCCTCTGCCTTTGAGTACTTCTTTTTACAGGTCAGAGAAGCTCCTTTATTTGTTGTCACCATTACGGTCATGCATTGTTTATTTCAGAGACTTTTGCTCTGAATTATTTCGCAATTAGACTTTGGTCCTTTCTCTGCGTATGTACAGAAAATAAAACTTTGTACCCACTTTATGCTGAGTGTGCTCTGAAATTCTTCGAAAATATTGCAAAAGTAGCTCTGAAGTCAACATGCAGCCCCTCCTTATAGCTTCATGGCCTTATCCCTATAACACGTTGCTCACATTCTTTAGTCCTTCTTTTGTACAAAGCAGTTACATACTTGCTCTGATGATGCTAAGTCTTGATATTGTTACATGTGGCCTGTGCGTGTTTTTGTTGCTCACTAAAGCAGTGGAGAGTGCCGCTTATGTCATGCCAATTTACTGTTTCATTGTCTTCGCCGATTGTGTTTTCCCTGTCAGTGTCAGGTCGCTGGTTTACTTACAGATATGCTGATGAGCTACGTGCTTTGCAATGTCTGACATGCAGAGTATGCTGGGACAAAAATCAGGTCACTGTAAGGTGCGTGTGTATTATGTAATACTAAAACTGTGATTCTTTCTGCCTGCAGAGTGTTGGCGATGTGCTACGGGAGCGTTTCGCGGTGGAGATGAAGTGCAACACTGCACTCCGCCTGGCAGCCCTGCACATGCATGAGAGACTAGATAGTTGTGGACAGACCAGAACCTCAGTCAAGAGTATTACGTGAGTCATACGCGTGGGAGAGTTTCCGTTTAGGGGTCACACTAGTAGGACACTGTAATTGTGGTACTTCTCATTATAGGTTTTGAGTAATAGGGCCTTGACATTTTTTCACTGCTGCAATTACTGTGATTTGTCTAGGATGAGGCAGCTCACTAAATGCCTAATCTATTAATGTGATGGGAGAGGTTTAGTGGGTGTGTGGAGGATATTTGCCCCATTACTTGAGAGTGGAAGTGTCTCAAAATGCAAAGCAAACATCCATTTTTTCTAAGGATTGCGGCCTGGTTGTCATACATTGTTGTACATTGTATATATTGTAGTACAGAGCAGTTATCTGTACATTTCTATACTTATCCCACAAGTTATAATTGTGAAGACAACTTGCAATTAATGGGGCTGAAAGCTGAACTATGACTGTTTAGTAATATCTACTGGTAGTTTTTTTTTTTTTTTGGTTTGTTTTTTTAAAGAAATAAAGCTCAGTGAAATTTCTGAATTTAACTTCCGATATTAAGTGTATCTTTGTCCTTACATTACAACCTCTTTTCACTTTTCATGCATTTCTTTGTAACATTTTATTCACTGAGTACTTTCATGCCTCTGCAAATGTGGCGTTGACAGGAAGGAGTTCGGCTTGGACAGCTTCATCTCTCCTACGCTGCTGGGCAACATGAGAGAGAAGGACCTGAGGAAAGCCATTAGCTACCACCTCAAAAAGATCCAGTCCCTGCTAGAGCCACGCCAGAAGGTAAATGGATAAGTGGAAGGAAAATGTGAGAGGTGTAAAGAGACACATAGTGACAGCAGTGACTTCAGGCTACGTTTTAGCTGAGATGTATGAGGACTGCTAATCTTCCTAAGGTTTAAAGCGGTATATGGAAGAACAGCAGCTTGGAGGAAAAATAGATGTTGAGTAGGAGGCTAATTAAAAAGGTGAATAGTCAGTATCAGGCTTGGGTAATGCCACCCACCGCCTTTTTTGTCTGTCTTGCTCATACTGTATATCTTCTCTGTGGTGTTATAGGTAATATCTGCCAATCAGGCTCGTTTGGCCTACCTCACTCAGCTGGGAGAGCTCATTTCTTATGGGGGACGGTCGTACACAGCCACAATGATGGTAAGGGCTAAAGGCCTCATGTAAATTGGTGGATCCATTTGCTAAACGATGGAAATTGCAACCAATTAAAATGACTGCAACACTTATTTCCTTTCTTCCTTCTCCTTCCAGCTTCAGGACAGGGAAGTGCTGGTCACGCTGCTGGTGGGAGCCAAGTATGGGATGAGTCAGGTCATCAACCACAAGCTCAACGTGATCTCTACGCTGGTCGAGTTCAGCAGCATCAGCCGAGTGGAGCTGCTCACGGAGTCGGACAAAGTCAGCTTGCTGCGCATCTCGCTGCATGACATGAAGGTGAGGGGGCCTTAGGTGGGATATACATGTTCATCGAGTTGCAAGGCTGTATTATTCGTAAACATATAGACGTGGCACAGATGTTCATTCACCACACTATATTCATGAACATGACACTAAATATAGGTCAAGCATTCTTTCTCTACTATACATGTGATATATAACAGTATACAGCCTAAGGCTAGCTATATATAATGTTAATTCATGAATGCAAAGGTGACTGTCTCTCCTTCTTTCTCCCACTCCATCGCTTTCCCCCTCTTACCCTTTGGCTTTAAACACTACTACTTTACCTTTTTTCTGCAATACCCTCCCCCTCTCAGCCATTTGCCTTACTGATGGACTCTCTGGCAGCCAAAGACTTAGGGTGTCTGCTGGGAGGCTACTGCAAACTCCTGGTGGATCCCAATGTCAACGTCTTCCGTCTGGGGCGCCCAAAAGTGAGGGTGCACCGGATTCCTGCTGAAGAAGGTGTGTGTGGGAGGTTCGCCGTAATAGAGGGCGTGTGCTATGAATCCCTATCAAGTGAGCAAAAACTGTTTCACTTAAAACGTATGACTTTCTGGCTTTGGCCTTTTTGATAGCCTTTTTTTCACCTCACATGTTTATTTATGTCACCATCCAGTACGGATACGGATAAAAAAAAAAAGATAAGATGTCATTTTTTTTTTTTTACTATCAAAAATTAAATATTATTCTCCTTTATGAATGCACTAACACAGCTTTCGCAATGCTTGTCTGGTGTTTGTGCACTTTCTGGGTTTTATTAGGTTATGTGTCTCGCTGCTGCAGTGACTCAGACGACTCAACAGACGAGGATGACCCGATGGATTCTCAGAATTACAAACGCCCAGACCCAGCAAGTCAGGACTGGGAAGAGAGGAGAAGAGAGGAGGAAGAGAAGAGGAGAGAGGAAGAAAGAAAAGAGAGAGAGGAGCACAAAGGCAAACAGGAAGTGAGGATAATAGTGACAACAGAAGGTAAAGGAAATGAGAGTCCAGATGAAGGAGGAGCAACAGGAAGTGGTCTGCATAAATTCAGTGTTATGGATGAAGAAATGAACCTGGACTCTTCCTGGTACCACACTGACCTGCGAGTCACCAGCAGCTTCTCCAGCTTGTCCAGCAGTTCCTTGAGCACTGCACTTGAGGAGAGCAGTGCTGCCAGCAAATCCAAATCTCGCCTTCACGGGCCGCACGTAGGCGAGGATGTTCCGAGTTTTGATGTTCACCACCCCTACCTCCTGGAGCCAAAACGCCATCAAGGGCCACGTAGACCCACTAACCTCAATTACCGTGGGAATGACAACTCTTGCCTCTGCTTTGCTGACCTCTCCAAGTCTGACTTCCTACCAAGCCCGCCTGGGGCTACCAGTGATGACGATGATGACGATGAAGAGGAGGAAGATCGGGGCGCTGAGACACTTAGACGTATTTCTAAGATTCCTAGTTCAAGAGATTTGAGAATGATTGACAGCATACCCTTTCAAAGATCACCTATTAAAAGAAAGAAAAAAAACCCTCCCAAAGTCCCAGTAAGAACAAGTTCAATTCCTGGGAGCAAAGCAGGAAAGGCTGAGAACCGCCTATCAAAGGATGAAGACAGCATGTTTCTGACACCTTCACCCAACCCCAAGCCGAATCTTTTGGTCAAAGACAATGTCTCAGACTCTGAGGATGAGTTTTTCGATGCACAAGAGAGATTTACTCCTCCAGTTCCTGATCTCTCAGGTTTGTTTACAGCATGCTTGATAACTTAGTCCCTTGATGGTATATTTATCTGTGTACTGGTGACATGTGACAGCACTGTGACTACGATATGTTGAAAGGAGACGGGACAATTGTGAGAAGATGTGTGTCGGTCCATTAATACCTGTCTTTCTGTTGTTTTCATTTCATTTTTCTCATTCTCTCACAGATGCAGAGCTGGCTGACCGACGCAATGCTAATCGTTTGAGTGGAACCTGGAACAGTCTTCCAGCTGTCTCGCGGAAAGAGCCGTCATCTCCACTTGCCAATAAAAGCCAATCCTATAAAGCCAAGAAAGAAGCGGATACACTTAAAGCCCCTTCGAATCAACTCAACAACCAGCAAGGCAGTCCTTCAAAGCCATCACAGAAACCTGATGTTAAGGTCAAACCACCATTGGCACCGAAACCACAGCTGCCTCCCAAACCTCAGATCATTCCTCCCAAGTCTCCCCAGCATGGGAGATCATATGCCCAATGCAATGGAGATGCCTCTGGACGTTTGTCGTCGGAACTCCTTGAAATGGAGCCGGACACCATGGAGTTCAAGTCGGTCACATCAGGTGGATTGCCTATGTCGTCATCCTTGATCACAGCAGTGCGATATAGCAAGCAATCACTATCACAAGATGAAGAAAAGACAAAAAGACAGGAAAGCAGCACAAAACAAAGTAAAGATCTAGAAAATGGAGCGCGTGCTGTTTCCAAAAAAGAAAAATACATTCCTGATGAATCGCAAATTCCTGAAGCTGAGGGGAAAACCAGTGGAACTGACCTGCTAACAAAGACGCCAGCAAGCCTAACCCCAATCACTCGCTCTAATTCAGGAACTAAGCTAACAATACCCCCTCCAGTGCCTCCCAAACCCACTTCACCAAGCAATCTTCACCCCTTATCGCTACCTGCCAGCTCTCCCGTCTCTCCTACTGATCCAAGCAAAGGGATCTGTAAGGATGGCGTCAGTACTCCAAATGGAATTCACCCTTGGAGCAGTCGTAATGGGAGCATCCAGTCAGGACCTAGAAGGGTCTCTCTGAGCCACGAGAGCCTTTCACCCAAAAATACAGATGCACCTCTTACAGTTACCACCTCGCTGACCTCAACCAATTCTAAAGGGGGCCTAGAAAGCAGAGAATCTGGAAGATCTGGTTCAGGATCTGACCTGAGAACCAGCTCCTCCAGTCTAGGAGGCAGGCTACCTGCCTCAGCCCTGAGAGGGAAGATTCAGGCCCTTCCTTGGTACATGACCCGTTCCCAGGAGATATTAGGAACTCTGGACTATCCGTCCACTAGTTCCATCAATGGCGACACATCTGGATTTGGCTCTGGTTTGTCTGTAGCCAGTGGCTTATCAGACCTAAACAAAACTCCTGTCAAGGACAAAGAGAGTGTGCCCTCAAAATCAGGAATCAAAGGGACCATTTTAGATGATGGAGCTGAAGTTGTCATAGCAACAATCAAAGAGGCCCAAGAATTGTCGGCACACATGAAAAAGGCCAGTGGAACAAACGGCTCCCACCCTAATCTAAGTTTTAGAGAAAATATTGCACGTAGCAGCAGCGTTTCATCAGAGCAGCCTCAATCGCGGTCTCACTCAGCAGTCGGGTTGGGAGGTGTGTCCAGCATGGAGATTGGAGGTGACTCACCGACCTCCTCACTGGCAGACAGCACTCCTCCACAGCAACACCGGGAGGCTTGTGGCTGCCGCACTGTTTACGCCAACTGTTTCAGCGGAGACACAGAGGATGGCGTTAGCTTTGATGATGAGCTCACAGTTTATGAGTTCTCCCGTCGCATACGCCCCAAACCTGTCCAGCCGGCACCTGCCCCATCTCCTACAACAACACCCTCTCTCAAACCCAATATTCTTTCACTGCTGAGGGACAACCCTCGCCCGCTGTCTACTTTCTCTACGACCTCTTCTGAACTCAGTCCTCTTGTTTCGTGTCCAGTTTCACCCACAACCTCATTCGGCGGCTCGCTTCGTTCCCTAACTAACAAGAATTATGGTGGGCTGAAAGGCGGCTTTGCCTCTCTGCGTCACGATATAGATCAGCTTCTTCTGGTCTTAGAACGAGGTGCACCTGAGCAAACAGAGCAAACATCATGCCAAGATGCAAAGCAAGATAGCACAAAGTTAAAAGTAGGGCCTGATCTAAATCATAATGGAACCGAAGACAGCCCTGCCCCAGAAGCAAGCCTAAAGTGTAATAGGATGACACCTGCTACCATGACAGAGGCCGAGAGGAGTCTTCTTCAGGCTGAGGCTCGACGGTTAGCATCTGGATGTCAACGAGCCACGCGGGTAGGCTGGGCGCCCGATGAAGCCCTGCGTTCTTTATCCAATAGTTTTAGTGCCCTGGTACAGCTGTCGGCAGCCTGTCTGCAAACAAACCCTTGCACTGGTTGTGACATGTGCCATAATACAAATCTGGTTCAAAAAGTTGAGGACAATGATGGCCAAGAGGCCATGGACAAGCTGAAAGAGATAGTGGGGCTGTATCGGGAGTTTGTTGGGGCTGTTGAGACAGCTGGAACTGGCGCTGGGGCAGTGGGTAGGAGCGGGGGCGTCAATGGGACCGTACAGGGTCAGGGAGAGGGCGACGGGGTAAGGCTGCTAGCCAAACGATGCACTGTGCTCATCTCGTCTGTATTCGCACTCACTCAGCTCTTCCGGACACCCACGGTAGAGCCCTCGGACACACCCGGACATGTACCTCTAAACTTTTGATCTGTGAACTTTTACCCACTAATAACGCACTGACTCTAGAGGTGAAGACAAGAAGAAGCAGCACAGAGCTATCTGGTGTGTAACGCTTGTGTTCTTGTACAGTAAGTGCCATGCACACCACACCACAGCACACACATCACACACACACCCACATTGAAACACAAACACCAAACACACCCCTAAAACGAAGCGATGTCACTTCGTTGCTAAACCTCTCCTTGGACGCATACGGACTATGCATTTGTACATATGAATTTTATAATTATCTCATAATTCTCTTATTTTATGATACAATATGTGTATGTATGTAATGATGAATTACCCATGTATGTATTTATGTATTTATTTTTACAATATTTGCACCATGATCTGTGACTGGCAGGTCTCTGGTGAGGAAAAAAAGAACTATGGATGTCACTGGAACTTTTTTTTTTTCCCCTCCCCTTTGAGACAGTATTACGTTATCTTTTTGCTGCTTTAAATATTGCTCCACTCCACAAGGTGTAATCTGTAAATTGTCATTTTCTACGTTTATGATTACGGTACATTTACTGACAAACTACAGGAACTATTCTGTATCTCACTTGCGAAATATAGTAATAAACTGATTTGTTTTATATGTGCAGGTTTTGCACCTTTGTAAGGATTTAGTTTTTCAACATTACAGTCACAACTATACCATTACACAGCAGGGAGAGCACTTTTGACTGTTACAGATTGCACCTTTTTTTGAGACATGTACCCTTGTGTAAACTGTTTTTCTGCCCCTTCCCGGTCCATACCTGACTTTGTGTGAATGCTTCCTGGATATAACCCCATTACCCAATCGTATGCAGTATTATAATATTACTCTAGTTTTCATCCAAAGGACACTACATACAGTATATATTTTCTGGGAATGTGTGGGTGAGGTCCACCCAAACAGGGGACCTTATTTATGTAGTTTTTTTTTTTTTTTTGACGAGGCACAAGAGTGACTGTTAAACTCTATCCAGATGTAGCAAAGATCCAAAGTCTTAAAACACTGAGCCACAACTGTTCCCTGCCAATGTTTCGTCTTTGGGTGCACCACTTTATTAACTGAGTACTGACTGATGGATGGGCTGATGGTCAATGCTGGGGTCAGAACTGTAGATATACATTTATATCTCTGTGTCCTATTCTGTCCCTACTTTAGTTTATGGCTATGCAAACATAAACCCCTCAACCCCCCCACATACTCTGTTGTTTTTTGCGCTAACATTAAAAACAAACAGCAGCTGCATTATGTTTGCTTGAATATAATGGATGCTTTCTTTGTTTGGAATGTTGGTTTTTGTCTTGTTTCTGGAAAACTTTCTGCATTAAGGAATGCAACATTTTGCAAGGTTGCATGGCATTAGCATTTTGTCAATATAAAGACTTCTGTCTATACTGATGTCTGTGAACTTTCAGTAAAAGGACTACGTTGCTCAATCGGTTTGCTGATGTACAGTGTTCACTTATCAGCTCCTCCATATCACATGACGCCATCCGATTTGAAGGATTTACTCGAGCCACCTACAAACAACAGGAAGCTAATTAAGCCAAATCAGTCAGCGGTTGCTTATTCAAATATGATAAGGGGATTAGCTGAAATAAAGACTGCTTAAGTGCTGAGAAACAGCTGGTGAGGGGAAAGGTAGTGTATTTAATCTTCCAGACTGATGACTGAGGGAAATTTTGTTAAGGTAGTTGTGCAGCCATCACCATGCTAACGTCAAGACGTTGTGTCTCAGGAGGGTCTCCTGTTGTTCATTAGGCTGGCTCCATCAGTAAAGAGTGCCTGTGTCACCAACTCTTTCCTGTACGGGAACATTGTATGAACAGCATTTCATAGTCAGAGAGTCCACTGTGTTTCTACAGAAGCAGCCACTTTTCCATCCCCACATAAAACATGAAGTTAGTGTACCAAGAAATGTATTGTTTGGGAATAAATGAAACACTGACCTTAATAATGCTGTCTTGAATATTTGGGAACTGTGTGTACTTTCATTTACCAACAAGCAATTCATGAAGCTCCATTCACAAATATCGAGTGTTATTTATGAGATCATAAGAGATATCACTGCACACCGATATTCAACCCCATGGTGAATATTTCACTTCAGCAGATAAACTAATATTTATGAATCTCATAGCCTCTGTACCATCTTTACGCTCCAACTCCAAAAGTCTTGGGTCACCCCTTATTTCTTTATATGTTGCAAGGAAAACTGTAAATTGGTGCAACAATTTATTGAAATGTATGTAAAGATACATGAAACATACAGCATAAAATGCAAAAACTGAGTTTGCACAATTCTAGTGAACTTGAAAGTCAACATTTGGTGTGACCACCTTCATTCTTCACCATAGTGTGAACTCTCTTAGTAGAGTAAATTCTTTAAGTAGTGTTCAGGAATGGTTCTCCAGGCTTCTTGAAGAAATAGCAAAGCTATTATTTGGCTATTAGGTGCCTTTTGCTCCCTTCTGTATCAAGATGATCCCACCCTGCTTCCGAAAACGATTGCTCAAGAGCAATATAACAAATCTGGTTTATTGGAAGCATAGTATAAAGAAATGAGGGGTGGCTCAAGATTTCTGCACAGTACAATAACGAATGAAGATTGTAGGATTGTTTTTTCAGTGTTAATTTCCTACAGTTTCAAGATGGCAGTGTTTGTCTATGCATGAGGCCACCCCCTCCCCTTTTTGCTTTTTTGGTACTGGTCTTCAAACTATGTGGAGAGCCAATTAGCAGAGTTCAAGCAATATTTCTGCTACTATGATTAAAAAGGATTTTTAGATAAATTTGCACATAAAAAAAAGTTAGATTTCATCTAAGACAGCAGTCAGAAGGACACTTGATGTGGTGCAAAGAGAGCTGAGAGGCTTTGAAGCAACAGCAGTTCAGCGCTTCTTGATCTAAAGTCCCTCTGTCAGATTGTCCTTAATCTGATCATCATCTGCTGTCAGACTTCTTGACACAGCAAGCTAGAAAGTGGTACTCTGTGCTGACCCAAAACTCAGTCTCACAGTGCTGACTTGATGTCATTTCTTTTAAACAAAAATCCTTGACAACACTTACGCACATTTCATAAGTGTTGTCACTTACAAAGAAGGGATTATAATTAATAAACGGGAAAAACAGGTCGAATAGTTTACACATTATCATTGTATGACTCATAGGTACAGAGCAATGAGGTCACAAAACAGACACAAAAACTGTTTCATAACATATGTGTGTCTCAGTTACGTAAAGGAAAATCTTTCTTCTCTCTAGGTGAAAAAATGACAGTCAGCTCATTTTTCCTGAAGTACTTCTGTATTTATTCAGGTTTTAACTGAGATTTAAAACATTTTAGCACAATTACTAACGTGACATTTCATTTTCGTAGTGATCCAGAAACTTTTGCTTCAGGAAAGTGATAAACAGCGTTATTTGATACACTTTTGAAGAGGATATTAGAATGAAAAGACTTGAAGAAATAGGCCGAGTGATCCATTTACATGGCAGCTTGAGCTTTTTGTGCCACTGAACATTACCCTCTGTCCCCGTCTTCTCTCTGTGCCACTACTATGAAGCCTCTCTCTCAAGTGTCCAAGCAGCATGCCTTTCCTCTTCGGGTTGTCGAACTCAGCAAGAGCTGCAGTATGGTGACTGCAGCTACTCAAGCTTGAAATCTGAGCCCATTATGTCAACAGATGTTACAGACAGAGGGGAGAGCAAGCGTGACAAGAGAAGATATTAAAGTGAGAGCAAAAGGGGGGAGAGATACTGCCATTTATTTTATTTATGTAAGTTTTAAAAAAGGAAACAACCAGTGAGGAACATTTGTCTCATAGCCAATAAAAGAGCAGTAGTGATGCAGAACTCAACCACAGCTCTTCTTCTCCTATTTGCCATCTTACACATCAAGACTGTTTTTTTTCCTCCCTGTATTTCAATTAAAAAAAAAAAAAAAAAAAAACTGACAAGAGAGTACACCACAGGGCACTTATCAAAACACACACACACACACACACACACACACACACACACACACACACACACACACACACACACACACACACACACACACACACACACACACACACACACACACAAAAAAACCCCCAAAATAAACAAAAACAAAACCACAAAACCAAAAAAAGGAAAAGAAAAAAACCCCACACACTGGCAATAGCACTTCAGAAAATAAATCAAGACAAAACATTATTTAACAAAAATGTCAATTAACTGACTCACGTGTGAAAACTGAGACCTTTCTGTTGTAAAAAATAGAAAAAAGGGAAAAATCTTCTTATTTCTTTGTTCCTTTTGTTGAAAATTCCTAGACTTTGTGCACTGCTAATACTGATTTCAACAGTCACTTAAACATTTGCCGTCTTATGTCTTACTTCAATCTGAACTGGTGAGCACAAGAACAATGCTCTAAACATGGGGAAAAAGCACAAAACTGTTTAAGTGGCAGAACTTCTCTTCACAGGAGGCGGCGCTCTTGGACAAACAAACATCACAGCAAACAGCATGTCCACAGAGAGGGATTCTCCCACAAAACAGGAAATCACTCAAGTTTTAAAGTTTCCTTTTAAATCTTTGAAAAAGATTGATGGAGCTTTGTGTGCGTCCTCAAACTTTACAACACAGACCAAACACGGGCATATTAACTGGACCCTGGCACAAGTTTTGCCTGCTTTTAACACTTTGACAACAGCAGAAAGTAACAATAGCAGGCAGTTATCTTACAGTGACTGTTGGCCCCAGTCAGAAGTACAACTTTACTGTTATCTTTTAGTTCTGGAAATGTTGGACAGCAAGTGCACCGACTTTACTTTACAACCTCTCATTTGTCACTTTAGACTGGCTCTGTTCCTCCGCTCAACACCCCTCCCTTAAAACACTTTCTCTTCCAATCTAGATCTCATTTTTCCTCTCCATTCCTCTTCTCATAAGAGCTTCAGCAGCAGCTCATAGGTGGCATTGATGATCCCCCAGGAGAGAAGAGAGCGATGGTAGTTGAGGTGGGCTCCTCTGAACAGCATGGCTATACTGCCACCCCTCTCTCTCCACACTGTTAACAGCACCTCTCTGCAAGGATTGAAGGCTCCACCCACCTGAGACTGAGCCCGCGATTTGACGACATTTAATGGGTAGAACATGATGCCAAGGCCTGCCCCCAGCAACCCTCCGCAAACAAAATCATTAACCAAGTTACCTGCCTTGCTAGTAGCTTCTGGGAGCTGCTCTTTAATGGGTCCCCTGAGCCCAAAGAAGAGAACATTGCTAGGGCCATTGCGCAGTAGTATGGGCACGAGGCCACGGTAGCACTCTCTCACACCATACTCTGTCACAAGTGTCCGGAAGGTGTGTGCTGTGTTGTTGAAGCGCCCGTGGTGCCGGTGGTCTTGTAGGAGAGTCTGCACACGCTCAAACGGTGTAAGGATGGCCTCTGCAGTTCCTGCCAAAGCTGCAGCAAAGCTTCTTGTAATCAGCTCTGGCACGCCACTGCTCCCAGCATGGTCTAGTAAGACTCTAGAGAAGTCCTCATACAAGCCAAACATGATGGCTACTGTAGTGCTCTTTTGGAGAAGTGGGGGAAGTAAGCCCCGATAAAGATTCCTCAGTCCATCCCTCTGGAGCTGTCGCACCGCATCGATGGCCAACACGCCATGCAGCTGTTGGCGGAAAAGGACTTTCTGGATCGGAAAGGTCAACAATATATTGGTAAAAGCTGCAAGGGAACCGCAAACATAGTGCTTCCCTTGAGGTCCAAACCTGGCGGTCAGAATGCCAGCAGACAACAGGGAATGGCCTCCTTTTGTCAGGGCTTGGGTCTGAGGTGTCCGCGCTGACTCGGAGTCCATGGTGCTAACAGCCATCAGAGGCCCGGTGCACCACAGCCTTATCCTCAAGCATCACATCAACATACTTCTGTAAATTTATGAAACACATTAAAAAGAAGAAATATCAGCAGGTGGTTTTTTTTATATCTCTTCACCCAAACAAAGATATTAAGTATGACATTATTTGTGAAGTACAAATAAAAAATTTATCTGTGGCTCATATTCTCTAAATGTGGCCTAAAGCTGGCTGAACTTTTCCAACTCAATAACCTGCCTTAGACTTCTACAATTACACTGCAACAACTGCCAACTGATAAGAGTATTACACAACTTAGCAGCCTGATACGTGCATGCCACGTCATGAGGGAAGCAAACCTGTTATGTACAGACTACACCCTTTATTTGCCTTGAGCATTAAATTTAGTTATTTATACAAAACATGCAACGCATACATCTTGTAACATACAATAACAGCAGTACAAATGGATGTACCCACCAAAATTATAAGAAATTGTCAAAAACATCTTTAGTATATAAAGCAACAGAAAGGAGAAGTGGTGGTAATGGTGCAAGGTCAGGAGAGGTCAAAGGAAATCTACCAAAAGACTCTTGACACAGTTTTAAGTCAGTATTACAACACGAGACGACCACATGGCTGCTTTTGCATGAAATTGCATTGTGACATTGAAAACACCTGCAAGTTTAAAGTAACCAATATTTTTGTGTCTCTGCGCCTCTTTGTTGCAGATTTGCTTCCATGATATTTTAGAAGAAATTACCCAACTTCCCTGCGATGAAAAACGGACATTCCATATCCAAGCATACAGATCACTGTTAGAATTGTGACATCTAATCAGAAATACAGTCCAACCATCCCTTTTATTATGCTGCATCTTGCATGTTATTGCATAACTATAACAATCAGTACATTACATTTACTTTGGATATTCGACTGCACCTTCTTGCTTAAAACCTCTACATTTACTTTAAAATAAGTCATAATCTAACACAATAAGGTATTATTGTCGCACTAAATAAATTGTTAGTCATAATCTTATTTTGATCTTGATATTTTGACTCAAATTTGAGCGGAAACAAACCATCTTAACACAACCTAATCTTAGGCGAACACGCCCTCTGTGTACCGTTTCTTTAGGATTCAGTAACGTGTCGCATCAAGATTTTTCCAAGTTTTCCAAGACAAATAGCAAGACCTCTCGAACATAGAAACACTATTACTTGTTTTCTGTATGAATTACTTAGTAAGGACAAACACATCACTGAGGAGTTAGCACGCTTAGCGTAGCAGCCACACATAGAAATGATGGACTGGTTAGCTAGCTAGCTCAACGGTGCTAGTACCTGCACCCCTCGCTTACGTTTACGTTTAAGATAAAATGAGGAAGTGATGAGATATATAGTCACTGCATGCTACGCAAAGACAATTGTCCAACTAGCATGCTAAGTGGCTAGCAAGAAGAGAGTCAAACGGACAAGTGTTGATCCATGTTTGGTTGGAAATATCGTCCGCTGCCACTGAAAGTCAACAGGCAAAATAAGAGTCGCGTAGTTTTGGTAACATGAGGACCTGGCCCACAACTGAACCTTTACCTGCAGTGAAACCAGCCGCTGTCCTATCCCTGGACAGGTAGAGCGCTGCTTTCTGCTGGGTAATTGGGCCACTACTGTAGGTCGCGTCTGCAGTCCTAACAAACGCAGGTGACAGCAGCGCTTTTCCACGCCTGCGCACTGCTGTCGATCCGAAACCGTATGCATTGGGTAACGGCTGATTCGGAGGTAGTTTTGAGATTTATTTTAGAATTTATTGTATTTAACAGTGCAAACCTCAATAACTTTAGTTGTTTAAATTTTCCTGATTGTTTTTAAAGTACGTCATATCAGAATAGTCGTGTTACAATTGTTCTTATTTTTGTTGTTGTATTTTACCTGATCCGGTAGCCATTCGACGTAGCTGTCGTAAAACGACACAACGCGTCGTGACGTCACTATCGTAAAGCTAGTGAGTGCGTCGGTAAATAGAGATTTATCTTTTACTTGCTTTCGCTTCTCATTATAAGTGTAGTAGTTGTATTGAAATAGAATAGTTGGATAATAGGCGGTGGTCTGATGATCAGTTATTGCAAATATGCCGGCTGAAAACCAAATAGCTGACGCTAGCTAGCTAGCTAATGTGGCTAACTGTAACGTTACATTTGGCTGCTACATTAAAACACGCATGCATATTTTGACATTTTGTCACATCCGGCACCTAAACCCAGAAGTATAGAATGTCAGCCCAAAAGGACTGTGAGTTTTTGGTGAAAAGAGCCCGGGAGCTGGTCTCTGATGATCCCTGTGCTGCCAAAGCCTGGCTCATCACTGCCAGGACCCTTTACCCTGCAGACTTCAACATACAGGTAACGCAAATCATCTCCTCTAGCTGCAAAAGCTGTCAGTAAAAACATCTTCTTACACATCGTGTTTCTGGACCTGTTTTTACAGTATGAAATGTACATCATTGAACGTAATGCAGAAAAGACAGCTTCAGCCGGGCGGCTGCTGTACGACATGTGAGTTACATTTTTAGCGTTAATGTCAACTTTCCTATCATGAGTCTGACCTCTTACTTAGTTTTGATTTCCCTTTAGGTTCATAAACTTTCCAGATCAGCCCATTGTTTGGCGTGAGATCAGTGTTATTACAGCTGCCCTGCGGAGTGACTCTCAGGATAAGCAGGCACAGTTTCTGAGAGGTGAGAGGGTTTTAACCCTTCATTGCATGCATTAAAAAGTGTGACAATGAACAATGCTTCTTGTGAAAATCTAAAGACTATTTTTTTATTTTATTTTCAGGACTTTTTGAGACACTGCCTGGTCGAGTGCAGTGTGAGATGCTGCTGAAAGCCACGGAGCAGTGTTTCAACACTTTGGAGAAGGCAGAGATGCTGCTGTTACTGCTGAAGCGCTTTCCAGAGTCTGTGGTTCAACATGGGGTGTGTAATATTAGTATTTGCATTGTCTTTTGAAAACTATATGTAATGTTAAAAGCTATTAAAGAACCTGATGTGCTGTTAGGTCAATTTAGGAGAGACATTGCTGGAAGCAGAGGCATCAGAGAATTTGGAGACTCCTGTCAACTGCTTCAGGAAGCTTTTTGGTGAGTACATATTGTCTTTGAATCCATTTCATTTCATCTGAAAAAACAAACAACACTTGCTTCATACAGTTTTTTCCTCCTACAGTGTGTGATGTGCTTCCTTTGGTTATAAACAACATGGATATGCGTCTGCCTGCCAGCCTAATGCAGAAATATATGTTGAAAGCAGCAGAATTCTACATTGGTTATGTTACCCGTGGGCCCTCGCCGGATGGACAGATACAAGGTGAAGATACACTGTGGTGAACTTGTTCTTTGCTTTCTATTTTAGGGCTGTCACAGTGGGATCACTTTCACTCTTAAAAATTTCAGTTCTCTAGTGGGCTTTATAGTGAAGCCTTTGAAATATTTATTTTTTCTATTTACTTTATTTTTCTTGTTTTCTGTTTCAGGCTCTCAAGAAGGTGGGGCTCTGAAGTCACCGAGTGTGTCACGTGCTTCCCAGCGTTACGTGATTGATGGCCTGACAGAAAAATCGTCGGTGGTGGCAGAACCTTGGGAGAAACTGCTGGATATTCTTGCTGTGGTTGGGGCACGATGTGAGTGGCAGGGAGACAAGGGACAGAGGTAATCTATCACTTGGCCTGTCACATTGTTATTTAGCTACTGCTGTTGTTCCTGCACAAAGGTGACATAAAGTGTAGGATACTTTGCTCAGGGATACCTGATTTGTCTGATTTGGACGCTAAGTGGGGTCAGGCTGAATGCTATCTGCTACCTTCTTGTTTTATGTTCATGTGTTGTAAATGTTTGAGTGTTTAAGGACCCCCGGAAGAATGCCTTTTTTAAAATTACATATGAGTTACATTGTGGGTAATAAGTAAAAAAAATCTTAATTTAATCAAAAACAAACAAAAACAAACACATAATAAAACAAATATAATGTGCCCACATGTAAAATATAAAGAATAGATGGTTAAAATGTGGATCGTTCAATGACTTTGAAGGGATTATTTAAAATTAAATTTTTCAAAGGAATGTTTTCATGTGTTTATTTGCACTGTAGGAGTTATATTGAGATGCTGCAGAGAGTGAAGGAGCTGTGTCGCTACCTGCCTGGTCTAGAAGGAGAGACGAGGGCCCGGTGCTGCAGTCAGGTGGTCATCTGCGCTGCACTTGTCCTCTTCCGTAGTGCCTTCTTCTACGTCTCAGCTGTACAGCCTGCACTGTTCCACGGTTAGCTTCTACCTTTGTAGATCTCCATCTTCATTTAATATATCTACGGTAATCTTTTGAGTAAAATGTTACAAATAGGTTTCAGTGTTATTTTTTTCTTTTTAGGAATCAGTGGGTTAAGTTCCGGGCCGTGGATCCTTGTAGAGGATTTGAGCTCAGTGTACAGTGATGTGGAGGTGGAGCGAGGAGCACTGAAACATGCGCATAAGAAACGCAAACTAGCAGATGGAAGAGAGAAGACTATGGTGAGAAAAGTTTAGATATAAGTAAGACACTTTAATTATCCCAGATTGGGAAATTCTTTTGATTATATTTGGATCTGTGTGTCATTATAGAGCTCAGATGATGAGGAAGGTTTGGGGAAAGGCCGTGGTCGACACATTTTAGTAAACAAGAATGACATGACCAACTGGTCAGAGACTTTGGAGAGCTTTCGCACAGCGAGAGAAAGCTGGGACCTTCTTCACTCCCATGATGGTCTGGAAGCTGGTAGGAGATTTTTATGTTCAGTCATGTTGTCACTACATCAAAAGGTTGTTATCAGAACAGCTGAAAATTGTACATTTTAATGTCTCTCAAAGAGTTCAAGAAGATCTGCGCCGCGTGGAAGACAGACAGCTGGCTGTGGTTCCGAATATTCCTCACCGACATGATTATATACCAGGCAAGAGTCGTTTTTAATTTACCTTTTCTGTTTGTGACAAATCATCTGCATCCCTTTTATTTGTTAGCAGCAGCATCTTTAGCTTATTATCTTAGCTTTAGGATCAAAATATGCCATCATTTTAATACTGCTTTGAATTAAATAGCCCCGATCAACGTTGGGAAATGCAATTATTGCATAAGAAAGAACAGATTATACAGATGCAGGCACTCACTGACCACTTTGCCTTCAAAAATTCCCTGTGACATGGCATGTTATCCTGCTGGAAACAACCAGAGAAATCAGAAGATGGCTACTGTGGCAATAAAGGGATGGAGATGGTCAGCAAAAGTACTCAGTTAGGCTGTGACTTTTAAATGATCCTCTCTGGGGTTTTTTGAGTTACCATCATCTTCCTATCAGCTCAAAGCCATCTGGACCTTCGCCTCTGACCTACAGATATACCTAATAAAGTGGCTGGAGAGTGTACATTTTAAGTTATATAGAATTTAAAGAATGAGGCAAATGCACGCAATAAAACTGGTTGAAGTTGGCAGATGAAACTGGCTATTTTAATATAATTTAAATACACTTAAGCTAACACATTAATCAACATTTGGATATAATATCTTTTCTAAGTTGTCTTTGGTTATATACTGATTATGTGCTAATGTATTATCTCCAGGGACAGTACCGCAAGGCCCTCTCTAGCCTGCACCAGATGGCTGCAGTGCAGCAGCCTCAGCCTGGGCCACAGAGTCCCTCAGGTCAGGCCAGTCTGGAGCACCACAGGGCCTTCATACAGCAGGCATCCTGCCACTACACCCTGGGAGAGTACAGGGTATACACATGCACACAAACACACTCTTAGCGTACATTATTTTGGTTTTGTCAGGAGACATGCATATGCTTATATGCCTTTCTTTTTCATAAATCATGTCAAATGTATTTATACAGTATGTTTTAAAACAAATGTAGCTGAGAGAAGTGATGAACTGAATTTGGGAATGTGCACACAATATTAAGGCAGAAAACTTAAATAAAGAAAATAAAGACAGTAATTGATTGAATATTTCAACTTTTTTATTTTTATTTTATGAAAGCACAGCTGGCAGGAAATATACTTTACTGTAACATTTATTGATTCACATTGAAACTTTTGATTTGTAATTGGTCATATATAATTTATTTGTTTGTTTTTTTTTACATATATATTTACTTAAAATATGTGATTGTATAATAAAATGTTTTGCAGGCCATGTATGAAAAACAAATCAGTGACACCAACTGGCCTGAAGGTGGCACTACAGTTAAAATGGGTTAAAATGTCCTAGATTAAATCCAGGTGTTTAGAACAACTTGCATCACTTTTATTCAATTTTCTCTAAACCAAGCTGACAGACCTGGTCCATCACAGCTCTGTCATTTAGTCAGTTTTACTATATTAGTATAAGTTTCTTAGCCTAACAACATGTCCTTTGTCCAGTCAAATTGTGTGTAATAGTTTTGTATGGTGCTGTTTCTTTTGACAGATGGCCTGTGAGAAACTGCTTGAAGTTGTCAGTGGCCTACTACCCCCAAACCAGGAAGCACCAAAGACCCCAGAGGATCCGGTTAGAGTCAAGACCAAAACGAGGAAAGGTAAAAGTTTCCTGAATCTACTCACTGATTCTGTTCATGAACAGTTTTGATTTTTTTTTTTTTTCGCTAATCTGAGATATGACTACGTTTGTGGCGTCTTCATACAGACTCTGTATGAAGACGTCTGTATTTATATGTTGCTTTGAGTACTGTTAACATTCCCTGTTCTTTGGTTTTAACCAGGTAATGACTTGCGATTACTTCCATGCACCAGCAAATCTGTGCTGCCGTTCTGTCTCCAGCTGATGCTTGCCTGCTTTAAGGTACATAGACAGGATACATCTGTGGAAATAAGTGGGTGCAAGGGCTTGGATACGTTTTCTTATGCAGACTTTGAGGAGACATGCTCCGTGCTGTAAGGCTTAATGAGACTGTGACAATCTTTGTTTCCTTTTTTCCCCCTTTTTTGGCCAATCAGCTACGTGCCTTCACCGACAGTCGTGACGACCTGTCCCTTGGTCACGTGGTGGTGCTCCTGCAGTACGACTGGCCACAGGGCGAGATGCTGTTTTTAAAGGCAGTGGACAAAATCTGCCAACAAGGCAGCTTCCAGTATGAGAATTTCTTCAACTATGTCACCAGTATCCTTTTTGCCTTGATTTCTTGCCTTTATTTTGGTGTAAATAAACAGTTCTCTTTGTGATTCCTTTATGTGTTGGATGTTGGTTTCCTTAAACTCATGGTTTTTCTCAGACATTGACATGCTGGAAGAGTTTGCATACCTGCGTACTCCAGAAGGAGGTAGAATTCAGCTGGAGCTGCTGCCCAATCAGGGAATGCTGATCAAGTAAGCAACCTCCTTCCCATTATGAGCGTTTCTTTAGTTGGCATCGTGACTGCACTCTCCCTTTCTGTTGGTGTGCTTTTAAAAGAGGACAGTGCTACTGACTGATCTACATAGACAAGGCCTGTGGGAAAAATTGACCTTTTAAACTGAAAAAGCTGTAAATGGAGTGGGCGTTTATAAAGAGAAGGAGTTCATGGTTTAAGTGAAGAAAGAAAAAACTGTTTTCTGACTCCTTCGTTCATTACTGTAGAAGTTCAGACGTTTGAATGCACCCTCACTGACAGTTGTTGAATGTTGCTGTCCCTCAGGAACCCTAGCCCTGCCCTGGGGGTGGAGTTAAATACTCTCCTGCTACAAGGGGTGCAGACGATGGACAGGTACCCCAGGCCCCTCCTCCCACAGTCCCCATCCCGCCCCTACCACCCCACCAGTCACCCTTCCTTCATCCCCAGCTTCAAGGCTTGTCATCCCCCAGTTTTAATTTGGGCCTGTCATTTTACATCAAGAGTTAGTCGTTCTTTGATTTCTGTCGGCGTTTGTTTATTTGAGCCATTATTCGCCTTTCTGTGGTCATCACTGTTGTTGTTACAGAAGACGATGTTGGTGTTTTTGTATAGTGAATTTAGTTATTTTGCCTTGTCATAACTCTTGATCTCATTTCATGTGTGGACATGTTTCATGTGGTTTTGATTATTATTATAATGGAATGTTTTATTTTATGTTTTATTTGAAAAGACTGAAAATGCTGTTTGTCTGATTTATGTGTGTGTGTAAGGAAAATGTAACCTGAAGTATTTATGAGTTATTTTTATTGCATAGGTTATATAATCTAAGCCTCTGTTTATTTTAAGGTATCTCATAAAACCCTATTTCTGACCATGTCTATGTTTGCATTTATTTAAAAAAAAAAAGTATTTTTCCTCTTCCAGACACCACACAGTGACTCGAGGAATCACCAAAGGAGTGAAGGAGGATTTCCGTCTGGCCATGGAGAGGCAGGTGTCGCGTTGTGGGGAAAACTTGCTTGCTGTGCTTCACCGTTTCTGCATTAATGAGAAAATAATCATCATCCAGTCGCTTCCCTGACACCTGGACTTTAGCTTGTGAGGTTTCAGGCACAATTTAAATGCAAGTGGACTGACTTAATGACCAAGAAAGCTGATTCTCTGCAGACACATTTCCAGCTCTCTTGTCTTTCTCAGCCAGCACTGAACTCTTAACATGCAGGCTTATTCTTTACCTTCATAGTGAACTTCTCTTTTTAGAGTGTTAGCAACAATACTGATAGACAACTGCTTTCATTTTCACATTACAGTATGTGTATTTTTTCTTCATCAGTGGTACAAAGTTGATGGTAACATAAATAACCACCACATTTCATATTGTGATGTCTTGCCGGAGTCAGTAATGACAGAAAACTTAAAGTGCATTTTTGATACTTTTTGTTAGGTAATGTTTTTGCTACAATCTTGAATCAAATTGTTAGTTTGTATGGATGTTTCCATTAAATGTTACTTGAATGGTTTAAACAAGTTTATGTGTTATTTCATAATTTATACATTGCAATCATATCAGATGGTCATTAAATGCTAATTAAACAAATGAGATAAATTAACCCTAAAAGGTGCCCGGTCTTTAAAGGTGCAGGGTAGCTATGACGTATTTCCAGTGTATCCAAATACTTCTGTAGCCCTTTTTTTACCCCTTTAATCTGTGTCCCTCTTCAAGTCTTTCCTCTGCCCAATGCTCCTGTACTTGTGTGACTGGAGCATTGGGCAGGTCAGTCTGTAGGGCAGCTCTGAGGTTAGCCCAGAATAACCTTTGTTTTGCCCTGTCTTGAGGCCACTCCAGATATGTGTGGCGGTTCATCATGGACTTCAGCTGGTAGTACTTGGATGGGATTAGGTATTGAGGCAGAGGCTCAAGCAGTACCAGCACAATGCTGTCTGAGCCCAGAGTGAGACGTTGGTGGGTGGCGAAGTAGAGCTCGTAATGACACCACTCGCTCTTGACAAAGTGAGCAGAGAGGACAAACACAGAGCGCCTGCATTTCTCCACACAGCTGATGATGTTCTCAATGATCGTCTTTCCCGGCACAAAATCTTTCTCGTGATGACAGATTCTAAGCCCTCCTGCGGGGCCTTCGAGGTTGGGAAGAAGGGAATTGCGCACCCAGTCAACATCGTGCTGGCTATAAGACACAAACGCGTGGAACTCCAGACCCACCAGATCCTCGGGCCGAGCTTGTTGCAGTCTTGCACGATGTTTGGCTCTTGTCCACTGCCAGATCATGCCCATGTACCAGGGAACATCCAAACAGTGACACAGAATCACAATGGAAATAATCAGTGTCCCTGCTGGAACCAAAATTGCAACCACTAGAAGGCCAATGCTGCAGGAGACCTCTGGGATCGAGATGTCTCTTAAAGTTGAGTTTCTAACGTCCTCGGGGTATGTGCAGTAATAGCCCTGTGGCCAATTCAGCAGCTCAATACCTGATTGGTTGTTGTTGTTCTTTTCAGAATTGGTAGCGAGCTTTATGAAACCTCTGAGAGTGCAGGTACAGGTGAAGGGGTTAAAACTGACATCTAGGATATGCAGTTCGGGACAGCTTTCCAATATGTTCACAGATGGGGCATGGAGAGAATTTGACCTGAGCAGAAGCTTGTGGAGTGTGGGGAAAGTGCCACAACCTGGCAGGTCCCGCAGCCGGTTAGCATTTAGATTCAGAGTTGAAAGGTTTCTCAGTTTAAAGATGGATTGCGGAACCACCGAAATCTGGTTGTTCTGGAGGTCCAGTATCTGTGTCCCATTTGGTAGACATTGAAAAACTGACTCAGTCAAACTATTAGAAGACAGATTTATATTGGTGATGCTTGCTGGCCAGATGCACTGTGATGACTGGTCATACCCTATGGAGTTGACGCTGAGGTCCAGATGTTGCAGGGACGACATATATCGAAAACGTTGGCTCAGTATCTCAAGTTTTTTAAGACTGTTGCCTACCAGAGTCAAGTTCTTCAGGTTACGCAGGTTCTGACATTCAACTACGTTTTTACCCACCGCACTTGAGAAGATGGAATCAGACATAGCACCAAAGGAAAAATCCAGCTGGCGTATTGGACTCTGTGACTTGGGACAGGTCATGTGTATCATTGGTGCGTCAGTAATCGCAACACTCTCCACTGGCATGCTGATGAAAAAGTTGTATAAAGCCTCCTGTGAGAATTGGAAACTTGTTACCACTGCCTGGCTGGCTGTGAAAGAAATCACCTGTGATGTTTTGATCACTTCAGTTGTGTAGTGAGGAGGATTCTTTACATTCATTTCAGAAACACGAACATGTTTCAAAGTTGTATTTAGAGCCACATTTACATATTCAGTTAAGTCGTGCCATTTAATTGTTATGTTGGTGAGATAAAAACTCGTTGTGTGGATTTTCACCGTCTCTCTTAGCTGCTTACTTAGGTCTTTGTAGCCATTTATCATATTCATCATCTCCACTTCAGCAAACAGAGACAGAGCATCAGCAGTCAGATTACGGTCAATTTTTGGATTATGTCCAAAGGCTATCTGCAGCCTTTGAGCATGAACATCCTCCAGGCTGCCTGCTTCATAATAAAGTCCATCCTCTAGTAATAACGTCAATGTACGTAGTTTCACTTTAGCAATGTTCTTGAAGTCACCCACGCTGATGTTTTTTGCTCCAACTGTTAATCTTTCCAGTTTTACAAGAGAGCTGAACTCACTCCCCAATGTCATGGTAAGAAATCTGTTAAAGGCCAAATTTAGCACCAGGAGGTTCACTGTGTGTAGCAGGTATTGTTGACCTGAGAGATTCTTGAGATTGTTGTGCGACAGGTCCAGATGTTCCAGGAGAGGCGTGTCAAGAAAAGTCTGTGGATCGATCTCCTCCAAATTATTCCATGACACATTCAGGAACCTGAGGTGAGTGGTTTTTTGAAAGTCTCCATTGTGAAGCTGACGTATGTAGTTGCGAGAGAGGTCTAAAAACTCAGTCGTCTGTGGCAGGTCAGTTGGGACAGAGGAGAGGTTTTGGGATGATCGGTCTACAAAGTTGTCAGGTGATGAAGTGCTCTTCTGAAGTCCCACCAACACGGCTGCTGTCCAGAGTACGGCTGCTGTGACCCTCATTGTAGCTTGTATAAGAAAATATAGCCATTAAACGGGTAGCATTTGTCTGTGTGTCATTCTGTCTGTAAATATATAATAGCTTAAAATGATTTGAATAAATTCTGATAAAGGTTTGTAATGTTAAAAAGTGGAGTCATGTTAACAATACATTATAATTTGGTTACATATACCAGGGTTATCAAGGTCAACTTAATAATAATTAACAATATTGATCAAAAATTTAAAAAAAAAGGAGATTCTAAATATCACGTTACCTTGGATGTCTGACACTGAAGAAGAAGTCAGAAGATATGTTTAAAATTCTACTGCTTTTGTTCGTATTGCCAACATTTAGGGGAAGATACTGATGTTGTGGGATTTTAACGATCACATTATAGTTTGCATCCAAATTTCATTGCAAATTTGACCTCTGATCTCACATTTACATTTCACATCTGCCTTTCTTTTCAAGAGTTTTGGAGTCAATACAGCATTGGCTCCAAAATGCATAATAATAATGCTCGGAGTCAAGTTCGTGACATATATAATGTAGTATAATGTCATATAATATGATTAAGTGATTTGTGTCCAGTCAATTGCAAATAACTAACTTTAAATTTTAATAAACAACAAAAATAAATGCCACACATGTACTGCACCTACATGAATACAAATAAGAAAAAATAATTATACTCAAAAAAATGTCAGGTATATTAAAATGGGTTTCAAACTAAACAAATATATACAAAACACAATATTATATCCTTAAAAGTAAGAAACTACCCAGAGAGTGAGCTGCCTTAGTGGAGGTTTGCACTCTTGGAGTAGTTTTTGTTTAAAATAAATGCTGTCTACCTTTTTGTTGGCTACAATTCTCAGAAACTGCTGGGGAGAAGTAAGGATTTGACTTAACGATCACTTTATAGGAAGCAGTGTGTAACAGTATCCTTTCTAAACTTGTTTAAATAAGACAGGATTGATAAAAGCACAAATCAGGTTTTTATCATCTGAGTGATAACAAAAATCTGGTATTTGGAAATCATCATCATGTGTCTGTCATGAATAAATAAATGTGTAAAATTAAATAAATGGTTCTAGTAGCTCATCGGTCAGATGTCATGCAAATATAAAACAAAGTTTTTGTTAATTGACAGATGTCCCTTTTTCAGAATTGTCTGTAGTAGATAATGAAAAAATAAGAACTTTTCTCCCATTTATTTGTTGATCTATCAGTTAATGACTCTGGTGTAGTATGAAGTACCATGGTGGAGGTCTTTATACAGCTGACATTTCACAGAGCCACCCAGTGTGATGGATTGGTGTCTTTACTGGGTCGATTCTGCCCAGAATTTGATTTTATTTATTTCAATCTAAATCTTAAAATAAAGAAAACCCAAAACCACATTCACATTAATTCAAAGGAAAACACAATTTTATTCAAAGATGGTTAAGAGTCCACTAACCTGTGTTGCCGTCTGATGGTCACATTTTGAAGTCTCAAGTACCAAAAATATCAGAGTCACAATGGTTCAAAATCTCTATATGGGAAAAGAAATGGAAATCAGTCAAACAAAACTGACTGATAGAGGAACATGTAGCAGCAAATGAAGTCTGGCTCAAATGTGACCAAAAGGCAAGCATCAGCACTGAGTCAACAGTTGCTAATTTTAGTTTCTAAGTAACAGTAAAAAAAACATGAAGTTGAGCAGAAACAGGCACAGAAATAAAAATAAGTTCCCAGGCTCTTCATCCTCTTTTACCTTCCCTTTTTATGCAACAGTGCATTTTATGGAGAGAAACTTATACAATAATGTATATTAAAAAATGGAGATAAAGTCCAGAAATTGGATTCAGTGTATATTATTGCCTTGAGGAGGGTTTTGCTCCTGGTCTCTAGACACATTTTTGTTTGTTTGTTTGGTTTTTAACACATTTTTTTTTGTGATGGGGAAGCTATGTGTGTGTGCAGACAGATAAACAGACACACACTCGCATTAACCCAGTTCCGAGCAATGTTTTTACTCTGGCAGTGCCAATCTTGCCTTGGGTCAGCGACTGCTACGCAAAAAGCAATAGGAGCTCAATTGAATATCATCTTATAAGCCAGTGTCACTAATCTCACCTGGAACAGTTTGATCAAATTCTAAAAGAACACTGCTGATTCGGTTATAGCAGCTTCTGGCTATAAGATAACAGAAAACTGGCTGTCTTTGTACAGCAAATGTAGTTATTTTGTCTTTTCATAACACTTGATTTCATTTGATATGTGAACATGTTTCATGTGGGTTTCATTATCATGATGCCATATTTTTCTTTTTTTAATTTGAAAACATCACGTTTTGCTAATTATGTGTGTGTATAAGGAAAATGGATCCTGCAGTATTTCTGACTTACTTTTATTGCATGGGCCATATAAATTTAAGCCTCTGTTTATTTTAAGCCAGCTCATAAAACCATATTTCTGCTCATGTCTGTTTTCATTTATTACATGTATTTTTTTTTTATCCTTTTCCTCCTCCAGAGAACACACAGTGACTTGATGAATTACCAAGACTCAAGAAGGATTTCTGTTTCTGTGAGAGTGACTCAAGTGACTCATTATGCAAATGTCCTGTTTATCAGACCCGTTGCCCTGACTTCACACCTGATGAAGACCATGGAGAGTGTTATGTATTTAGTAAAATCAGTTTATAGTTTGTGGTACTACTTTCTGTTACAAAGTAGAGAACACAAAGTGTGGTGTATGTGCGCATTGATATGCCTGCGCCTTTCCTTAGACTGGTTATTAAAGTAAATTACTACAACTAAAGAAGGCGTCGTTACTTACCAGTTAAGTTATAAGAGAGAATATAACAGACTGGCGACGAGGATTAAAACGGATCCCTGATGTGCATTGGACGACAGAGAGGGGGAAATCCTTGCCAAAAAGACACGAAAAAGAGGTTAGGGCCAAAACAACTAACCCTCCGTGTGGATGCTAGCTCACCTGCCTGGCTAAAGAGAGGACGTGAGTAACATCAATTCTTTTAAGTGAAGGACGCTTATAAAAATACCGAGAAAATGTCAGGAGGCGTTGGACAAATGGACGTTTTTGATAATGGCACAGAGGATTGGACAACATATGTAGAGAGAGTTGAACAGTATTGTCGGGCTAACAAAGTAGAGGATGAGAGGAAAGTTGCTGTGTTACTGAGTGTGATGGGAGCGAAAACATACAACTTGTTGCGCAGCCTCATCACACCGACCAAACCAGCTGACAAAAGTTTCAAGGAGATCACAGAAGTGCTCCAAAAACATTTCCAACCGAAGCCACTGGTTATAGCCGAACGTTTCCGATTTCATAAACGAAATCAATTAAAGAATGGATTTGGCATGCCTGGAACTGTACACAATGCAAGAGAAAGATAATGATGCAATATGGCTCACACCTAAAATACAAGGGATTGAGTTACAGATGGAACTGGACACTGGGTGTGCTCTCTCACTGATTTCATATGAAGATTACAGAAACAAATTCCTAATCTGAAACTGAAGCACACCTCAGTGAAACTGAAAACGTACACAGGTGAAAGAATAACTCCTCTGGGAAAACTAAAAGTGAAAGTGGAATATGAGAAAAAGAAATGCAACCTGGAACTTTATGTTCTGAAAAATGGAGGTGTGCCATTATTTGGGCGTGACTGGTTGAAACACATCCACCTCAACTGGAAAGAAATAAAGTCAATGAGACTAGAACGAGGCCTGAGTGCAAATTCTGTAGATGAAAGACTGAAACAGATCCTTAATAACCATGCCCAGGTGTTCAAAGATGGAATCGGCACCCTGAAAAATATTAAAGCACAGATCATACTAGAGGACAATGCAAAACCAAGATTCCACAAGGCATGCCCTGTACCTTATGCTTTACGCCCTAAAGTTGAAGCAGAGCTCCAACGCTTGGAAGAGCAAGGAATACTTACCAAGGTGGAATGGTCAGATTGGGCTACACCAATAGTATCAGTAAGCAAGAAAGCAAGTGACAGTGTGCGGATCTGTGGTGATTTTAAGGTTTCAGTGAACCCAGTTCTCCGCATAGATCAGTACCCACTTCCACGGATAGAAGACATATTCACAGCAGTAGCAGGTGGCAAACACTTTTCAAAAATTGACCTTGCCCAGGCTTATCTCCAGATGGAAGTAGAAGAGACATCCAGGAAATATCTGGTAATAAACACTCACAAAGGCCTATATCAGTACAACAGACTGGTATTTGGTATCGCCAGTGCCCCAGCAGTATGGCAACGTGCCATGGATCAGGTCCTACAAGGCATTCCAGGAACACAGTGTTTTCTGGATGACATAATCGTCACTGGTGTTGATGAGGAGACTCATCTGGCTAACCTAACAGCAGTCCTGGCCAGGCTAGAAAAATATGTACTGAGAGCAAACAAAAACAAATGTAAGTTCTTTAAGGATGCCATTGAGTATTGTGGACACAAGATCGACAGACATGGGCTCCACAAAACCAAGGACAAAGTTGAAGCAGTCCTGAAGGCACCAGAACCTAAAAATGTGAGTCAGCTACGCTCTTTCTTGGGCTTAGTTAATTATTACCACAAGTTTCTACCAAACCTTTCAACAGTCCTTCAAGCGGTCAATGAAAGCCAGTCGCACAGAGGGGAAGGCGCTACAACAGAAAATAGACAATTTCTTACTGGCTTACAGGAACGCCACTCATGCAACAACTGGACACACACCTGCAATGCTCTTCATGGGACGGAATCTGAGATCACGTCTAGATTTGCTGAAACCAGACATTCGCAAGGATGTCCAAGATAAACAGTCTTCCATGGTGGAAGCAACAAGAAACAAAACTAGATTCTTCAATGTTGGACAAAAAGTTCTCGCCAGGGACTACAGAGACCCAAGTCAGAAATGGCAGCCTGGCACGATTCTGTCACGGACCGGACCACTGACATACACTGTAAATGTTGGAGCCAACTTAGTCTGGCGTAGACATGTTGATCAGATTGTAGATGCGGAAAGTCACATGGTTCCACAGCAACCTGAGAGCACATCTACACCTCAAGATTCAGAAGAGTTTGCCCTCGCTTCACCACCTGAGGTTCAGGATTTACGTAAAACTACCAATGCTCAAACACCTGAACTTCCCACACAGAGCACTATGGAGTCTGACCAAACAGGCAGACGGTACCCTGAGAGAAATCGCAGAGCACCTCAGAGACTGAACTTATAGGTTTCAAGTTAATTTTGTAGGAAAGCAGTTCAAATGTTTAAGAGGAAACAACCTACCTCCATGTTGTAAATCACTGAGTAGGTGTCATATTTCAGTTCAAGTTAAATTATTGGTTTACAGCATTTATCTGAAAATATTTTGATTGTTTGGTACCTATTGTGTTCATCAAAGTTGGATGGGAGGAACTGTTATGTATTTAGTAAAATCAGTTTATAGTTTGTGGTACTACTTTCTGTTACAAAGTAGAGAACACAAAGTGTGGTGTATGTGCGCATTGATATGCCTGCGCCTTTCCTTAGACTGGTTATTAAAGTAAATTACTACAACTAAAGAAGGCGTCGTTACTTACCAGTTAAGTTATAAGAGAGAATATAACAGAGAGTATCATTCTACACCACCTTTGCCCACTAGTCGGGAGAGATCTAGACTCGCTGCAGTTTACCTACCAGCTGAACATCGGGGCGGATGACACTGTCACGTACCTGCTGCATCGGGCCTTCTCTCATCTGGAGAGCACCAGGTGCACACTGAGTCATGTTTTTTGATTTCTCCAGTGCCTTCAATACAATCCAACCCTCAGTGCTAAGGGAGAAGATGCAGGGAGCTGGAGTGGACCATCAGCTGTCCTCATGGATTATTGACTACCTCACCAGTAGACCCCAGTATGTGAGGCTGCGGGACTGTGTTTCTGAGGTGGTAGTCTGTAGCACGGGGGCCCCACAAGGAACAGTACTCGCCCCTTTTCGCTTCACCCTGTACACTGCGGACTACAGTTATAACACGGACACTTGCCATCTCCAGAAGTTGTCAGATGACACCGCCATTGTGGGTCAGGTGTCGGAGGGAAATACAGTGGGGTCGTCAATGACTTCGTCAACTGGTGCGAACAGAACAGATCTTTGCATCAATGCCAGCAAGACAAAGGAGCTGGTGATTGACTTCAGCAAGAAGCCACCCCCTATTACACCAGTGAACATCCAGGAATTGGACATTGAAACGGTGGAGGAGTACAAATACCTGGGTGTTCACCTCAACTACAAACTGGACTGGTCCACAAACACAAATGCACTTTACAAAAAGGGTTTAAGTCGTCTCCACCTGCTACGGCGGGTGAGATCCTTCAGGGTGAACAGGACACTCATGAGGACATTTTCCGACACTGTGGTGGTGTCTGCTATTTTCTATGCTGTGGTCTGCATGAGTGGTGGAATGGCAGAGAGGGACAGGGGGAAACTCAACAAACTAGTCAGGAGGGCCAGCTCTGTCCTGGACTGTCCACTGAAGTCCATCGAGCAGGTTGGGGAGGAGAGGATGTTGTCTAAGCTAATATCCATCATGGACAACACCTCCCACCCCCTGCATGAAACTGTATGAGCACTGAGCAGCTCATTCAGCAGTCGAGTTTTACACCCACAGTGTAGGAAGGAGCGCTACCGCAAGTCATTCTTACCAGCAGCTGTCAGACTCTATAATGCAGCTTAACATTCTTTTGGTCATCTTACTCACCAGCTTGTTTGTTTACCACCTTGTGTCTTCCTTTTATATTTTATTGTCCTTTGCTGTAAGAGTTCTGTAACACCGAAATTTCTCATCCGTGGGATAATAAAGGTTTATTCTATTCTATTCACACCCCGTTCTCTGTTTACCATCGGGGAAGGGGGTGTACGGAGGAATTGGCCATCTGATTGGGGTCTGGATGTGGGGCCTCCCTGCTGCTGGGGGCGGGGGCGGCCTGCTTGTCTCCACCCCAGGGAACAGGGTATCATCTCCTGGGTCTAGGTACCATCACCTCTCTGAGGGTGAAGGTGCCTGGACCTAGGGTATAGAGTATGTTTAGGGATTGTGAGTGTGTGTACAGTGTCCATTTATGTTTGTCTCCACGTTTGGCGAGTGACAAGTATTTGTATATGTGCGCATGAGAGTGGGAATGTACACTTGTGTCTGTGTGTGCCTGTTTGTCTGTGTCTATATGTCAGGTCAAGTCTTAGACTCCACCTCTCTGGGAACATCTCAGGCCCTCCCAGGTGTGGGGGCCTATCTCCCCCACCACACTATCTGTCGTTGGCTGATGCCCTCAGACATTGGTGCATTGGTGGTTCTGGGTGTCTGGGGCCGGGCGCTCAGGTATGTACCGGCTCACTCCCGGTGGCTACCTAGCGTGTAAACCAACTGATTACATTTTAACATTCTACTAGAGTTTATTCATTCATTCAAGTGTTAAAGTCTAATGTGAACTTCAAAGAAAGTTTCAATGACGCTGGCCAGCAGCAATTGACAGTAGCGTTGAGCAACTGAAAAGTTAAGGATATCCTCAACAACTTACCTTGGTACCAGAAAAGAGTCATTTTTGTTGCATCTTTGTGCTGCCATCCTGCCCTGGTTAATATATCATGATGACCATGCTATCTTACCATTTTTGACAACAAAAGTTTCTCATTCAACTTGAGGGTTTTTTTTTTGTCAGAAGATGCATGATTCTTCATGACTCTTCCATGGCAGCTGATATTTCACACACATGGTCTGGAACTGATTAGTTTCAAATTCACTGCACAGCAGGAACTGCAAAATGACACTGACCCTGATAATAACTCTTTCTTCAACATTAAAATCTGTTTTTATTACTCCCTGGACGACCAGTTTAATAGCACCATCACACAAGATAAATTTTCAATACTTCACAGTTTTACACTTTAATAACAACAGAAGCCTGTAGGCCAACTTTCACAACATCAAACATTACCCCAGTCACTTTGCACATATTTTAATACAATAGCTATATCATTTGAAATGTGTCACAACTGAAATTTTTATATGAAAAAAGAAAAAGGTTATTGTAATTTGTAGAACAACAGGCTCTAGTATAGTTGCATTTAATAGTTGGAAGAAAGACCTGGAATAAAATTTTACCAAAAACACCCACAAAAATAATGTTTATCTTTGGCAATGTCGATACTGATTTGTTGAATCCAAATTAGCACAAATCAACAGATGATTTTATCAACATATACAATATATACAGACTCAACTTATGTCCTAACCTCATTAGACCCGGCTGAATTCCTTCTCATTGTGTAACATATATTTACTAATAAAGAACATTCTAGAGAATAATATACTAAGTGCATTATTTAAAAAATGATATCAGTTACAACGTACCAGTATTTAAACGAACTGTTTTTAATGTAGCAATTTTCTACTCTGCTTGAGCACTCAAAGCACTTAGTACAACACATGCAGGCATCCATATAATCTAACATTCACTCACACTCCAGTGAATGCATTGCAGTTCAGTATCTTGCAGAATGATACTTTGGCATGATTTATTGGCAATGATTTATTGAATCCAAACAAGCACAATTTGACAGCCAAGCATCGAACCACCAGCTTTCCAATTGGCAGACAACTTGTCAGGGATATCCTTGTAAAGTAATTTCCCCTTGTGTTCTACATAGTTGTTAAATTCGCAATTTACAGTTTACAGGTGAAGATTTTTCCGCAATTTTTGTGAATCGCCTGTTTTTAACTTAAATAACTTATAGAATGCTAATAAAATAGTAAATCAATCAATCAACATTTCATAATTTATGTATATCATGTCAGAGCTTCATTGACTAGAAAAAAAAACTATAATTTTTTATATTTTTTATATTATTATTTCTTCTTTTAATTCATGCTACCTAGAAGAGTGGCATGGTGGTGAACACTGTTGCCTCACAGAAAGGTTCTGGGTTCAAATCAACCATCTAACTGGGGCCTTCCTGTGTGGTGCTTACTTTTTCTACCTGTGTCTGCATAGGTTCTCTCTGGGTATTCCAGCTTCCTCTCACAGTCCAAAGTCAAGCAGTTATTGGTGTTAAATGGTGAATCGAAATTGTGTTTATGAGTATGAATGATTGTCTATCTCTATGTGTTAGTCCTGTGACAGGCTAGTGACTTGTACCCAGCATCTCACCCTATTTCAGCTGGGATATAGGGTAAACCTGAATTGGATAAGAGGAATAGATGGAATAGATAGGGTATTAGGTGACCATGTCTTTAAAGATTCAGGGTAGCTACGATGTATTTCCAGTGTATCCAAATGCTTTTGATGCCTCTTTTTACCCTATTAACCCCTGTCTCTCTTCAAGTCTTTCCTCTGCCCAATGCTCCTGTACTTGTGTGACTGGAGCATTGGGCAGGTCAGTCTGTAGGGCAGCTCTGAGGTTAGCCCAGAATAACCTTTGTTTTGCCCTGTCTTGAGGCCACTCCAGATATGTGTGGCGGTTCATCATGGACTTCAGCTGGTAGTACTTGGATGGGATTAGGTATTGAGGCAGAGGCTCAAGCAGTACCAGCACAATGCTGTCTGAGCCCAGAGTGAGACGTTGGTGGGTGGCGAAGTAGAGCTCGTAATGACACCACTCGCTCTTGACAAAGTGAGCAGAGAGGACAAACACAGAGCGCCTGCATTTCTCCACACAGCTGATGATGTTCTCAATGATCGTCTTTCCCGGCACAAAATCTTTCTCGTGATGACAGATTCTAAGCCCTCCTGCGGGGCCTTCGAGGTTGGGAAGAAGGGAATTGCGCACCCAGTCAACATCGTGCTGGCTATAAGACACAAACGCGTGGAACTCCAGACCCACCAGATCCTCGGGCCGAGCTTGTTGCAGTCTTGCACGATGTTTGGCTCTTGTCCACTGCCAGATCATGCCCATGTACCAGGGAACATCCAAACAGTGACACAGAATCACAATGGAAATAATCAGTGTCCCTGCTGGAACCAAAATTGCAACCACTAGAAGGCCAATGCTGCAGGAGACCTCTGGGATCGAGATGTCTCTTAAAGTTGAGTTTCTAACGTCCTCGGGGTATGTGCAGTAATAGCCCTGTGGCCAATTCAGCAGCTCAATACCTGATTGGTTGTTGTTGTTCTTTTCAGAATTGGTAGCGAGCTTTATGAAACCTCTGAGAGTGCAGGTACAGGTGAAGGGGTTAAAACTGACATCTAGGATATGCAGTTCGGGACAGCTTTCCAATATGTTCACAGATGGGGCATGGAGAGAATTTGACCTGAGCAGAAGCTTGTGGAGTGTGGGGAAAGTGCCACAACCTGGCAGGTCCCGCAGCCGGTTAGCATTTAGATTCAGAGTTGAAAGGTTTCTCAGTTTAAAGATGGATTGCGGAACCACCGAAATCTGGTTGTTCTGGAGGTCCAGTATCTGTGTCCCATTTGGTAGACATTGAAAAACTGACTCAGTCAAACTATTAGAAGACAGATTTATATTGGTGATGCTTGCTGGCCAGATGCACTGTGATGACTGGTCATACCCTATGGAGTTGACGCTGAGGTCCAGATGTTGCAGGGACGACATATATCGAAAACGTTGGCTCAGTATCTCAAGTTTTTTAAGACTGTTGCCTATCAGAGTCAAGTTCTTCAGGTTACGCAGGTTCTGACATTCTACAAATTTATCATCCACCACACTTGAGAAGATGGTGTCAGACATAGCACAATTAGAAAAATCCAGCTGGCGTATTGGACTCTGTGACTTGGGACAGGTCATGTGTATTATTGGCGTGTCAGTAATCGCAACACTCTCCACTGGCATGCTGATGAAAAAGTTGTATAAAGCCTCCTGTGAGAAGAAGAAACTTGTTACCACTGCCTGGCTGGCTGTGAAAGAAATCACCTGTGATGTTTTGATCACTTCTGTTTCAACTCGAGGAGGCTGCATTATGTGCACATCAGAGGCATCAAGATGTTTCAAAGTTGTATTTAGAGCCACATTTACATATTCAGTTAAGTCGTGCCATTTAATTGTTATGTTGGTGAGATAAAAACTCGTTGTGTGGATTTTCACCGTCTCTCTTAGCTGCTTACTTAGGTCTTTGTAGCCATTTATCATATTCATTATCTCCACTTCAGCAAACAGAGACAGAGCATCAGCAGTCAGATTACGGTCAATTTTTTGATTATGTCCAAAGGCTATCTGCAGCCTTTGAGCATGAACATCCTCCAGGCTGCCTGCTTCATAATAAAGTCCATCCTCTAGTAATAACGTCAATGTACGTAGTTTCATTTTAGCAATGTTCTTGAAGTCACCCACGCTGATGTTTTTTGCTCCAACTGTTAATCTTTCCAGTTTTACAAGAGAGCTGAACTCACTCCCCAATGTCATGGTAAGAAATCTGTTAAAGGCCAAGTTTAGCACCAGGAGGTTCACTGTGTGTAGCAGGTATTGTTGACTTGAGAGGTTCTTGAGATTGTTGTGCGACAGGTCCAGATGTTCCAGGAGAGGCGTGTTAAGAAAAGTCTGTGGATCGATCTCCTCCAAATTATTCCATGACACATTCAGGAACCTGAGGTGAGTGGTTTTTTGAAAGTCTCCATTGTGAAGCTGACGTATGTAGTTGCGAGAGAGGTCTAAAAACTCAGTCGTCTGTGGCAGGTCAGTTGGGACAGAGGAGAGGTTTTGGGATGATCGGTCTACAAAGTTGTCAGGTGATGAAGTGCTCTTCTGAAGTCCCACCAACACGGCTGCTGTCCAGAGTACGGCTGCTGTGACCCTCATTGTTGCCTAAATAAAAGATATAGGTATTAGCTTTCATAATATTATTTATTTTTACCATCAGTTGTCAGAGTGTTGGATACATCAAAAAGAAATGTTCAAAAGTCCTACAATAAATTCTTTGTGGTGGTTATAATGCTTAGTAATTGCTGTAGAGAGGTGTGGATTTGATGTAATCATTTTAAAGGATTCAGTGTGCAATGCCTTAATTAAACAGTTTAAGTTTTTAATTAGGGTAGACAAATTGATAAATGTACAAATTAGGTTTTTATCAACTGAATAATGCAAAAATTGGAAACTGAAACTTCAGTAGAGTGTTAGAAATAATTGTTACGTCTCAAATTAAAACATTTTAATTTGAAGTCAGACTTGCACTGTTAGAAAAATCTGTAATTTCAGAATTTTCATATAAATTTTACAGCATTTTCCTGTCATTTTAAACACATGAAATATCAGTAAAATTACAAGAAATATTCTCTGCATTAACATATCTGATTTAATAAAAAATAAATAGAGAAGTGTACTTATGAATAAACATGTTTTTTTACATGCATTTACAGAAAATGTATTCATTTTTACACATAAAAAGAGTGTAAAAATACAGTTGCAAGCTTAACATGATTTATAGAAGAGACTAGAATAGAACAGAATGCCTATATTGTCTCTATACATTTGTACAATGAGATACAGAGCATCTCCTACTCACTTGGTGGGGGGTGGGGTGGGGTGGTGGCACAGTTCTGCAGCACTATATACAAATATACAAGCCAGTTTTAAAAAGTAATATGTAATAAATAGTGTTATTGCACATAGAATTTGGTATTGCACAGTGGGGAAACTGTTTTTGAAGAAAAAGAAACTGTGGGGAGTCGGTGCTCAGTGTGTGAGAGGAGGAGAGATAAGCTATGATACTGATCACTTATAAGCTATGTTTATTTAAAAAATATTACAGCTAAATTCTAATTTAATTCTAGAACTACATCCAAATTTTGATTCATTTAGTATAAAATTACACAAAACTGACTGATGAATGATGCAGGGTTACTTTACAGATAAATATGACAAGTACTGTAGTTAATGTCGTCTTGATAATAGACTTCAGGTTCTTCCCTCAGTGTTTTTCACTCTCCATGAGGTCCTTTGGTGTTAATTGTTATCATTATTATTACGTATTGTTATAATCTCTGTGTATTCCTGTTTCAAATGATTCTCTCTACCAGTTTTTTGTTTTTGTTTTTTGGGGGTTAGTCATTTCTCTCCTGTGTCTTGCATTTAGTTTTGCTTCCTTTGTATCATTTCCTTTGTTCATGTTCAGGTCATTCTTTAACCTCCACTCATGTGCTCCCTGTTCTCCAGATGTTTTTATTTTTTCCCCGTGGATATTCTGCATACATTCTAATTAAATTGTAGGTTTCACTTTCATTTGAAGTACTGCATTTCTATGCCTCTCACTCGATCCTTCATGACAGATCACACATGCATATGCAAATGCTGCTCACGCTGTTACACAATATAATTAATTTAGACTTTCCACTTAACCTAAACTCTTTACATACACACTACTCTAGTGCAAGAATAACTCTACAAAAACTTTGCAAACTCTCAATGATTTGCTTGGTGATATATCAAAAAAATATATATTAATGTCAGTATCAATGTAATTGTAACCTGGACGTGTGTCCCTCTATCTATAAAGAGATGATCTATACTGCTCACCCAAGTGCAATGTCTACAATATCCGAATCTAGGTTTGGGAAGGAGATTGGCGGTAGCAACTCTGTAAGAGCAATAAGACTTCCAACCCACATAACACGCACAACCACACGTTTATGAAACAAAGTTTGCTTTATATATATTTCCTTTGGATCAGTTCCCTTTACTCATCCTCAATGTAGGGATAACTTCAAATGCAGTAACTATCTCAAATGCATCACAAAAATAATTGAAACAATCAAAATAGATGTAAGACAAGAAACACAATATTTCAACACCCCAAAGAAAAGGAAAAAGAAAAGAAAATAGCATGTGAGTGTCCAGTTCTTTATGGTGTCAGTTTATTCAGTTACCCACTGTCCTGGGTTAAGAACTGAAAACGACCTGAATCTCAGGCGGGGAAAAAGTAGCAAAAGAAAATGATAAGGTGGGCTTCCTTTTGTTTTTTTCCCTACCGCCCTCCTAGTACGGCAGGCATCAACGTGTCGGCGTCCTGACACACAGAAGGCCTCCACAACAGCAACAGTGTCTTAGACTCATGATACCAGCTCCTCACTCGGCACACATGGAACTGTACCTAAAAAAACAACAACAAAAAAAAAAAACAGTCTGCACACAAATACGCAGAATGTTAGATGTCCACATTCCTTAAATGTCCTTGTTCCTAATGTCCTTGGTTCTTTTTAAATATTAAAATAAATTTGCATCTTGTGACACCTTAAAAGTAAATACACCGGTATTACTGTGCATCACCCGCAGTTACAGCTACAGCACAGCTATTGCACGTGAACTGCGCATAACCACTTAGCTGGCCGCGGCTGAACTAGCAGGCCCAAGAAAAGAAAAACACTAGACACTCATAATAAACAAAACTGTCACAACGTCACAATACTATAAAAACACATCTTAAACATCATTAAACACATTTACTACTATTCTGACTGGTTAGTTATTTTTTTCAGTGCATTGAACTGCAATCCGGTTCTTCAGTCTGACGTCACTAGCCGTGTCTAGGTCTAAACTCCGCTGTAGGTCCATATATCAAATGATCACTATGGCATTACTGAGAGTTGAAAAACTGTCTAAAGTCTTTCATCTTTAATAAAATGATCAGCGTTCTGCTCTACCAGGTGTAACAATTGAGTTTAACATCCAGGCATCCATGAAAACGGAATTTATGACATTTAACGGAGTTAGAAGTTAGCAGGGAGTTAGCTCGCTAGCTTCTATCTAAATACAATATAGCATGTCCTGACTGCGGGGTTTTGGAAACAAATTAAAACGTACAGCTCTGTTATCACTTCCAGCATAAATGAAGACAGAAAACTAAACAGCAGTGACGTTTGTAGGGTTACTGAAGTTGGGCTAGCTGGTATATAATGATGTGCTACGTGACCGCTAGCGACACAGCTATGTTAGCATAATATAAACAAGCTAACCTTTTTTCCACTCGATAAAAGTTAACGTGAGTGTTCTCGGTGGTCAGGAACAAATGTAATCGCATGGCAGGATGCTGTAAAATGACCAAACTTCAGCCAGGAGAACAACTGAGATAATCCATCCACAATACGAGGTTAGTCCACATCTCCTCAGACCTGACATGGGCTGCCCACATTCAGGTCCAGACCAAAAAGGCTAGGCAGCGCCTGTATCACCTACGACAACTGAGGAAGTTCAGGGTCTCTCCAAAGATCCTCAGGATTTTCTATACAGGCGCTGTGGAGAGCATCCTCACACAGAACATGACATCGTGGTTTGGGAACAGCTGTGTGAAGGACCAAAAAGCTCTCCAGAGAGTGATCCGTACAGCAGAACGCTGCTGCAGGATTGCTCTCCCCCCGCTTCAGGACACCTACACCAGGAGATGCCGGACTAGAGCAGCGCAGATACTGAAGGACCCGTCCCATCCTGGCAACAAACTGTTCCAACTTCTGCAATCTGGTAGAAGGTTCCGCATCTTCCGGGCAAGGACAGAGAGACTCAAGAGGAGCTTCTATCCCCAAGCCATCCGTGCCCTAAACACACACACCCGCCCTCTCACATCATCTATAATTGACTGAGTCAGGACTCTTCCAGACACTAAACCAAGGCACAATGTACATTTCAATTCCTTTAATTTTAAATATGTTTATATTGTCTATCCTGTAAAATAGTCAGATGTCTATTCATATTAATGTACAGAATTCACCTGCTTGCTGCTACTACTGCACATTCACCCAATGTATATACTATATACTATATATAATGTTCTTCCTCTACACCCCCCCCCCCCCCCCCCAATTTTTTTGCACATGTCGAGGAGCGTGTCAGGCTACATTTCACTGTGTGTTATACTTGTATAACTATGCATGTGACAAATAAAGAACCTTGAACCTTGAACCTAGTCATTCATATACTGCTGCATGGGATGGGCTGTAGTTACATCGTAAGGTTTTAAAAACTGAGCTTAAATAAATGATTAGCGGTAATAAAAGCAGAGGGAGGTCAACAGTGATCACTGACTGTTTTAGGAGCTTTTTGAGATTAAATAGAAGAAAATACATAATATTAAACATGTTAACAACACAAAAGCCATATTAAACGCAGACTACTTTAGGCCCGGAAGTAGGATTCCTCACATCATCACTTAACAATCGGATAGCGGTGCTAAGTGAGCTAGGCTAACTCACCAGAATAGTTCAAAAAGTTCAAAACACTCCGACTCCTTTGAGGTAGGTACCCGTCTGTGGTTCACCGCTAACGACAGCGCTCTCACAAATGTTAATAGAATCTCTTTTCTCTCTTTCAACTGGGAAAAACCGTGCTCGCGGCAGCATGGAGTTTTTCCTTGCCGTCCTTTTCCCCCTACACCACACCTTCACGCGCACCGAGCTGCAGATGATGCCTTCAGGGCAAGCCCGGAAATTAAACTATCAAACAAGAACTACGATGCATTCAAAGAACCCTGTACTTCTGATTGCTGTAAATCTTACCAGGGTTACATAATTAAAGTCAATGTTTACTTACTAACTACAAATTATTTTTTTGTTTGTTTTTTGTATTTAATTCAAATGATGCTTCTTGAAGATAAATCCTAGCACAAGATGATATAGAGAAGAACACTTTCAGCAGCCATCTTCCCTGAAATGAGAACATTTTCTCATCTTTAAGGAGAACTGGATGCTAGTCTGGTTCTGATATTCTTTGGAGAATGTCAGATGATTTTCACAGTGCGGTACTGTGAGCACGAGTCCCACTAAAAGGCTGCCAGCATTTATTCTGTACCTTTTTGCACAAAGAGATAGGTCCTAAGGCTCAGTCCTGTCCTGTCCTGCTTCCTTCATGCAATAGCCTCTCCCCTGGTATCCCCTCTACCACATGCAAAGCTTTTAAGAAAAAAAAAACTAAAAGCACAGAGCTGCAAAAAAAAGAACTAGGTTGCAGGGCTGGCATTACCAAACTGTTAAATGGTGCGTTATACCCATTTCCCGGTGTGTACATTCACATGCATCTGAGGGAATTTTACCACACGTGCCTAGCCCCCACAACAAGCGACTGTGCCGCCACTAAAGCAAAATCAAAAAGAACCTAGAAGTTGTGGCATACAAAACAGCAAACAACTCAGGAAATAAAATATAAGGAGACAAGAACAAATGCACACACTCTAAAATACAACTCCTTTTAAAAGCACAATTACAATATAACAAACAGTTAAGATGAAAACACCATAAAACAATGAACCAGTCAATGCCAGTCCATAAATAACAGCAAAGCAACAACAAGGCTACAACAAGACAGCAGCAGTGTGTAGGCCTGTAACAAGAGAGGGAAAACAATCATCCAGTGTCCACCCTACGATAGATAACCCATGAGGATCCTACTTACCCTTTAATAGTTATACATATTATTATTATAGTATTATTATTATATTCCTCCCTGCAGCTGTCAGACTGTACAATCAGAACTGTACTGTACAATCAGAACTGCTCCCAAAAAACATAGATGTTTACATCTGCGCTGTAACTGCAATAAGTTAATTAACCGATTCGCACTACAACCTGGTTTGCCTCTTACCTGTAGTTATTTTTATTTAATTTAATAACTGTACAGTACTCTGTTTATAGTAACCATTGTCCTTAATGTAAGAAAAATTGTGTATGTTTCTGTTCCGTGTCCTGTGTACTGTTTGTTTGTATATGTGTCTTTTTGGCTGCTGTTACAACCAAATTTCCCCTTGTGGGACAATTAAAGGATTATTCTATTCTATTCTATTCTATTCTATTCTATTCTATTCTATTCTATTCTATTCTATTCTATTCTATATTAACCAGTTGCCAGGGGAAATGAATGCGGTCTGCAATACTTAACAGGCTGTGATCTTTGCCACCTTGAACAGAAATTAGTGCAAACTGCCAGAGCTCAGGAGTAGACTACAGTTGTTCCTTATAACCAACGTCTGATTAACAGCTAAGGGAGAGGTTAATGTTCATGCTGCATTCACAGAAAGCATGTTTGAACCAACATCCACCACATCTAACCCACTACATTTACTTTTACAAATTGTTAGGAGTTTTCTGTATTAGTGCATTACAGCAGTATTATGAAATTATTACACAAAGTAAATTTAGTGTTTTATTTAGCTAAACTCTTTCAATATTCACATCCATCAGTATGCACTTGATAAGATCTGTAATGTAATTACAATAACATTTTCTGTATATTTCTAATATTGTTTAATTTCCGTTTACACCTAAAAGAACTGTATTTTAATGTAATACAATGTAAAAAAAAAAAAGGACTTTTTTGTGTATTTTAATTATAGACAATTTCTGTGTTTTTACATGATGACAAATGTAAACACGGTAAATTTCAGTTATTGTGCGCTATTTTTCTGCTGCTAGAATATTACTGGGTTTTATGGGTTTAAAAAAAATAGTTTATGTAACACTTTTTGATTTTAGTCAGTATACTAAAAATATGCCAGACGTGTATTAAAAGCATCAAGGCTAAAAAGAAATTTGGCTGAGCAGAAAGATGAAAGAAATTTAAGGAACAGGCCAGAGTGATGTGAAAACATCATTTTGAAAGGAACTTACCTGGAACAACACTGGTTACTTTCTTTAAGATCAGACTTACTTTTAATTTTTTTGAACTGGTTAAATTCTAATTGGTTTGGTTTACCGTTTTTTCTGGAAGTGAGTTTTTCCTTTGTGAATGTGGCTTGCTGTGTGCTTATCATAGAATTGTTGCTCTGTTTTCTTTAATTCCCGTGGTTTTCTTGGTGTCAGTTTTGTTGGAATCTTTTTATATATATATATATATATATATATATATATATATATATATTGTTGGGGACAACAAAGAAAGCAAATAGACATTTAGAAAAGCTGCTTTTTCTAAATATCAAAAAACAGTGTGAGCAAAAAGGGAATGTTAATACTGTCATAAATATAAAATACTGCCATTTCATATCATGGTATGAGTTTATGATTATTTATGCATTCATAAATCCCACCAAAACTTTGAAAGCAGACATTTGACATCGTCATATTTTAGATTACTTTCAATTAAGTGTTTTTCTTGACTCATGTAATCTAGATATTAAAATAAAATAAAAAAATCCAAAACCACAATAAAAAAACCACTCTGGAAAACACCATTTAGTTCATAGACGGATAAAAAAAAGAGCACTAACCTTTATTGTGGTCTGATGGTCACGTTTTTAAGTCTCACGTACAAAATCATCAGAGTCACAGTGGTTCCAAATCTCTGGATATGGGGAAAAAAGGAAATCAGTAAGACAAAACTGACTGATCGAGAAAGGTATACCACCAAATAAAATTTGGATTAAATGTGACCAAAAGTCATGCGTTAGCACTGCTCCAGCAGTAGTTGCTAATAGTTTTTTAAGTTACAGTAAAAACAACATGAAGCTGAGCGGAAACAGGCATAGAAATGAAAGCAATTCCCAGACTACTTATGCTTTTCTCACTTCAACATCCTCTTTTCACTTCCCTTTTTATGTAACAGTGTATTTTATAGAAGTAAACTGTGATAAAAATGTATAAATAAGCGGAGCTAGTGAAAGTAATGAAATCAGTTCCTTGGATTTAGTTTACGTTATTGTTTTAAGCAAACTAATACTTCAGATTTTGTTTTGTTTTTTGTTTTGGCACCCTAAAAGACGTTGGTCTGTAGTTTGAGAAACATGAACTGATTTTAAAATATTCTAAAAATCAATGAAATGGGCCTTTACTAAGCAATGCCATGAGTATACTGTATCTTTAGTTTGTTCTACTATGTTGTGAAAAGTATGAATGAGAAGGCTAAACTACAGTGTTTCTGAGGTAGCTCTCTTGTATCATAGCGACCACACCGAGGTCACCTGGGTAGTACATGAACATTTTCCAACTCAATTGACTTATCGCACTAATGCCTTGAGGCAGAGTGGCTTCAGGTCCACTGTGTTGTTTACTCTAGACACTGTGTTAATGAAGGATGATGAGAAAGGGTTTCTTTTAAAATGGCTTTTTATTGTGATAGGGAAGCTATGTGTATGTACAGACAGACAGACACACAGACACACACACACACACACACATATGCATGAACCTTCTTCCCAGCAGTGTTTCTAGCCTGGCAGTGCTAATCTTGCCTTGGGTCAGCGACTGCTACGCATACAGCAAGTGGAGCTTAATTGAATATTGTCTTATAAGCCAGTGTCACTAATCCCACCTGGCACAGTTTGATCAAATCCTAAAAGAACACTGATGTGATTAGAAGCTTCTGGCTGTAAGAAAACAGAAAACAGCCTGTTTTTTCAGCGTCACAGTGTAAGATTATCTCTTATTTAATAAATGTGTCAAAATGTGCCGTTGCTGATTTGTTAGAAAGCTGAAATCCCCTAATGCAAGTGATTACAAAATACAGTGTGTGTGTTTGTAATGTGCAGTAAGTCTTTCTTATGAAGCTAAGATCAGAGTACAAGCTAATTATTGACACAAATGTTCTTTACAGCAATCAGCATGTGCCTGAGAGCTCTGAGTCAGTCTCTATGCACCCTTTGAAAGATAGCTCACTATTATCTTTATTAGCTGTGTTGAATTATGACTCTTTATTTATTTATTTTTATTAATTTGGCTGAGATCCAAGAATAATCAAGCGCTTTTTGAAGGACGGGTTAAATTAATGAGCCGGAATGGCCTCGGTAGTAAAACAAGTATGTGAGGACATGAGTCAACCTTTGTATGTGTGAACGTTATGTGGTAGGGAGGGGTTGAGTGGGAGCAGAAGTACACTGGGAGTGAGAGATAGGGACGCAGGGTGTCAGATGGAGAGCGCAAAACCTCGAAGCTTCAAATGTTCCACTCTGCTCGCTTTGATCACTTCAGCCTCTTCTTCACCCACATTATGGATCTCTTATCAGTCATAAAGGAATGCATTATTTTCAAACGTGCGCTGACGGACTGACATCAGCTGTCTCATTAAGGTGGATTTTGGAATCAAGGTAGAAACCTTCAGTATGCTGAACCAGCCCAAATGTCACTTCCTCTTGTCTTCTCTCCTGTTTTCCTTATATTCTTGGAACAAGGCAACCTGCTCTCTTGGGAAGGGCAGGGATATTTGGCAGCAGCCCAAACCGGATCCCACACTCAAAGGGCAATCTTTTCTACATGACACCTTCCCTCTAGGCTTCCTCTGGGGCTCTGGAACTTCTGCTTTCCAGACAGAAGGAGCCTGGAACCAGAATGGGAAAGGTGCCTCAATTTGGGACAGTTTCACCCACTCCTCTGTCAGTGGCAGCTTGGACAGAGAGGCTGCCAATGTGGCAAGTGACAGCTACAACAGATGGGAAGAAGATGTGAAAGCATTGGAGTATCTAGGTGTAAGGTCATACTCTTTTTCTCTCTCCTGGCCCAGACTCTTTCCTGATGGAAATGCCAGAGGTCAGCCCAATACTGCTACTGTGAAGCATTACAGCTACCTCATAGAGAGGCTTCTGGAAAAGAAAATTGAGCCCATCGTCACTCTCCATCACTGGGACCTGCCACAGGTGCTGCAAGAGGATTATGGAGGCTGGAAGAACGAAACTGTGGTGGAACTTTTCGAGGAGTATGCTACTTTTTGTTTCCACACTTTTGGGAGTCGTGTTAGGTATTGGCTCACAATGCATAATCCCTACCTGGTGGCTGTACAGGGATACGGGACAGGAGTCCATGCTCCTGGAGAAAAAGGGGGACCTGCCACCTCTCTTACTGTGGCACACAATCTGATAAAGGTCAGTTACACATGGGGACCTAGCAGATTTTGTCAAATTTCTCACAAGTATGTAATTTTTACTCTTCGTGTTCCTCATCTGTTTTGGTTGCAACGCCAGCGATATGAAGAATATCTCCAGTTACACACATACACAAACTGTGTAAACTTTGAACTCTCACAGCTTTATCATTTTACGATAGACAGTGAATCTGTATATTGCTCGAGTGATTTTAGGTCAGAGGACAGTGAAGCAAGAAAGCCCTGATATTTCATTTTAATACAATCAAATTGGTCAGGGCGTATAAAACTAGTGCAAACAAGTGCAAAACCTGGCTGCTTGCTTTGTTTTGTTTTTTTGTTTTATCTCCTTGATGACTCGTCAATTTTATTTATATTGATTGGCTTGTGATAAACACGACAGTTAAAGAGACACTGCGGTCAAAGTCCACCACATCAGCACTTGTCTACTGGAGAAAAATGGTGTGTGTCAGGAAGTCGGGGAGACATGCCTCATTAATAATCACTTTCAGTTTACGCAAAGAAGCACAGATGGTGTACCTGCAGCGCCCAGTGAGCAAACAAAACCAAAAAAAATTCAAATAAAATAACCATTTATATGTAATTGTTTTCATAATTACTCTCTTATCTCTCATTTTCCCTCTCCTTATCCAGAATTAACTATGTTATGTATACCTGTGCTTTTCATAGAGACACAGTAAATTTTGCTGAGTCAAATAAGTTTATTTTACAGTGAATATGTTCAGGAAAAAAAACAACAAAACTAAAAACATCACACTAATGTGTCTGCTGTTATTTCCAGGCTCACGCTAAAGCATGGCATGCCTACAACGCCAACTTCCGCACAACTCAGAAGGGTAAAGTGTCCATTGTTTTGGGCTCCCACTGGGTGGAACCTCAAAGAGGCAAAGCCATTGATGCAAGTGCTGAGCTCTGTCAGGAGTCAATAGAGGCAGCACTGGGCTGGTTTGCCAGTCCCATCTTTGGTGATGGGGACTACCCAGTCTCTTTAAAAACCAAGCTTGGGGCTCTTCTGCCAGCATTCACCCCTGAAGAGAAGCTCTGGGTGCAGAAGACAGCTGACTTTTTCGCCCTATCCTTTGGGCCTAACAACCTCCGTTTGGGGCAGAGTGTAATCAGCTACGGGCAGACGGTGACTCCAGACCTAAGACGACTCCTGGGCTGGATAAAGTTGGAATATGGGAATCCAAGTGTCTTAGTAGCTGAGGGAGGCTGGTTCTCTGAAGCCACTGTAGGAAAGGAAGACACAGTGGGCATCTATCTGATGAAAAGCTTTATCAACCAAGTCTTGCGAGGTAAGCAGAACGCTGGGAAGAACAAATAAATATGAGTTAGACAATAAAGTCATTGAGACACAAACATTTGTCTATCTTACTCTATTATTACTTTGTTTTCTTTCATAGCCATTAACCTTGACGGTGTACGGGTGTTTGGATACATGGCCTGGTCTTTAGTGGATGGATTTGAGTGGAATTATGGGTATAGTATTAGACGAGGCCTTTTTTATGTGGACTTCAGCCAACCAAACAGAACTAGGAGCCCCAAGAGCACCGCTCAGTACTACAGAGAAATAGTTAATGATAATGGCTTCCCAAGTGATGAAACCTCGCAAGAGGTGAAAGGCTATTTCCCCTGCAACTTTCACTGGGGTATTGCAGACTCCACTTTACAGGTAACATGACTTTATGATTATCAGCTATGGAAGATGTTCAATAATGCTCCGGACGCCTAAAGAACACATTTTAATTGTATTGTTTTGTTTTGTTTTTGTAGGTCAACTTCTACCCTTTCTCCCCACAGTTTACTGACCCTCATTTGTACAGTTGGAACTTGACAGGTGACGGATCGTTGCATCAGGTCCCAGGGGTGAAGCTCCAGACCAGGCGAGCACAGTGCACAGACTATTTGGCTATCCGTGATCATCTTAACCTGCTGGAATCGACAAGGGCATCTCACTATCGCTTCGCTCTAAACTGGTCTCTGATTTTACCCCAAGGAGACCTCTCTAATGTAAACACAGAAGCTCTGAGGTAAAGATGCGCACACACACACAGTGACAATTCAAATAACACAATTCATGTTATACCTGTAACTTTACCTGAGTCACACCCCGCATATTGACAGAGCAATTTCGAGTTCATACGCACTTACTTTGCCTGAATCAGTCTCTCTGTGTCTACACTCTTTACTTTTACAAAGATACTACCGCTGTATCGTGACCGAACTCAAGAAGCGGGATCTCGAGGCTCTTGTGGTTATTTATTACCCAACACACCGATCTCCAAATCTGGGTTTACCTGTGCCGCTGCATGCCTCAGGTGGTTGGCTCAATTACAGCACAGTGAACGCTTTTCAGGAATATGCAGCACTTTGTTACCAGGAGCTGGGTCCCTGGGTTCAGAACTGGATCACTATTAATGAGCCAAACAGACTTGTAGACGTTTATTCGAGTGGGGAAGACAAGCATCTGGCAGCTCATAACCTTCTTCTGGCTCATGCAAAAGCCTGGAGGTTATATGAGAAGGAACATTACAGTCAACAGCAAGGACTGGTATCGTTAGCACTACATGCTGACTGGGCCAAACCTGCTAACCCCTTCCTGGAGTCACACACAGTGGCAGCTGAAAGATTCCTTCTGTTTGAACTTGGTCGCTTCTTAGACCCATTGTTGGGGACTAGACGTGAGGAGAAGCACAACATGGGGGACTACCCACAAGAAATGAGAATGTATCTAGAAGAGAGAGCTCGAGTAATGGGCCTTCCTGGATCTCCTCTTCCTAATTTTACTGAGACTGAGAGAGAGGAACTGAGAGGGGCCTTGAGTTTTATCGCACTAAACCATTTTACTACCCGTTTGGTCTCCCCGCGTTCCCACACACAGGACAGTTTTCAGCAGAAACCACCTCCTGATCATGACTGTCTGATTCTTTCTGATCCAACATGGCCCTCTTCTAGCCTGCGGCAAGCTATTGTGCCGTGGGGCTTGCGTAAGATGCTAAAGTGGGTTAGCCAGAGGTATGATGGAGCTATACCTATCATTGTCACCGGGAGTGGGATTGACGATCAGGCTCCTGTTGAGGATAAACTCCGGCAACACTACCTAAGGAGTTACCTGCAGGAGGCACTCAAAGGTAGGGCAAACATTTTAGACAATTTTCTACCTCAGTCCAGGATGTGTTGTGTAACAATATTTGGCAAGAATCAAAATAGAGTCTGCAGTGTTCAGGATGTTGAGACAGAGATACAGTTCCACATGTGATACAGGCTTAATGACCTTATTGCTTCCTACTATAAAAAGCTTTATATACTGAGAAACCATGAAAACCATAAAAGCAGAAACGAGGGACGAGGACAAACAGTGCCATAAAGGCCATATTGCCCTTTATGGCACTGCCCTTTATGACTCACCTGTATTTGCACATGGAAGCAGTGTAGTTTTCTAACACAATAAAAGCCGTGTTTTTTAGATAAAGTATTCATCTTACTTTTCTGTTGTTATATTTCTATTTCTTTGCAGCTTACCATCTTGATGGAGTCAACTTGCACGGCTTCTACGTGTGGAAACTCCAAGATCGACACGTACCGCAGTATGGCCTCTTCACCTCAGCCCAACACCAATCCAAAGCCAAAGCCTCCATTAATGTGTACAGAGAAATCATTGCTCTCAGCGGATCCCCTAACAATGACTCAGTGCAGCCCTGCAGGTTTAGCGAGCTGCATGAGCCTTGCTCTATATGCGCATGGATGTTCACAAACAAAGCAATGCTGGTCTTTGGGGGGTGCCTCCTAATAACAGCTGCAATGCTGGCAGCGCTAGTGGTTTTTGTCATAGTCACCAAAAGAAACCAAAGACATGGCAGAGGAAAAGCGAAAGTTGGGTTGAGCAGGAGGAGAAGAAAGGAAGGAGTGTGTTTGTGTCCACCTGGTGTAAAGCGATAACACTAGGAAAGACTGACTCATTCGTGTGTCATAAAAAACCCTGTGGCTCACTGACTGGGAAGGGCAACGACTTGTGTACGCTCCATTTGTGTCTGTTTCTGCTCATGTGACGAATGTGTGATTAGTTGTGTAAAATGTAAATAAAAGCAGAATGCAATGATTTGCAAATCTCATAAGTTTTATTCACAGCAGAGCACAGGAAATATATTAAATATTTAACAGTCCATTAAGATCTAGAAATCGAGAAGACCAGCTGTTCATCATTTAGGAGAGGAATATTGTCCCATTCATGTCTGATATAGCATTGTCTTGCTGAAATATGCAAGGCCTGACGTCATCTGGACGGGATCATATGTTGCCATAAAACTGTATATACCTTTCTTGTTTGATGGTACTTTTCCATACGCACTAATACACTTTCATACCATATGAGATGCAGGCTTTTTAAACTGAGAGCTGACAACAATACGATACTATTGGATATGTGAAGATCACGGGTCTTGTCTCTTGCACATAGGGATTTCTCCAAATTTTCTGAATCTTTTGATGATATGTAGTATAGATCAGTAGATATTCAAAACTTTCTGTATTTTACCTTGAGGAAAAATATTCTGAAATTGTGCCACAATTTGTAATCACAGTTCTTTTCCAGAGTGGTGAACTTCTACCCATTTTTACTTCTGAGAAACTGCCACTTTAAGATGTTCTTTTTATATCCAGTCATGTTACTTAACTGTTGCCAATGAAGTTAAACAGTTGTATCATGTTTCTCTACCTGTTTCTTAGTGGTACCACTTATTTTTCCGGCCTTTTGTTGTCACTCTCCCAACTTTTTGGGACTTGTTGCATTTTCACAAAATTGTAAAGTGTCTCAGTTTAAATGTCGGATATTGCCAAATCATTGCATTCTGTTTTTATTTACATTTTACACAACATCCCAATATTTTCAGAATTGTTTTTGTGAAGATATTTTGTTTTATTGTTTCTACATATTTAAAAGACTGTAAAATGGCAACAGATTTAATGACTGTTGCAGTGAGAAGCTAGGGCATGTGTGAGTTTTTTATAACCTTACGTAAGTGATTACGTCAGCTCTATGTTTTATAATAAACAAATATGAGAAAACATACCAGTGCAAAACATCTCATAACAATAAAATCTAATAAAAACATGATCTCAAATCACCAATCAGTTTTATAAAAGTGGCTTTCTTTTCATAAGACAACAAAGGCATTTATTATAACATGTTTTTTTCATAGACTGGATGTTCATGGGGCAATGATGCCCCCTAGTGTGACTGTTTGCAGGTATGATGAAACACTATGAAACACTTCTCTGTTATTTGTTTAAAAAAACATGCATATTTCTCATGTGTGTCCTGTGATAAAGCAGTGTGGCTACAGAATGGGGTTTGTGTCTGATTGCTGCACAGCGCAGTTTAACTGACAAAAAAGTCACAAAAGCACAGTGGGGTACTTTTGGTGTTATTATATATATACATACATATACAATATTATACATGAAGATTAAAGATAAGTATTCCACCCTGATTACAGCATTTAGCCATGTTAGTCTGTAAAGGTTTGCTGATGCAGATATTTAAGACTATAACATAGTAGTTAATTTTGATCTGATTTTAACTGGGTTTTGACTCTTTTCTGAAGATATAATGAAAGTCCGATTTGACCAAAACGGAGCATAGCATTTTCCTTCTCATTAATAAACATATATTTTTTAATGTTCCTATATAAAAATCACTTCTTTTTTAAAAAAAATAAAAGATGTAACGATCTTGTTTCTGATAAATTATGGTCCTAGGTACTTTGGACTATTCGTTGGGCTCATTTCAAACAAGTTACATTTGACTGATTGGTTTATAACTTTGTTAAGTTTTGAGTTATTAGTAAAAAGAATATTTTCGGTCTTCCTCAGATGAAGTGACAGCTTATTTTCCTCAAGCCAAATGTTAAGAGATTCTAATTCCTGACACAATTTGATATCCTTAGGATTTCTTCCCACTAACTCTAAAAGCAGAATTAGAATACAGCTAAGCAGGATCACATCTGAATGGCCACAGTGGCCTTTTAGTTGTTTCATTTTTGTTTTTTATTCTTTCTACACTTTTTCTACGCATATGTTTGTGTCGCCAAAATGCATAAGAGCTTTGCTCTGATCATCAGATGAAAACACCTCCTCATTTCTGTAATGTGTTAGAGGCAGTTTTCATACTGCATGTGGTGCTTTAACAGTAATAGTTATCAACAGCAGAGTTGTCAATTTTGACTAAAAGGAAGTTATCACATTTTACTGATTAAATGTAACCGTAAATGCATGCCCCCCACGGACACCCTAATATATTCATTGTAAGCCGATGAACCAATAGCAGAAGGGATTCGGGATGGCAATACTGATCACATGACCCCTCTCCTCCAGACTGCATGCAGTTTGGTATTAAAATGTTTTCAGTAGCCCCAACCATTGTGTTCTTATACATTTGAGATGACAGACAGACGTTGAGACATTTTGGCGAATTATAACTTTGTATAAATAGCGAGGACTGACGGCGCTCGGCGGCCAGCAGCCTTCCTGTTGTTATTTTTCAGAGTGTATTTAAAACGTGCAAAGGTACTGTAGGCAGAGCAAGCTAGCTTTAGCTTACGTTAGTCAGGTCGGACGGCGACGAGGCCCAAGCCGGACGGGAACACGGGTGAGCCATGGCTAACATCGCAGTTCAGAGGATAAAACGGGAATTCAAGGAAGTGCTTAAAAGTGAAGAGGTGGGTTGTCATGTTTGCCACTCGAAGCTGTGGCTTTAATTCTTTTCTTTCCTCTTTCCGTGACTGCGGGGGCTGAATGAGAGTGACGCGTCGCTGGCTCAGCTGTCAGACTGCTAATCACCGAACTGCTAGCTTGAGCTAGCAGCCTCGCCGATAGTTATTAATACACCACAGCGTGGAAGATAAAGCCAAGAAATTAACTTTTGCTCCAATTTGGAAGCATGACCGCATTAAATCATCCACAACTTCTTGTTGCTAGCAGTACTCGGTAGCTTACCATGCCTTCTGTGATGGTAAAGCTAATCGGGATAGCCATAGCAAAGAGTGTAAGGTGGTGTCCGCATGTTTTATTGAAGGTGTTCTTTGCACATTTACCCTGTACAAGCTCTTCCCTATTTAGATTAGTGTGTATATCAAACCTAAATCCAAAGGATTTGCGCAACAAGTTGATCAACTTTAGTTAACGCCTGTGGGGGGTGTTAACTTGTGCTGCATAGTCTTGTTTTATATTTGGTGACTTAACACCTTGCGTTTTCCTTTTCTACTTAAGCCATAACGCACATTTGGTTTTCCACCTTTCAGACTAGCAAAAACCAGATAAAGGTGGACCTGGTGGACGAAAACTTCACAGAACTTAAAGGAGAGATAGCAGGGCCACCTGACACGCCATATGAAGGTGAGGAGCTTTGGGGGACACGCTCTCGGCTCTCGTGAATACATGGTTGCATAACTTTTGTGATATTTATCATCACTGAGAAAAGGTTGATCCTGAAGTCTGCCAAACTCTTTAAATGCTTGAATTGTTCTGTATGATATCCCCATATTTTCTTCCAGGAGGTAGATATCAACTAGAAATTAAAATCCCAGAGACATATCCATTCAATCCACCCAAGGTAGGGCTCAATGTCTCCTTCTCATACAGTATGAAATACTCTTGAAAGTATTCCCCTCAGTTCTCATTTACTGTAAGAATCCAGCAATGCTTTTCTTCTGCGTTTTTCTCATCTCAGGTTCGGTTTATCACGAAGATCTGGCATCCCAATATCAGCTCAGTCACAGGTGCAATATGTCTGGACATTCTTAAAGACCAGTGGTGAGTAAATGTGCTCCAAGATTCTTGACATTCTTCATCTGTCAGACATCCATTATGAAATATTTTGTGAAATTTAAGGCCAACTGCAGGTTGCTTCTAATGCCTACATGATCAACAGTTGAAATTAGCACAAAGCTTTTGGATGGTAATTTAGGGAAAATGACTAGATATAAATAGGATTAAATAAAAGATTGTTTAATGCATTTTTTTTTTAGTCATATTTAGGCCTTCTAAGAAAACTTGCAAGTGTCAGAGGCCACAGTGTATAGGTACTATGAATAGTGGTTGCTTTAAAAACTGCGTGCATGTCATTTCAGGGCGGCAGCTATGACACTGAGGACAGTTCTCTTGTCATTACAAGCCTTACTGGCAGCCGCAGAACCAGATGATCCACAGGATGCTGTGGTAGCTAATCAGGTGGGTGTGTATTTATGTTTTCACTTCTTTTCCTGCTTGAACATGATGCATCTCTACTAGCAATTGTTACTAAATATGTATTCACATGTATACCATACTACAGACGTGCCTCATAGTGACTAACAGTACTACAGTATTGCTGTAATTTGGCTGATATATATGCAGTATGTTATTTATACTGAAAATTGAAAAAATGTGGGGTCATTGTGTAATTTTGTAGCGTACTATTTAGCTACGTACTTTGAGGCCTGGTTGATTCTGCACCTTCTGATCACTTGCAGTGGAGAGTGTGTTCAGAATATATCAGTTTTGTTTTTAGCCACTTGTGTTAGCTTTACAGTTTGAAGCCCTGGATTCTTCCCTCAAAGACACAGTTTGGTGTTTTCTTACTGGTTGAGCAATGTTCAGTGGTATACCAATACTGCATGTAGGTTTAGTTTCTTTTTTGGTTGTCATAGTAAATAAAGTTTGCTACCAAAAACAGAGTATTATAAAACATGATCATTTTGGGAATACAGTCAAAATTTTAAGAAGAAATGAAATTGTATCCAGAAAAAGTCAAAATGTGCAGATTTCTTTTTGTTTATGTGCTGAAATAAAATTTTGTGTAACTGATTCTGTAATATGATTTCACTAACTCTCTAATCCACCTTGTAGAGGGTATAGCAGCCATGCTCTAATCTCCACATATAGGCTTTGTTTTTTCTCAAAATGGTATTTTCTTAATGTGGCCCTAATACTCTGTAATTTACTGGGATTTTTTAGAGAAAAGGAGGGGAAAAAAGGCCTCCCAAGCCCTTGGACTTTACATTATTTTGGCTTTGTATCAAATACTTTTATTCTTCCCATACACGGAAAATAGCAGCCAAACCCTGTAAAACTTGGCAGTTGATCCCTTCAAAGTTGATCGCAGTTATTTTTTAAGTGTAGGAAATGCATTATCCTGCGATCCTGTGAGAGGTTAGTGGGCAGTGTCTTGTCTTTTTATTTTAAAAGATTTCATTTTCTAGTAATCAGTGTAGCAATGGCATCCAGCCTATAATCTTTGGAAGGTATGTTCCTTCACCAGCTATTCCAGTTTTATAGTTAATAGCTTTTCTAGTTAACAAATGCAATCCTACTCTGAGCACATTACTAAACCTACTGTTACTAATCACTTGTACAGTTAATTTATCCTTTGGTGAACAAAATGCACTCCAATGAGAAACAAAGTAATGAAATGAGGTTAAATAAGAGGAGTGGTATAAACGTTTTTGATATGTATATCACAACAGTGAGTTTTTCTTTTTTAAGTTTACACTAAAAAGCGTTTCAAAGTTGATCGTCTCTTATAGTACACCAGTTTCAATGGCAAAGATTAATTTCTGTGATGTACAGTAACGGAAGTATCAGTTCCCTGAAATTGTTTATGACTAAAGAAAACTTCTAAAGTGCATCTGGGTAAACTTTAAAGAATCATATTACCATGTGGGATAGGTGACTCGTCAAAGCGCGTTAAAGGGATATGAATGCGCTCCCTATATGTATTTTATTACCCGACCCATCTACCAGCCACAATTGCATCAAACGATTTCAATAATAATCATGTTTTAACATTCACCAGACGTGAAGTTTGTGGTCTTGTTTTGTTTTTTGTTTTGTTTTTTTCGATTTTATTCATGAGATTAGAATTATTGTATTGCTTGAAAAAAGCGTGACATACTGCGCTGCTTCATCATGACTACATTCCTGCCTCCTTCACCTTTGCACTGTGGTGCATACTTGAATGCTTCTATTTTGATAGAGGTGCTTAACCTTCAATTTTGAGGAAGTGGAACTGGCAGAGAAAGAAGTCTAGTAAGCAGAGCTGATGGCAAATGATTATGCTGGTGGCCCTGGGAGACATAACTTGGTGATTGTCAGTACACACACCTAAAAGGACAAGCATCCTGATCATACTTCTGCTAACCTAAATCGACTTTAGAAACTGAAACTTCATAGCTAGGGACCTGGCTCTCCTCACCAGCAACAATCCTCTACATGTTAGTTGGATTAGCTTCAAAGAGAAGTTGTTTTCTTGCTGTTTGAGGTAAATGCTGAAAATGCATTTTTGCAAGTATTGATACAGATCCTCTAGAGAGCAAGAGATAAATGTCCTCACCATTGTTGGGTATTACCAAAAGTTTCCAATCCCCCCCCCCCCCCCCACCCCAAAAAAGAAAGAAAAGAAATTGTATTAACAGGAACCTGCGTCTAATGTCTTATTCACTTAGCAGCTTCGTTGTTAATAGTTTATAGTGATGAGAAATCTACACTCTAAATTTCAGCTGAATAATGCCTACACAGCATGGAAACGGAGCGCTTGGCAGAATTGGCTACCTGGCAAAGTACAGCTCTACCACTTCCTCTGGCCCTGAATTATCATGTTAGTAATTTGTTGTGTACAGAAGAGTGACTATAGCACTTGCCCCAAAATATATGTTAATTGTGACACTGAATATTTAATTTCTTAACACAATGCCAACATGGTGCTTTTTAAATGTTTCAAATCTAGATAATTCTTCTCTTGGCATTGATGACCTATATACAAGAGTTTCTGTTATGGAGGGTGGTGTGCATTATTTTAATTCAAATGTAAAGCTGTTTTTTCCATTTGTTTTTACCGCGCAGTACAAGCAGAATCCAGAGATGTTTAAACAGACAGCGAGACTCTGGTCTCACGTCTACGCAGGCGCTCCCGTCTCCAGTCCGGAGTACACACGCAAAATAGACAAACTCTGTGCCATGGGCTTTGAAAAAGTAAGCGTCTCGAAATCTTGTCTCTCCTGCTTTGAATCGCGATGTGAAACTCTCGCAGAATAAATCAGCATGTGTGACTGGTTTTGTTTTCCTCCGCAGAATGCAGTAATAGTGGCATTGTCGTCGAAATCCTGGGATGTGGAGACGGCGACAGAGCTGCTGCTCAGTAACTGAGTACTTCTGGCACCTCCTTCATCTTCCACTTAATCCCAATCTCTCCTTCCTACCAAACACATCCTCTCTCTCTCTCTCTCTCTCGAATTCCCACTGTCTGAAGGCGTCTCTTCCCTTAATGTACCCTCTGTTTTAAAGTGGACTCCTCACATCTACACTCGCCCTCTTCTCCAGCCCCGCCTTTATCCCCTCTGTGTTTCATCTCTCATCTGCACACGTCACCATCTGCTGTACAACACTCCAATCAGCCGCTCTGTGAGCTCTTATCTCTGGTTTCTGAATTCATTCAACATTCCACTCAGAGCTACAATCAGAAATTCAATCACACCTCACCACCTTTGAAGCAAATGCCAGACTTAAGACCCCGCCCACATCCGCCAATCTCCCAGCTCTTACTGGCTCTGTGCAAGAAGCAGCTGACAGCAGCTTATCCTTGCCTATGCAGTGCATTTTACTTTAATTTGTGAAAACTTTGGTGGGAGAGAGTCAAGCCATTTAGGGGAGGGGCTCTTTTGGACCTGGTCCTGATTTAACGCACTTTTGGGCTGTTTTTTCTGGACAAGGATTAAGCTGAGATTTTGAACTTTTCAATTGGAGACTCAGTCAAAACTTTCTTGCACTGTTTCCAAACCATACCTTAATCCCTTCACTATCCCAAAATAAAAACTTAGTAATGTTGGCGTCATTTCTAACAGCATAGATTGCTGAACAGAGAATTTATAATTTTAGGTGTAATATTAGGATTTTGAGAATAAGTTACTGGAAGTATCTAATTACAATCATAGACATATTTGTTATATTGTGGGAGTTTTCAGGGCAATAACAGTGCTTTAATTGGACATAAAATTGAGGGGAAAGTCACAAAATGCAACAAAGTAAATGCAGAATGCGTGCATCAGCTTATTCCGTGTTCTAGAAATCAGTTCATCAAGTGTCAAAAGGTGTTCACACAGTAGCCATATTCATTTTCATGCCATGTTTCACCCTCTTAAGCTGTTGGCAATTGACCCAAAATCCAGGCAATCTTCAGTTACTGTCCTCACAACCTGTTCTTCACTTGGCTTACTTCCTTTCTTCCTTTACCCCCACATATTTTTTTTTTTTTTTTTTTTTTAAGAAAAAAATCGTGTTTTACTTGGATATGACTTCTACAGGAATACATTTTGATTCTTGTTTTTAAACGGAGAGAAAATAAACGCATTCAGCAGTAACACAACCTGTCACAAGTCTGGATAAAAAAAAAAAAATGGTTCAAAATGATAGAAAAATATAGCATCAACCTACCTAGGCCAACAGATAAAATGTCAATGATTCATCTGTAAATAAAATATTGAAGTCTGTGTAAATTAATCCACCCTCTGTCCTTTCTGTGTTGCCTCTCTCACGCACACCACTTGACAGTAATGTGAAGTTCAGTTTTAATGGATTTTTTTCAATCATTTGTGGCATTTTGAACATTTCTTTTGCTTTGTGTGAATTTGAATAAAAACTAGACTGAGCCACTAAAATTGCTATACTAATGTCATATAATAGAAATGTAATTACAGGGATTCAAGTTCCATACTGAAATTCAATTTTCAGTGTTTTGGGCATTAGTATTATAGATCATTTGTCCTTGCTCAAGAAGGTAAATTTTCTGTGCAGTCAGATCTTCAACGAGCAAAAGGATGCCGGAATTCTGATAATATTCAGAGCCTCTTTTTCATAGTGCAGATAACAGGTGGCCTGCTTGGTACCATGTTGTGCCATGTTGAACCTATCCAAGAAACCCTGGCAGTAATCTGAGGGCTGTTTCAGCCTGCACATTTGCACCACAAAGACAAGAAAAAAGCAACCTCTGATATTTGTATTGTAATCCAAAGGGGATATTGTAGATTTAACTGTACAGCATTCACTGCACAGTAAACCAGCCTCAGGCATCCTAAATAGCCAAAGCTCATTTTCTATCCTTTCATTAAAAGCTGACGTGTCTCTCGCATCTACCATCTGGAACTTTTTATAACATCCCCTAATCGACGGAGCCGCTCTAATCTGAATACGTGACACCGAAATAGTATGCTTCCTGGCTCAGGTAATGGCACTGAGATAATCATTGTGTTATTAAAATGACACAAAATAAAGTAACTCGCTGCCTTATTAAAGTCCTGAAGGGTTCAAAGCAGCTGATTTCACCGCAGCTGCGTCACTTTCTGTCAGTCGTTCTGCCATAGATGATGATCGGTGTAATATTCAGGTGCATGGGAAGCAAAAGGCCTTATTAAATATTTTATCATGGCAAAACTAAAGCGCACAGCTTTTAACATCCTGACGCGGTGTTTCAGCGAGTTAAGAGTAGTGTTTCCACTGTGAGCATGTACTTTCAGCAGAAACTGCAGGGGTTTCTTTTCGTGGTGTATAAAAGCCCTGTGCTGTGCTTTGTGTGGCTGCCATCTTTCTGGAAAAGGGCCATATTGCATCAAATTCCAGTAAGACATTACCAGTGTGATATATGAAGCTAAAGGAAATCCCTCAGCTGTAAAGTGAAAGGTGACACTTTGTTAATTGTGGGGAATAGATGCACACTAACAGCACCCCAATCACAAGCATTTCAGGAGTGTTATAATAAACATACATATTTTTCTCTAATTAATGATGAAAAATGTATTTTTATATTTGTATTGTAAATAATTGTTTAAATTAAAATGAGTATGCCTTTCCTATTTAAAAGCCTGGGCCTTACAAAACCTGCTACTTTAGGTTCTACTTTAGCTGATATGAAATGTTCATTTTTTATGAAGTCGATTCCAGTTGAAAAAATGCTACTTCTCACTTTTTCATTATGCCTTTCATTAATTTCAATGATTTGCTGCCAATCTGTACTTTGCTTGATTGAATGATAGATTTACAATCCCCTGAATTTCAAATTCCCATCTTTCCTCCGTTGACATAACAGCAGCATGTTGCAGGAGCAGACCAGTACCCCACCTGACTTCACAGGCGAATAGCCCCTTGTGTGGCGAGGCGATGATTCGTGGGCATCCTGTTTCTCTTGATCTGCTGCTGCTATGTGATAGCTGGAGTTTTATTCCGTGTCTCAGTCAGCAGACATGCTGCCTCCCCTGCCAAACATTAGGAGCTGGCCTTACAGCAAAGACGGCCAGAGGAAACAGCTCGCTGCTATCTGCATCTGAGTTCAACTGGGGTTGAATGCTCATCATGTAGATCTTGAGGAATGAAACCAAGAACTGTTAGATTACTTGTCGAGGCCACCTTTAATTTCTTCTTTGGAGTTATTAGTTACCAAGAGGCTTGCTAGCAATGTTCCCAATAATCTTTCTGGTGATGCTGCTTCCCAAAGGTGAGTCAAACTTAAGCCTGTCTTCCTTTGGGGAAAAAAAGAGACCTCTCCATTTTGCTTTTAATTCATTAGACTAGATTATATCATTTAACTCAGGTTTACATTATTTTTCATAACTGTATAAAGTCACAAATGCTTGCACTTTTACCACCTATAATAGTTTAAAATATTTTCTTCACGTGGCCTTAAAATGTATTGTTTTAACAAATGGCAAGAAAAAGTAAACCAATCATTTGTGACTAGAAGGAGCTAATTTAACCTCCTGCATGTTGACAGATGACCACTTGTGTCTCCTCTCAGTGATTCACTCTGCTCAGGGTCACTATGCCCAGAAACTCCTGAATGATTTGATGGAGAACTACTCCAGTGCCCTGCGGCCTGTGGATGACACAGACAGAGCCCTCAACGTCACCCTGCAGGTCACCCTCTCTCAAATCAAAGACATGGTGCGTGCTCTCTCATCAGCAAGTCTTGGTTTGTGTGCGACGCATTCTGGTTAAAGGCGAGTTATAAATGGAAGAGGTTAATTATGTCCACGACTAAAATTAAACACCTCACTGAGAGTCATAGCATTTCTTTTAAATAGTCTAGCTGCAGAAACGTAAAAATACACTTTCTGTTTTAGCGGTTAAGGTGATTTATGCACACAAACGGGGCATCAGCATCTGATTTATGTATGTTGAATAATATGTGGTAATCACGAATAGCGTGTTCTGCTTACAGCATTACTGTGCAGTCAATAGTTGGCATATAATGTATTGGCCAATACATTAGCCACACTGCAGTAAAACTGACATCGATTTAGCAGAAAACATGCAAATGCGAAGAACTGAGTTTTTTAACTTGACACTGAGCCCAGCATGAAGGAAAACATGGAGGTGAACAGACCTTTTATTCTTAACGTTGTCCATGACCTCCTATTGTACAAATCGACCGGCTGGTGGCTTACACGGCTGGGTCAGGTTCCCGTTTGGGTTCAGTGCTGCGTCACTCACTCCACAGTGAATTGCTAATTCACTGTGGAGTGAGTGTGGGTTTGGGCGTGCGTAGTTGAAGACACAAAACCAGCTGCTGAATGTAATGTTTCCATATAATATCTGGGCATTTGTTGTCGTCACTCTGTCATACTTTGGAAGAAACGGATGCGAGCCAGACAGCAAATGAGTGTGTGTGCACCCTGGAGTGTCCTGTTACCAAAGCGGTTATGTGTTCCCCCAACCTCCTGTACTGTGCTCATCCACCTGATATTGACAGACGGGTCTGGATTTCAGCCACTGTGAGGCTTTGTGTTTGTCCACCTGGTGTTGATGAGCAGTGAACCGAGAAGATCAAGAGGGATTTTTTTCTTACTGTCTGTTGTGTGTAGATATACAGTTATAAGACACAGTAACTGAGGCATGTGCAGAAATTCATAACCTCTTATAGACCTTAAAAGTTTTTAGCAGTTGTGGATTTGACATTGGGAGTCTAGTGTTAACTGGTAACTGTAACCACTCATCAACAATTAGTTCTTCTAAGCATCCGCGTGAAGATGCTGAGAGAAATTCAAAGTTATCAAAGGTATCTTTGATGGAAAAATAGAGGAAGTATTTAATGTTAGGCTTTGGGTTATATGACAGCAATATGCACACGCTGCAAGAGTCAAAAATATAAAACTAAAATAAGGCCATATCCTGTCAGAGGACGGTAACCATAAACAGGCCTCAAAACTCACCACAAACTACTAAAGGAAAAACAAGCTGTAGCTGGTGTTTTTCACAACTGCCATGACATGACCATCAGTGGTCATGTCATTCTTGCAGATTGCAAGCATGCACTATGTCACATGGTCTAAAAATATCCCAGAGCTCTAAGCAATGTGGAACTATAATAGAGAATTTCTAAATGAAGAAGCTGGCAATAAAGTTTCTGCAAGGTGTGATATACGTCAATGAGGCAAATACCACAGTTCCTCTTTTTTCTGTCAGTTTCTTATTATTTTCATGTAGTATAAATTATAAATTGAAATGATCAGTGCAATAACATTTAATTTAGCATTATGAGCTGCAGGGATCATTGTGTGTGTGTGTGTGTGTTTTTTTTAATATCTTCACACTTAAAGTAATCAAAAACAAATTCTCCCAGAGGCACCAAAACGGTTGCATGCTAGTTTGTGTTTGCATACATTTGCAGGTCCTTTTTTGTGACTAGTATGACTGTGACCGTAGGATGAAAGGAACCAGGTGCTGATTGCCTACCTGTGGATTAGGCAGACGTGGCATGACGCTTACCTGAAGTGGAATAAGGAGGACTATGATGGACTGGATGTGATCCACATCCCTAGCAGCCTGGTGTGGAGGCCTGACCTCGTCCTGTATAATAAGTATGCTCACATAGATGAATTTTCCAGGAATGCAGAATGTGGACAAATCTTCTTGCTGCCATTAATGTCTCTTATATTATAATTCAATATAACGTTTATTCACAATGTTTAAAGACTACATGGTTATCTTTAAAGACTACTTGTGAGATTATAAATACTAGCAATTAGCAACAGAAGACGCTGAATCTGACCACTGTTTAACCAAATCACACACATGACTTGCCAGTTAGTCTCAACTTGTTTTCCTCCTCTAGAGCTGATGATGATTTCTCTGGGCCCATGGACACCAACGTGAGGCTGCGCTACAATGGGGAGATAACCTGGGATGCTCCTGCCATCACCAAAAGCTCCTGCGTGGTGGACGTCTCCTACTTCCCCTTTGACAGCCAGGAGTGTAACCTCACCTTTGGTTCCTGGACTTACAATGGCAACCAGGTCTGGAGAAATACTGCCCATCTACCATACCTTGTTTAACAAAATGTAGATGGAACAACATGCTGTGGAGGATAAACCCATATTGAGTCTGTGTAGCTTACATTTCCTTTCAGGATAGTGGCAATCTGGGACACCTAAATTTACCAGGCCACTTAAAATGGTTAAATAACACAAGACCCAGCTCTTGCTGTGACTCTGGCCTCTGTGTTAGATCAGAGAGTAACTGAGATTGACCTTTTTGACATGTAGATCAGGTACACATTGCTCATTGTATTTGTCATCATACATCTGTGTATACGTACACATAACGTTTTTCTCAGTAAATGTGTCCCTCCCCTCTATTTCCAGGTAGACATCATTATGGGCATGGACAGCGGTGACCTGTCAGACTTTGTGGAAAATGTTGAGTGGGAGTGCCGTGGAATGCCGGCCACCAAGAATGTCATAATGTATGGTTGTTGCTCTGACCCGTATCCAGACATCACCTATACAGTACTCCTGCAGCGTCGCTCCTCCTTTTACATCTTCAACCTCCTCCTCCCCTGCTTCCTCATCTCCTTCTTGGCCCCTCTGGGCTTCTATCTGCCTGCAGACTCTGGGGAAAAGGTTTCCCTGGGGGTGACAGTTCTTCTAGCTTTAACGGTGTTCCAGCTCATGGTGGCTGAGAGCATGCCGCCCTCAGAAAGTGTGCCTCTCATAGGTAAGAAGGTTTTGGTTTTTTTTAGAAATATATTTAATAACTTGTTTTTGTTGCATGGTTTATGTTTCTGTCACTCTATTATTAAAAAAATATATACCAGAAATCGTACAGGCATGCATAATTAACAACACTAAATTGTAAGTGTTGTTGCCATTGCACATTGCACTTTTTTCGATGGAATATCTAGGTTGTTTTATCAGGCTTATATTATATTATAGTATTTTTTTAATGAGTGTACGTGATGTGTTGGTTGTATGTTTGTTGTTTGTTTTGACATACTGCGAATCAATTTCCCATCAGGGACAATAAAGTTACCATTGACCATTGACCATGGTCCAAAAATGACCTATGATCTAGTGATGCATTGGTATGTTTTTAGTTTTCAAATTAAAGGTACCCTTAGGAATTTTACTGTTAAAACTTGGGCCATATTTATCTATGTAGCAATGTAGCATAGCACAAGGTTACACCTTTAAGGGTCACAGGGGCAGACACTGAATGAGAGGCAGGTGTACATGCTGGAGAAGATGACATTCCATATGTTACAGGACGAACATGTCCAAATATTTATAGCACACCCTATAATCTGACCTGGAGTTGGAAATTTTTAAATGTGAACAAAAAGTATTTGCTCGTCTGCTTTCATATGCATATGAACTTGAGTGACATCCCAATGCTAATCCATAGGGTTTAATAATGATGTCGGGCCACCTTCTAGTACCTACAGTGTGTTAATGGTCATGGACTTGTCTTCCATCTGTTTTTTGTTCCTTCCTGTTACACAGGGAAGTACTATATCGCCACTATGACAATGGTCACAGCCTCCACATCTCTCACCATCTTCATCATGAACATTCACTTCTGTGGTGTGGAGGCCAAACCAGTTCCACACTGGGCAAAAGTCCTCATCATTGACTACATGTCAAAGATTTGTTTTGTTTATGAAGTGGGTGAGAACTGTGCCTCTGCCTCGTCTTCGTCTTCTCGCTCCACCCAGGATGAAGTCCGTCACCAGCAGTTCAACACTCACATTCATTCAAATGGTAAACCTGGTAGGCAAAGTAGCCGAGAGGACCGGCATAGCGACAAGTATCCCAGATCCCAGAGCTCCAAGCTGCAGCAATATCCAAGAGTTCAGCACCACATCACCAGAGATGAGAGCGCCCACATATCTACTTTTGAACCCGGAAAGTATGAAAGCTCTAATGGTAAAATTCAGATAAACGACTACTATAAAGAAGACCATAAGGTGCTGTATTGTTCTGAGGACCAGAAGATTCCCTGCTGCCCTGAGGATAAAAAGCCTCTACCTCAGGGTCCCACTGTAACCTTTGGCCCCTGTGTCTTCTGCACCCATGGCAGTGGCTTCGCTGGTATGGACACTAAGCTAGTGCGCAATGTTGAGTACATAGCAAACTGTTTTAGAGAGCAGAGAGCCACGTGCGCCAAGGGGGCAGAATGGAAAAAGATAGCTAAGGTCATGGACAGATTCTTCATGTGGATTTTCTTTATCATGGTTTTCCTCATGAGCATCCTCATCATCGGTAAGGCACCATGACCAAACTGTGGTTCTACAGATTTTTTTTTAAAATTTGCATATTTATACAGAAGGTCAATTGGGACTATTTTCCCTTTTTTTCTAAACAAATGGGACAATCAAACATATGTGAACTTTCCAGCTTTTCTTTATTAATCATCGAAAAAACAAATTTCAGCTGTCATTCATTGTTTTGTCCACACGCATTCAAGCCACTCTGCATTCCTTACCTTTAAAAATATGTTTAACCTATTATGTCTTCAACACATAATGATTTCATGTACTGTACATAGTGATATAAGTTTTTTGTTGTTGATCTAAAACGCAACAAAATAAGCCAGATCATGACACATTCAGTATGTGCAGGCAATGCCAAATAACAGATCTATTGAAACCACAGTTCATAACTCATTGCTTTCAGTTTACTTCATCTCGTTAATACATTCGATTTTACTACTTTGTCAGCTATACAGTCTATAGCATCTCAATGTGTAGCTCGCTACAGCCTCCGTCAATCATACCTTTGATGTAGGAGTACTTCATCATTTGACCATTGAATACATTTGAGGGGATCAGCTGTCAAGTTAAAATATGACCGGTGGAGACAGCACATGTCTTATTCACAACTGTGTAATCAGACGCCTGGGGCCGAGAGACGCAGCGCCAGTGCTAGCTCCTGATCGGCAGAATCATTTTTCTGTTCAAAATCATCCAGTGAATAGTTAATGAGCAAGATTTGTTTGTAGCACAGCCAGGGCCGTCAGGATGTAAGGTAATATGGAGCATCAATTATGTAACACAATGTGCGCACTCTGACACCCCCGTTCTCCCGAAGGCCCATCCCTTTAACTTTGAAAGTCAAGTGAATGTGTTTGTGTGTGTGTGCATGCCTGAACACTGGAAAGCCAAGTAGAAAAGGAAGAAATAAAAGAGGTTAGGGCAAAAGGAATGCAGGAAAAATGAAAAGCAATCAATAAGAGGTTGAATGCAAATAATTGTATTCATTTTCTGAGCCTTGTATAATTGAAATTATTTGCATTTTTGCTGAACAATACAGTTACTCATACTACATTTTACATGGAAATAGTCTCCCAGAGTTCTCACCATAATAAATAGAAGACGTATTATGGCAATTCTATAGTTTAATACTTCCTCAAAGCAATAACTGGTCTATCTCAGTTTACTTTATAAATGTCCTAGTTTGTTTCAGTTCAGGGATGAAATTAAAATACACACTACAACACTCAAGCTGAATGCAGCGATGCATTATGTCAACTGGCACAATGAATGCCCACTGATATGTTTTAATAACTTTGGACAACATTAGAGCCTTGGGCCAACACTTTGAAATAAACTTGCACTTTAGTAAAATTACACTGTGATATACTTATTTAGGCGTGTAAATGATGGCTGCTTCTTCTTCGTATGCATTCTCATAAGTTTTCATTATTCCTGCTAAGAGCTGCAAATATGAAGAAAAATGAGTCGTATTCTTTAATTTCACATTACCTTAAGCTCACAGTAGAGGGCGCTCACTTCCCGCATACCATTGTAGTGGTGGTGGATGCCCCAAAGCTTACTGTTTGAAGCTGCATGTGGCAACAGAAGTGTACAAGATCTGCAGCTCAGAAGCATCCCCACTCATTTTTCATCTTCTACAGAGACCCGCTCACATAACTTCACTACTGAGAGGAGGCAAAAAATATTTGGAGAGTATTCATTCCTCTGGTACTCTGGGGTAGAGTATGGCAAGTGGCTATAGCTCTGTCTCACTCACTTCCATTCTGTAACCAGTTCATTAATTTTAATTGACCTGGAGGCTAATAATTAAATTAATTTTCTAAGTAAAAAGGTTTTAGCAGTAGGTGGCATAACTTTTGATTGTTCTGTGGGCTCTGTTTGACAGAATTTGATGGAGATGGTGAGATAGTGTTGTGTTTTTTCCCTCCACCTCTCCAAAGTGATTGTCATGGTGAAGCGGAGAGAGAGGTGAACCATGTAATCTGGGCAGGCTCAGAAGCTCAGGCACTCTGGGAAACAATGCTTGGGAAATTACCAAGAGCCTGGCACAATTTCACTTGAAAGCATTATTTATCTTTAGGTTGTTTTGTACAAAACAACAGAAATACAAAAATAAGGATCACTGTGATACGGTTATTTCACCAGTGAAAAGTAACTGCTTTCATGGCATTTTGTACTACTTTGAGACACTTTACAAAAGCCTTTATGCATCTAATGCATTTTAAAGACTGCACCATTTCTGTTTAATAGAGCTTTACACAAATTACACACATAAATCCATCCATCCATCGATTTTCTTTTACTTATCCATTTCAGAGTTGAGGAGGGAGCTGAAGCCTGTCACAGAGTGAGAGGCAGGGTACACCCTGTACCGGTCATTAGTCTTATCACAGGGCTCAGTAATGACATATAATAAATGTTAATCATTAATCTTTGATGTAAATTCATCGTTTACATCAAAGGAATTACAAAAGACCAAATACCCCACAAATACAATTAGCAGTTTACATCCTGTATGGGCGACTTTTGGGAAAAAAAAGGAGGATACTTTTATTTATTGTATTTGTGTGTAGCAGGGAGGATCTGTTCTGGGTAAATTACAGTAATGTCTCTTAAAATGTTTAATAATTGTGAGGTGTTGTAAACTTGGACGTGCTCTCAGTAGAGTCAGATTTAGTGTGTCATAGAAAAAAATGGATTCTGTCATTGCATTTAAATACAATGGTCCTCTTGGTTATTGTCAGAGCTATAAAAATGAATGGTGTAGACTCCTGTCTTCTTTGAAGTATAGACAGCTCCCTGGATGACAAATGAATGGGCAGGGAGGGATGCTGAGGCTGACGATCTCTGATGGATGTTCATGACCTTTGGCCACAGTGTTTGAACCGGAGTGCAGAGAAAGCGATCAGTTGAATGTAGACAATGCTGACATGTTACTTGTGACCCATCTGGTGCATTTTTGGGGCATTGTCAGCTGTTCATTTTTGTCAAAATACAGAATACTATACAAATCCTTCAAGACAGAATCTGTCTGGCACCCTTGTAGGTGGCCTATTTAAATTAAATGGAGAGATCCAAAACTTTAATGGTCACAGTAGATAAAAATGTCAAGCGCAGATTTACCATTCTAATGTAAAACAAATAAATAAATAAACCAATAAAATTTGAGTGTGTTTGTTACAAATAACCTGCATTTATTTGGCATACGATAAACAGTACTGTGCCAAAGTCTTCATTATTTCTTTATATATTGCAAATATAAATCACTGCACAGGAACATGTATTCATAAATAGAATGCAGCATGTAAAAACTTGCTGCCATTCTAATGAGCTTGAAAATCCATAATTGGTATGAGCATCCTCATTCTCCAACACAGCCACAACTCTTTTTTTGGCAAGCTTTCTTATCATTTCTTTAAGTAGTCTTCAGGAGTAGTTTTCCAGCCTTGAAGGACAATCAAAGCTCTTCTTTGGATGTTGGCAGCCTTTTGTTCTGTTCTCTGTCAAGATGATCCCAATAATGCTGAAGTCTGCACTCTGGGGAGTCCAGTTCATGACTGATGGTGTTCCTCTGTGTATGTTTTCTAACTACATATGCTTTTTCTGCACCTGTAGTGCATTTAGGAACACTATCATGCTGAAAACACTGAGTCATTGGCAATCAGATTCTTTCCAGATGGTATTGCAATCAAATTTTGGAAAATCTGACAGTACCTTTCTGCATTAATAATTCCATTAATGTTGACAAGATCCCCAACACCAAACTCTGACAGAGCCTCTGAGTAGACACTGACTATTTGTACCTTCTCCAGACTTCTTCCCTACATATTCATGACGATTTGTACCAAAACTTTGCAAATTTGCATCATCAATCCATAAGACCTGTTGCTGCTGATTTTCAGTCTAGTTCTTGTGTAATTTAGAGACAGTAACTCACCATTAAGATCATTCACTGGTGAGTTTTCAGAGAATGAAGACCAGATGCGTCTCTCAGGTCCTGTTTCTTCTCTAGAATTTTTTTTCCCTAATTCTTAAGGCCATGACTTTCAGGTAATTCTCATCTGCTGTAGATATTTTTTATTTATTTATTTATTTATTTTATGTCTGCCAGATCTTATTTTGTCCTCTATTTGTCCAGTTATTTTAAATTCCTTAAGCACACTGCATACCATGCCACTAATAGCTCTTTGGGAATTACCTTGTGTATGTAAATACTATTTTATGTCTCTCAAAGGCTTTGTGTTGGCATTTTTTGTAGATTTAACTAAACAAATGGAACAAATGATGTGTTTTTTGATGAGCTGCTGGTAACAAAGTACCAAAAGATTTACTAAGTTGTCTGTTATGTGTAGACACAACACTTGATTTGAGTGTCTTTTTGTGCTTGAATGAGTCTGTGTTAAGTAGCGTAACAAACAAGCAAAAAGAACAGGACTGGACTGAACATGAACAGAAACAAAAAAGCAGTTACATACAAAGAAAAACTTCGAAAAAACTAAAAAAAAAGGTCCAGCTTATACAAAAGTATACAAAAAACATCATATGAGTTATTAAGTATTAAGACTTAAATGCAGGGCAGCACAGAGAGAAATTGAAGGTGGCAGAAAGTCCCCCCCACCTCCCCAGGGGGCAAAGGAACCAAGGCTTTTTATTTACGCCACTGCTTTTCTATTAACTTCCCTTGGATGAAACAACAGCTGCGTGCCATCTGCAAGCGATCTAATATTGTTAGCGGTTTTCTGACATAATGCCCTGTAAAATTTTAACAAGCCCATATGCTCTAGATAGATGGAGGGCATCCAGCGTTAAGGAGACTCTTGATCCGTGAAGAACGGGGCATTAAAATTAGCATGCTGTTGCCCTGGTGACGGAAGCAAGCTAACCCGAAGCTGCACCGTAATGTTGACGTTTAGAAAGTTTATTTGTAAGTGGAGACTCTGCGGTGTAGCATTTTTATAAATTACCCATTCAAGGCTGCCGGGGGGCTAGCAGTAAAACCCGAGGAAACCCCTGTTACTGCTTGGTAAGGGGTCAGGGTTTGTGTGTGTGTGTAGCGGGGAGTTGGCAATTAAAACTTGCTGAGCAGCTAGCAGCAGCGCCACTACCGTTAAGCTACCTGCGTAGGAAAATACGGAGAATCTCGGATAACGGGAGGCCGTCTCACAAGGTAACGAATAACAACACGAATTTTCCAGCTCTGCTACTACAGAAAGTGAGGTCTGCTTTGTTAAATCACTGCTGTGGTAAATGGCGAAACATACATAGCAATTACACACGTGTTTTGAAAATTGTAAGCAACGGTGAAACATGATAACAATTACTCCATATTATTTATTGGTTCATTTAGGGTCATTTTATTGATAATCTAATCTGTAATATTTTTATTTAAACTGGTTAAAACGTTTCTCTTTTTAAGGCTAACTGAAACTATTATAGGTATTTATATATTCTATACATTATTATTGTTACTTAATAAAATAAATTAATAAATGTGTTTGTATTGGCTTACAAACTTTGCATTTGGAATTTAATGTTGCCTTCTTACACTGCAAAATGTCGTGTTTAACTATTAAATTCAACTAAACGTAATGTCATCAGGGAAAAAAGTTTTAATTAATACACTTGTGAGATCATGTTAATAAATCTTTAGTTTAATCATGTCCTTTATTCTGGCTGTATTGTGGCTTTTATTTACAGATATCCTGTTTCACTTAATTAACCATCATATGTACAAAATAAAATCTCTTTTTTTAGGTAAAGTCGAGTCCATTATGTTTATATTGCCCCAAATCAGAAAATCTCTGAGCTTCAAGTTTAAATTTTTCAGTGCATTGTTTAACTTTAATATTAAGAGAGTCCAGCTTTGCATAAAGACTTTTCTATTTGTGTCTATTTTCTTATAATAACTAATATAACCATAGTCCAAGAGTGAGTATTTGAGTAGGGTAGGTAAGTCTAATTGCCTGAGGGTAAAAGCTCCTCAGAAATCTTTCTGTATTGGCCGCTGGTACGCAGGAGTATCTTCCTGATGGGAGCATATGGTATGATGTTTTTTATAGTGAAGAATAACTAAAATCAGGGGTGAAAAAGTCATTATAGTTAGCTTTAGCTTCTAAATATAACACCTTAAAATGAATCTCTGGAAGCAACTGGAAACTTGAATAAATCAGAAACAAAAGCAACTAAAAATAAATGCTAATTTTAAAAAAAGAAACTATGATAACTCTGCACGGCATGCTTTCAGGTGTGCAAGAGAAAACCTGACCTTAGAAGATGGTGAAAAAAAAAAATGCCAAAGGGCGTCACAGGTGCCCTTTCACAGACAAGACACAAAAGTCTGTTTCTCACATCGCAAGCAGCAAAGACCTGATCCAGCTGGATGATGAAGCTGAAAGTGACACCTCTGCAGCTCCTCCACAGCCCCACATAACCATCCAAAGCTGCCAGGGCTTCCCAGACAGAGTTTACCTGCTGGCATCAGTAATCTATCAGAATAACCATCTGGAAAAGCCCGCTGCACAACGGTTAGTGAGTTATGGCAAAGAAAGAGGACTCCGGTTACCTGAAGTCAAAGATGAGGAGATACATCGTGCAGCTTATGAGTTGGCCTTCAGCACACTAAAATGTAAGTTGGCAATTAACTGTTAGCTCAGGGTTATTTCTCGAACCTTTATTATTCCTTTTTTTGCCTTTCTCTGCCCGCCTGCCATATAAACATAAATCAACAATCTCATATGAGGAGCAGCTGATGTTTCTGTTCATAGTTTGTTTAGTTTGTTTTTGCCTTGAGATGATCTTTCACAACACTACAGAAGGGAAAATGTCTTTATTAATAAACATTACTTTCTAGCATCTGATTGTTAGAATCTGACTGGTATTAGATCCTAATGTGGCAGTCTAATTGAGATCATGGGATGAGTCGTTTAAGGGCCTGAAACAATTAAAGTCTCATTTAACCATTAATAAAATAAGTCACTGTTTGCTGTGGGTGGATAACCAGTCTGTTACCTCAAGTGCAGCACAAAGCATACAATTTTTTATGATTAAGAAACTGAGATTGTCCTTTGATATAGTATTAAAAGTCATAAAAGTCAATAACAAAATACCAAGACTGCATCTTCTCTGGGCCTGTGAAGCTGTGCTGACCCTCGACTTAAAAGTGTTAAAAAAACAAACAAACAACAAACCGACAGATTAAAGCGATTCCTAATTTTTGATTTATACCTCTTGGTAATGGTCTGTGGTTTGGGTAAATGTGAAGCGACATCAGGAAACGTTTTCATCAGCTCTCATTTTGAATCATTTCTCTTTCTAGAAATTGCAAGCAAAATTGATTTGATTTCTGGCAAACAAACAGCTTTGGGCAAGTTAATTGACAGGTAGAATTGCATATAGATAGACTGATGAAGGGCGAGTAGAAGAGGGGGAAAAAAATGCTCGAGTGGTCATGGGGGAATTCTGCGTCATGCTACAAATCAATTTGTCCCTTAATCTGTTTGCTGGGACTAGGGTGAGGTCTGGGTGACCGAAGTCACAGGGTGTGTAATCACCATGGCAATAATGCAGAGGAGGCGAGCCAACAGCCAGGGCAGGAAGCCGGCTGGAATCGATTTAACGTGTTTTCAGTGGATGCCGAGGTCAGGTTGCTAGAACACCCCCATGGCCATGGATGATTTTTTTCATCTTCTCGCTGTGTGTCCACTGAATCTGGATGAATATCAGACATACATGTTAAACAGTTAATGCAGATCACCTCAAAAATATCCATCATCACCAGCTCCAGCACCTCATTTGAGTAACTTATATTAGATTTGTAGCTCTAGGTCATCACAGCCTGCTTGCATTACCAGGCGAAACTAGGAAGATTGCTAAGGATAATAGAAGAGAAACTAGCAACTAGTAACTAGTTACAAAATTTAAAGAAAGGAAGGGTGACTCAAGACTTCTCCACAATTTACTCCACATTTTACTTGTTTTTTTAATCACTCCTTTCTTATTATTTTAAAGATAAATACTGTTATAAGTTTGGACTAGACAAGGTAAGATCATTTAAAGAAGCTGTGGAGCCTCACCTCCTTGTGTTGAGTACTTGAGATAGATCAAGTCATTTTTACAGTAGGTGTGTATGTATATATATGACTATTTTGTGTTGCAGAGACATTGCTACTGACATACTTTAATCATGTATGTGTTTTGGATTCGTGTTTGTATTTTTGTGATGTTTGCTGTGTAGATGAAGCGACACACCCTCGAAGCGTCTTAGTTTTTCTTCTTCCTCCTGCAAACACGCCAGCTTTTCGTGCAGAATTTGATTTTCTCCTGACACGCAGCACTAGGATGCTGGGAGTCATGACAACACACATGCATCTTGTAGGTACATTCAATGACCGATCCAAAACTGAACAAAGGTCAGATGTTAACCTAAAGAAGAAGCGCTTCACCAGTGAAAAGCACACAGAGCAAAATGTCAGTGAGTATGAACTGGTATTGATCTTTGTGATTATAACTCTTATCTGTTCTAAACAAAAGGTTCAGTGAGCTCCATGTCGGTGGCGGAAGACACAGACACTCCCTTTCGGGGTGTTGTGAGGAGTGTCGAGCAATGCTCAATGTTATGGGGTTGGTGTTGAGGTTGATCTTTACCCTGGTTTAGAATTGCCATTTCATAAACAAAAGACAAAGCTGTTGGGATTTTCTCCACATCTTCTCCTTCTCTTACACTTCATTCTCACTCTTTTCTTCTTCTGTGCCTTCTTTTGTCTCTTAAAAAAACAATTTTCCAGTGTAGCTCTGCTAGATCAGCGACCTAAAGGCAGGTTATGTTTTCAAGGTTTCATATCTTATTCAGTGGTCATGCAGTGTGCTGTCATTGCTTGAGGAATACGCTCGTGTTAAGCTGTGTAAAGTAATTTTTGTGGGAATGTGGTAGAAATTCATTTGACCTTGTCAGTAGCCATAAAAGTCCTCCCTCCTCCTCTTTTTTGCCTCTTTCTACTGGCTCCTCTGAGTATTTCTGTCTCATTGTCCACTGGCCAACTGGGCTGCCAGGCTGTCAAATGACTGAGGCTGCTCTTCTCTCTATGCAATGAGAAAGGGCCACTCTGTGTGCTATGCTGGACTTGGAGTATAAGACAAAGAGAGAAAGATTTGTCTTTTATTTTTTTTTGTCCTTGACCACAATCAGGGCAGTTATCACCACTATGCCTCAGCAAATATTAAATTGTCAAGATGCATAATACGTAAGATAGATTGAGCATTTAGCCCAAAGGTGAATGTATAACTTACTGCAGGTACCTTCAATGGCTGTTCCAATGTTAGATTAATGTGCAATTGGGTGTACTGATGCAGAACACTGTGAGACAAAGACCTGCTGAAGAGGAAAAAGAGACGCCATTCAGGTCTGGCTCTTGTGCTGAGCATTTGTTTGACTACAGGCACCATCAGTCACTGCTCATTGTGTAACACCTGGATGGAAGCCACACGACACATAACCTCAGTTCTGCATCCTACAGTGCCTCCTGCTGATTGAGGATGCATCATAATTTATTTAATTTTTTTTTGTTAGACTCATTTCAAGCGACTGTTGCTTGTCAGACTTAAAAGAGTTTGCATCATCCCCCAGGTAAAAACCCAGCGTGGCGTCTGCTGTGCAAAGATGTCTCCTGTAAGTGATTTATAGCAGAATTCCCTCTGTGTTTTGCTCAAATTGCAGTGTGTGATTTATAGCATGTTAAAGACCATGACCTCTGCAGAATGAGGCGTCATGGCCTCTTTAGAGATCTGTTTTGCCGTGTACAGTGAGCGGTTATCTCTTAAGAGATTGTCTTTAAGGACTTCTGCAGTAATGGGGACAATTCTAAACCTTATTCACCTGCATCTGCAGTAAATTACACCACTGCTGATGTTGTAGAGTTCTGTTTCCTCAATTAAAGATAAGCTCTATCATGTGAAAACAGTTGTTTGTGTAGCCGCCAGTGTATGTGTGTGTGTGTGTACCTGCATGCAGATGCTTGCCTTGCCCTACACTGTATAGGGGTGCCCAGTGTGAATTTGTGATGTTGCGATAAGTTAACAGCAGTATGTGGTTTCCGTGGTGTCTCGGTGGATAGGGTCTGGTTTTAGATCCTATTTGCAGTCTTAGAGGTGTGTCTGTTAGGAATAGGAATCAACCAAAAGGCAAACCACCCTTGTGACAGACAAAATTTCAAAACTGTGGTTTCACACTTGAAGAAACACATGCATCTTATTGACAGCTTTCGCAGTTGTCTGTTTCTTCACTAGATGCGCATTCATATTAGAGAAATTATCCTTTTGCCCCATTCATTCACTGTGCAGAGAGCAAACGCTACCTGCAGAGAAACTTTGGAAGCAGCGGTTCTTTAATCCTAACATGATAGACGGGCAAGTGTTCCTGTCTCTCCATCTCATGCATATCGAAAAGGAGAGCCTGCTGTTCACAGATGGGAATGGTAAGGATAAGCCTGTTTGTTTTTATGTATATTTTAAGAGAAAGAATCCTGTTGGTTAGTGGGGCAGTTGCTGCTTTTATGATACGATAGCGTGGGTATGGGGGTGGAAAACCACTATAAACCGAGGAAAGATATCTGATAGCGAGCTCTCACCTTTTAGCAGTTTAAAGTCAGCCCTTTCAGACTTCTGTCACCTTTTTCATAAAGAAGGTCAAGAAGAGTTTCCCTGGACTAAAATGACAGAATTAAGTTATTGATTGCACCATAGCGGTGTGCAAATAATTTTTATAGGACAGCAAAGTATAGATGAGCAGGTACCTCTGTAATACTCTGTATACAACAAATTACAGCATCCCCATAATCAGGATGGATTTTTTTTTAATCCTTTCTTATTCCTGTTAAAAATTAAATATAATCAGAGATCGTGCAGTCAAAATGAGATGCCTCATTAAGGAATAATTACTATAAAAGCAAAAGTGAGCAAAAGTAGTGTTATGGGAAAAAAAATATATCCAAGGTCATAAATGTTCCCACACTACCTTGTGTTATCCTTGGTAAAAACGTTCTAGGAGAATTAGACTAGAAATATCATAATGACGTGCATATGGTTAGATATACTTGGGATCATAAATTACTTGGTTACTTGAGGGTTAATTAATGGTGTGAATAAAATGGAAAATTGAATCATACTGGCACATACTAGCCTGGTATGAAAAACACGCTCGCGCTCTATGTTTGGCTTCACTGATTATGTCTCGATCTGACCTTTTCATTATTTTATATGTCATTGGTGTCATTATTCCTCCAATTAAATGGGCTCTCATAGCAAAGACACACTAAGTGAAAGAAAAGAACCAAATGAAGAATCAGATTAGGTCTAATTAAACACCAAATAAGCATTTAATCACGGGAAATTAAACCCCCGATCTAATTGAATTATCTTTTGAAATTAAATTGCCATCATTCGGGGTGCCTCTAGGAGCCTCTTTTGTTCTTTGTCTTCATCTCCTTTAGCTTTTTTTTTGTGTGTTTTCATGTTTTTATCATTAGATGTGGATTCATTAATGGATAGGAGTAATTTATTGTGCCTCCGTCTCCTCCTCCAAATGGAGGAGTCAGGATTGGTTTCGAGGGATAATTAGACATTGATATAAAAGATGCATTAATATGCATCATCGTTACTCACTCACAATTAGTTATTGAAATCTCTGTTATTACATTTCTATCCTTTTAACCTTGTTTTTTTATTCCTGTGCAGATCAAGAACTGCTGGAGGACATGATGATTGACAGCTGCTGTTATCTTACTCAACCAATGGTAAATCATTTCATATAATTTTATATGTCCGTAATGTTATCCCTCTGTGTATAGTTTTGTTTACCTTAGTGCTTCCACAAACACTCTCCAGTGTTCATGTCTTGCTGTTTACACTCCACATATTGTTTGTTCTATTCTCTCTGATGTTATAATCAGTAACAGTAATATTGATTTATTGCACTGACATGCTCCTCTCACCAACTCACAAAGCGTCTCGTTTTGTTCATATTCCCTCCTCTAATCAATGACAATGTCTCCCTTTGGAGTAAAAAACATCATAAGTTACTATGTGGCAGAACATATCTGGCTGTGTATTATCCTTTATTACACCCCATTAATTAGCGATGAAATCAAAACAACCCAGGGGCAGTGAGTTTGTATGTACCATCTGAGTGTATTCTGCACAGTGTGTATGCTGTATTTGTCCTCTAACCAATTTTTATTTTGTTATGATGCTGTGTACTCGTAAAAGAAAGCTTTGTAGCACAGCCGTGAACCTACAGCCTTCTTAAATGAAGAGGTATCCTCTGGAGGAGGCTGGCATGTACTTTTGCCCTACTTTTAACACACCACATAAAAGATTCTGAGCAAAGAGGAGGGCTGCTTAAGCTGTTTTCTCCGACGTTCTGGATGATGATAAAACATGGGCAGAATACAGAGCGACTGCGTGGCTGGTGAAGCAGGTGAAAGAGACGCGAAATGAAAGCGAGCGGCGGTGAATGTGCAAACAGAAAACAGAGCTGTCATAGAGTTTACAGATCGAAGATAGCCAGTGTCTATTTCAGCGAGGGCCTAAGCATATCCGGGCACATTAATACACATGAATATATGTGTTTGCAGTGTAATCCCCACAGGCACACAGATGTACACTTGCATCGTAGCCTTGTGAAATATGGCCCTGGGTGAAATGAATGGCTCTCCCTACGGGATAGTGGCAGGTCGTTACTCTGCATTTCTCTAGCTAGACAATAAAGCCCAGACACAATGAGACAGTCTTTAGAGCTCACTCTCACCTTCTTTTACACTCCTGGCATCTATAAAGTTCAACCTTGGTAGAGAAATAGAGACGGGAGAAAGAGGTGAATGAGAGCGAATAGACTGCATGTAAAAAAGGGGGTACATGAGGGTATTGGATAGGGAAGAAAAAAAAAAAGTAGAACGGAAAAATGAGGGTATACATAGGCTTTGAGCCTAAAGCACATTTGATCACAATGGAGGAGGAAAATGAAGCCTAAATCCCACAGAGGATGGAAGTAACCTGAATAAATTCTAGTCAGGAAGACAGAGAAGGTAGAAAGCATTTGACATGACAGAGTTCCAATCCACGTGTAAAATGAAGCATATGAAACTTTAATAGTAGATGCATTCGGGATATTTCATCTATAGTTTGTTCATTTGTGTTATATCAGTAATACACTACTGAATTGAAATTAGCCCTGAAATTAAACAGAGTGAGATGAAGACAGTCTCAAGAGACTGGGATAAGAGTTGCTAAGCAGAGCTGACATGTTTACTGTTTCCCACCATGGGACACTGTTTCCAGGCAAGCTTAGTGACTGGGAATTTTCCCACACCCAAGTGTTTAACCTTGGTGAAGGACAAGTGGAATTTGAGGTAATGAGGGAAGTCGAGTGAGCTAAAAAGCAAAGCGCCACAACCTGTCTCAGAAATCGACCTTTCAAAAAAAGAAAAGAAAAAAAAAAGAAATTAAAGGCCTCTGTACCGAATAATAAGGACAACCTAATTCCTCCCCTAAAACAGAAACCTTTGTAGCGTTCTAACTTCTCTGCCCATTAGCCCAGTTGTGAGGATGTGGCAAGCTGTTTCTGCAATGGAGCACCATCTGCCACTAATGCGGCTGGTGCCCTCCCACCCTCAGGGGGAGAAAGGTGGGGTTAGAGAGAGGAAAGGACAGGGATATGGAAAGAAGTGGAGAGAGGAAGATAGTGAGTTTAAGGGAGAGCGATAATTGTAGGGGAGTGGTGGAAACATAACTCAGACTTCCTCCGAGTTTTAATTAAGTACCAAACTTTGGGTCATGGCAGGACATCCTTGAGCTACTGTGTGTGTGTGTCAATTGTGTAAATGAGAAACAGTTCAGTCACTGAATCAATACAGATAAATAGTATCAGTCCACAGTTCTCCTCATTATGTAGCTGAAATAGGGCCATTTAAAAACCACTGAACTACACCGATGCAGGTGTAAATTCTGGACATGCAACATATGCTGACTTTTGAGCCGTTACCACTGAATAAAAACAAGGTTGTTCCTCAAGTTATTAAAATGAGAAATATTTCTATTATGCCTCTGCTCTTGTTCTTGCTTTTAAATGAAACGTGGTGCCTTTTGCTCTTACACTCTAGCCAGACGAACAGATGAGCCTTGTTGCCGTCATGCTCTATGACTTCCAGAACAGGAAGTTCCTCCCTCGGGAATGCAAGGTGGACGAGATCGTACAGGAAGTTAGACATGTGGAGGACTACCTCCTCAGGTGAGGAAAAAAACAAACCAAAAAACAAAAGCACAAAAAAGCTGAAATCACTGCGGGTGAAATTATTAAAAGACAAACACAATAAAACATGAGGAATTTTAGATAAAGTATTTAAAATCTACACAGCCTGGCTGGTATTGTCTTCATGTACATTTGCCTGTGTGTGGGTTTGTCATCACGTGTTTCTGTATTTGTTCTGTTTTTTTTTGTTTTGTTTTTTTAAATCTGTTTCATTGTCTTCAGAGAGATTTTGTAAAAGCAAACCCCAAACAAACCATGATAGCTCTGCAGCTGTGCAAAACACAGTGACAAAACTTTACAGAGATAAAAGAAAAGGTCAATTTGGCAGATGGAAGTAGTCCAACCCATGAGTACTGAGCAAGGGGAGTCAGAAGAAAGGAAGCCAAGAGCTCACTGGTTACCATTCACACATTCTTTTTTTAATCTGTAATGTATTTGTAACTTTCCATGTAAGGTATCTGGTGGATAAACATAAAAAATGTTCAAAGTTCAAAGAGAAATCTGGCCTGTGTGCTGTCATCACAAGGATGCCCCTAGTGTTTTTTTTTTGTTTGTTTGTCTTGTGTGCAGGTTTAAAACCAAACTGGCTGCCTCTCTGGCCCGCTGCAGGATCAAACATGATCTCTTGTCCATTGAGTGTATCCTGCCAGAGAGTGTGAAGAAGAAGCAGCAGAGGTCGAGCAACCTTCCACTTTACGCATGGGTCAACACGCTGAAGAGCAGGTCAGCTGAGCATGCTGAGAGTACACGCTCACCTTCCCAGAAGCAGATAGCACACACTTATACATTTACACCTGTACATAAACACAGACGTGCACTGTAAGCATACCCAGGATGTGTCCACACACACCTGCATTTACACAGACCTTTAACTTTGGGCGCTATCCAGTGTTTTATGGGCCAGGTACCCGGCTGACATCCAATTAAATGCTCGCCCTACACACTGTGTGTGTGCGAGTGCTAATGTGTGTTCTTGCCTGGGCCTGACAGCCTGATTCAGTTAGGTGTAAATCCTGCTGCTGTAGACAGATTCAATCAGCAGCAACCCTCAGTGAGCTCTGGGACTGTAAAGGTCACCTGTTGGGACTAATGGTGTGTATGTACATGTGCACGTGTTTGTATGTGTATGTATGAATGTGTGTGTCTTAATGGCTTTTATAGACCATATTACTATTAAAGACTCTTAAAAGGCCAAATAGCAACTCTGACACTCTAACATTATTATTATCGAATAATGAGAGATAATAATAAGGAGAGGAGAGAGCCTTCCTCTTTCTGCTACCTCTGACCTTCGTCTTTTATCCCTTCTCTTGGGCTTCCGCTAATCTGCTCTCTCCTCTCTCTTCGCCTTATCGCTCCTCTCCTCTTTTACTTCCAGTCTTGATGAGATCCAGAGTGTCCTGAAGAGCGCAGGTTTCTCTCAGGTCAAATCGATTGGGCAGTTGGAGGGCCAGACCTTCTGCCAGGATCCCCACTGTGGGGATATACTGGTCTTCCCTGCACAGCTGAAAGCTCAGCTGTACTCCACCAAGCTGCTCAGCGATCACAAACTCATCATCCAGGTACTAGGTGCACTGAGAGACGAGGTTTCTGACAATATCAGCCTCCTCTCTGAATACTCTAATATAGCTGTGGAATCTCTTTAGCTCCATCAGTCTTCTGTGATATTTATGATTTCACTTTGATAATGGACTTTCTCAAATTGATTGTAAGACTGAAATCGCTTATGCCAAGAAAGATTAGTTTGCCCAGATACAAATATTTCACATCACTTCCACTCATATGGGTGTGCTTCACTTTGAGCCATAAAGAATTATCCTGTTTGGGAGGATTGGACAGTTTAATCATTTAATTTCTGCTTCATAAAAGTCAAGCTGCCACATAAACTGTGAACAGTACGCAGCACCACAACACAAGTAAATCAGATTTTTGTGGCCAGATTCAATCAAATATTCACTGCCTCTCCCTAATTAATCATCTCTCCTTTATATTTGTTCACTGACTCTCCATCACTCTTTCCATTTTCTGTTTTTCTGCTTTTTCTCCTCCTTGGTTTGTCTCATAGCATTGCTGCAACAAACTAATACTTCCACTCCCTGTGCCTGTAGGATAAGTCATGCAGCTTGGGCCCAAATGCTGTGTGCTCCCTGCTACACGAGGAAGGAGATGTTCTCATGGTGGGCTCCTTCTCCAGCCTCACTGTCTCCCACACTGCTGCCCTAATTGCAGAAAAGTATAAAGCCAACAGCATCAATTGGCCCAGCGTCTACGTTTGTGTCAACAACTGCACAGATGCTCAAAGTGAGGAGCTGGAGCTCACTGTCTCTGCAATGGGCTGCAACAGTAAGAGAAAACAGATGTATGTCCTTGAGTGGGCTGTCAGTATCGGTTTGTGTTTGTGTTGGAGACAAAAGAGGCGACAGAAGAAGATGGAACAAAAGAAAGCACCTGGCTGTTAACTGTCTTTGTCTTTAAATGAAGTGAAAACTTAATATAGACCAACAAAGACTGGGCGAGTTCTAGTGAGAAAAATGGATGTTGCTGTCAACAAAAATCCTAGGGACTCATATAAACTCAGTGTGCTTTAAACCAGGTTATTTTGCTGATAGTGGCTGCCACCTCAGCTAGTCATTAGAGAAATAAAAAAGGGGAAGGAACAAAGTTGACATTTTTATGATTGCAAACGACGCCTTCAGGCACAGAATTTTTCTATAAAGAAATATAGTGGGACATCATGGATTTAAGCACGGAGAACATGTGCATGCCTGGTGCTGATTATCATTATACTGTCTGTGTCTGGCGCTCAGATGTGAGACTGATACTGGAGGAATTCCAATCTTTGCACACCGGTGACAAGCGACTTCAAAGAGTGCGCGTTATCCTGTTGACCCCCAAGTGTTCTGTGTCTGCAGTTAGCAACCCAGTTGATTTCATACTACAAGAAAATGGAGGTAACGATTTAAGCACTGAGCCATACACTGTGGGCTTATTTACTATACTGATATAGACCTGGGAACATACAGTTGGTTAATGTGCACAAATCAAGATGTTGTGCACACTGGATATACTGTAGGATGTGATATATCAAGCTTACATTGTTTAAATGCAAATTATTGCTATTGCTTATCCTGTGCAGTTGTTGCAGTTGCATTCATAAAAAGTAAAAAACAAAAGCATGTCCTTAATGTTTTTATGCAACAGCTTAAAAACACTAAACTAGCTCTAAACTAGCCTTAATATTATAAATTGAACATTTTCACCCTGAACAAATATCTGATGGAAGTCTTTCTTTGTGGCATAACAACTAGCGGATAACATACTTACTTAAAGATGCTTTTATACCCACTCGAAGGCAACAGTTAATAAAGTAAAGATTATTCTCTTCTGAAGCTCCTCTTTGTTTTTTCAGATACAGACCTGCTGCAGGACCTGTCCCAAGGCTCCATAGCCCAAAGCAAACTGGAATCCCTGGTAGCACAGCAGAGGAAGGATATTGATCATGCCTTGATGTGTGAGCGTACAACCACCCGCTCTCGTACGCGCACCACATAATCTGAGTTTCAAGCATGCAGCCTCTCTGACACGATGTTGCTTACACTTCCTAATTATCTAATCTCCTATGCCATTAGGCTGAAGTCTGTGGTGTTCCTTGGAGATTCTCTGAGTTTTAATTAAGGACCCTAATGTTACACTGTGCTGGTCATTCGCTGTCTTCTGCAGCAGTCTTTGCATATTTCAAAGTGTTTCGGTGTCCCGCTTTGTGTTGTATAAATTGTCTAGAGGTGATCGTGATAGAAGTATTCTGTTTTATGCCGATGCTACTCTTTTAATCTGCTGTCAGTGTGTTTTTGCTCAGTTGTATTCTACTGTATATATTTATACGCTGCATTTTCCTCTGTTCAGCAGTCTGTATCAGCGAGTTATGCTCATTAGCTTCAATCCATCTTGTTTTGTTCAGGGGATCCTTCTGTCTCTGCTCTGGGATGTGTTCATTGAGCAGGTGGAGTCTGTAGGTTGGGGGAAATGTAAACTAGCTTCTCTAATTAAGGAGCTATTGATCAGCCCTTGTCTGTGGTTTTGCCAGTGTAGATGCTTTCTAATAGGACTAGTAATTAATGGCGGGTATGTATCGAGTGCCGTGGTTCAGTTGTGTCGATGGTCTCATTTCAGCGTCTCTCACACTCACACACACAGACACACACACCTCCAAAGCCTTTTGTGTCTGTTGTGAAGCATCTAATTGCAGGACACCTGAATGACATTTTGGCCTGGTTCTAATCTTTTTGTCTCCTTTTCACCTCTCTCCAAGTTATATTTCACATTTGATTGGAGCCGATTTCCCACACCTGAGCAGGTTTGCTTCTTTATCAGCCGAGTGTTAATTATTTCTGTCTGGCAATAATTAGCGAGCAAGAAAGAAATCAAAGCTCAAATAAAGGGAGTCAGACTGCCAGCAGCCAAACAAATCTTCAAGCCAGTCGCAGTTAAATAAAATGAGCAATGTACATGCATAAGCAGCACGAAGAAATTAATATTCAAGAGCATATTTCTTCAAAGCGAGCAGTTGATGAGGAGGACGGCTCAGCTTGAATAATCAAATTTAATTGTTGTAAATAGGGATGAAGGGATGCTTTTTAACTAAATGTGTGTGTTTTTGTGTATAGTCCCCAAAGTTTTGGCAATTGTCTACGCCACATGCTCGTCATACCCAGAGGAAAATGCGGACGTGGTTAGAAAAGCGTTGCAGCAAGCCCAGGCCCGTGCAGACCAGGAGGGGGAACCAAAACAAGCAAAGTTCAGGTCAGCCTCACTCTCTGCACCCCAGTGTGCTTTCTGCTTCTGTCTCCATCATTGCCTTTCTTTGTCTGTTTGCATTGCTGTCTGTCTGTCTGTCAGCTTTGCAAGTTGTTTGTCTGCTTACCTTTAGACAGGCTTCTGTCAAAGCCTCAGCACACCTCAGACAGGAACAGAAGGAAATTCGGTGAAAATATAATCAAAGGTGCCATTTCATGTCTTTAAATGCTGTGTAAAGGCCACGGAAGAAACGATTTTCAGTCAGCTCGCCTTCCTGCTTTTTTTTTTTTCCAGGATTCTTTTCTTTGTTTGTGGGGTTAAGAGCTAGAGTCTGGTTGAAGTTTTTCAGTCCTGTTGACTTGAATGCATCAAGGCTGAATCCTCTCTGCAGCAAGCTGGCCTGGTGTGCTGGCAGTGCCTTAGGCTAGCGTAAATAAAACAAAGGTAGTATTTCTGGTAGGGATCATACTGGTTTTACCCAGACATCTACTCCTGTGTGCAATGTTTGTGGATTTCAAATAACAAAGTAATAAAAAATTATAATTATAAAACGTTTATGTCAGTAATCAGAAAAAAATATCTTCAGCTGTTATTCCAATGTGTTTTCTTAATGTCACTGGTTATGTTTTTTTAAACTGTATTTTCCTGTTTTGCTGCGTATGTGTGTGTGTGTTTCATTCAGGCCAAGCCCTTCCCCTTTCATGTCCTCTGAGTATCCAAAGGCCATGGATGAAACAGACAGTTTCTTCATGCTGGAGCCAACAGAGCACACCAATGGCTCCTTTCTGGCTGTTCTTACCAGAGTGGTAAGCATCACTTTAGCAGATGAGCAAAGGAATTCTCTAATAAGCCACAATATACGCACCCTTGTTAGTAACTACTTTATTTATCCTGAGAATATACTGATGTACAACAGGACCTCCGTTTTAATAATGTGTTAAGGAGAGTTGTGACCACACAAAATTAACCATTTAAAGCCGGTTGGAGTAGACACGCTCCATTTTGTGTAACTATTTTAAAATCCCGATAGCACTGCCACCACGTAAGCTAGCGCAATAATTATTTTTGCATATGAAACCGGAGGAGTTGTACTTACATCTTATGCCATCAGCTTGTCCTAGGTCACAGTTTCCTTCCACATATAGCTTTGCAAAAACTGCATAAAAAGCATTTGCAGCAACAAAAACATAATATTCCAGAAACACGCTTTGCCGATCCGATCAGCTGTTTGTAACACTTCCTACGTCCATCAGCGTGAACTATCGCATGTCCGCCATGACCTGCCCGAAACTGGAAGTGACGTCATTTTGCGGAAATGTCGTTTTTTACCATCAGGGCCTTATGAGCTTATACTGGTGTTTTTAAAAGTTATGTTTGACTTTATGACTTTCTGTGCCGTTTCTGGGATGCTTAGGACTCATATTGCACTGCTGGAAATAGTTTATTTTGATGCATATGCTGCTTTTTTGCAAATTTGCATTATAATATTTATTTTCGTTTTTCCTGCAGTATATAAAAATTGGTGTATTTCAAAAATAAAACTATGAAGACACTTAAAATAAATTTCCTGTGGTGGGAAACTATTTTGTGCAACTTTCTTGTCTTTACAGTTTTCAGGGATAAGCCTCTTAAATTTCTCTAACTAGAAATATATGTTAAAAAAACAAAAATGATTTTCAATTTTTTTGTAGTTTATTGCACTGTTTTGCAATTTATGTAATTACTTTATGTAATTACTATGCACTTAATGCAGACATATTATTAACATTTGGGCTATAATGGTTGTATTGATGTATATCAACTTGAAATGCTCTCAAAAATGGCACTACAAGATGTAAAAATATAATATAAGCTCTGGCGGACTTGGTTCTATGGTAGGTCTTAAAGGGTTAATGTACATGTACACAGAAAACACTTCTCATAACAGAGCAGCGCAGCTCCTATTGCTCCTTCATGAAGTCAGTTTGAAATCTTACAAAGCTGCTGTTTCCTTGTTGATGTCTGAGTGCTGCAACCACACTGTAAAAAGCCGCATCTGTCCTCGCATGCAGAGTCAACACTTTGTAATGTTAGCTACATTTTGCTTCTTACATGGGATCAGTGATAACTAAGCTCTGTGAAAATGAAATTCCTCCAGGCCACTGCTGCTGCTACTTTTAGGCAGTGCAGCCAAAGAGATAAGTACAGGCAAATGTAGCTCATTTACAGTACTGTGTAAATTCTCGAGTGACCCGTCGTGTCTTTATATTTTGTTTCCAAGGAGTCAAACTTTTTTGAGGAGTAAATCTGGCAGCTTAATGGTTTTTGGTTCAAATCAATGACCGTAGAAGGTCAGGAGGCTCTGTCACGATTTGGGGCTTCATTTCACCCGGTGGTGTTGGGGATCTTGTCAAAATTGATGTAAGTATTAAGACAGTAAAGTAAAGTCAGATTTTGATCCACTATGCAATACCATATTGAAAGAATCTGATTGGCAACAGCTTCATTTCTCAGCAAACACACACATTTTAACAGGGAAGGGAAGAAAAGGCACCAACATCCAAAGAAACGCTTTGGATGTCTTTCAAGAAGCCTGAGAACTATACCTTAAGACTACTTAAAGAAATTAAAGAAAGCTGCCTAAAAGAGCTCAGACTGAAAGAATGAAGGTGGTAAATTGACTGGTTCTTATGTAGTGCTTTTCTGCTCTAACTGAGCACTCAAAGCACATTATTCCAACATTCCACAATCACCCATTCACGCAAGCACTTTTTTTTTCTATGCTTAAGCAACTTGGTGTTAGTGTAGTGTCTTGCCCGAGGATATTTGGCACGTTGACTGGAGCAGGCAGGGATTGAACCGCCAACCATTCGATTAGTAGTACTGCTCTGCCTCCTGTACTACAGCTACCCCAATTATTGGCTCTGAAGCGCATTAAAAAAATGTCTATTTTTGCCTTATATATTCTATTTTCTTTGTACATGTTTCAATTACTTACTGCAGCCTTTTCTAATTTTACTAGCAAACCATAAAGAAACAAGGAATGGCTCAAGACTTTTGCACAGCACCGTTAAAATGATAAACTGTTTAAAAATAAAAGATAAACAGATGAATCAATAATGATTAAAGGAGATGCTGTGGTGTGGTGAATGTCACTCTGCCATTTATGACTGTCTCAGTATCGTGTAATGGACTTTAAATGTCTAAGTATTAACACATACTTGGCTGTATTCCCAATACGCCACTAAAACACACAGATGAATGTTTTCTCATTTAGGGTTAATATAAGAAACAGTAGAGAAATGGGAACAGTAAAAAGAGGAAATGATAGTTTCCTACAATCTCTACATATATTTCTCATTTTCCTAGCAAACTATAGAGACGTAAAGGGTGTCTGAATACTTTTGCACAATACTGTAGCATCCGTCACTGGCAAGCTGTCTGGTTTCAAGTGACAGATAAGTTCCATCATTAGTCCTGGACCTGACTGTGTGCCTCGCCGGTATGATACCAGGGTGTCATGCTGCTGACTTTTGTAAGACCGGCTGACAGTTTATTCAGCCTTCAAAATGAAAATGCTGTGTACCGACAGAGGTTGTGTGTGTGTATGGTTTTCACAAGCACAGACAGAATAGATTGGGTGATCCTTTATTTATGTCTGCAGAGAAAATATCTTGTTCTTCTTCCCCTGAGTCAGTCAGCTCTCTCATAGATAAACACAGACAACGGTGAAATAAGTTTAATTGGCGAAGCTTATTAGTGTGGGGAATTGTGATGAAGTAGATACACTGAGCTGGCTGCAGTCTGTCAAAAACAAGCAACTACCGGGAAACTGAAGCATGAACCATTTGAGTTGTTATGATATTTGGAGAGAAGGCAGGCAGTGCATAGGGACAAAGCAGCAGAAGCTGAGATTGGGTGAACATGAGGATCACAGTGTGTGACGGGCACTTGGTGAGACCCTTGAGGAAAGGGAAAAAGAACGGGTGGAAGGAGGTCACGGTGCTAGAGGAAATGAGAATGTCGAGTCAGAGATGCAGGCGTCTTTTCCTGGTTTACTTGGCATCTAGACCGAAGGTGTGACACGTAGGTGAAGAAAGAGAACATTGCCTGAACACAAACGCATAAGTCTGAACATGAGAGGCCAAAGTCAGTTTGAGAGCAAGTTGTTAAGAGTCAAATCTTGGGTTTTGCAGCCCAGAGAAGAAAAAAAGGGCAGAGAGAGGGATTTAGTTTTGTTGCTATAATGTGTTTGAGAGCAAGCTTTGATAATTTTGGGACTTTTCTGTGAACACTGGTAATTGGGATGCACTCTGTCTCTCTCAAATTCTTTTGTGGTTTCTAGTCACGGGCTTTGATTGCTTAATAAAGACTCTCCCTCAAACGCATCTGCTCTCCAATCCACTTTCATTTTCTTCTCTTTGCCTGTTCTCCCTGTCTTCCTCGCCCTCGTTTATTTGTGTAGGTGTCTCTTTAGAGAGACTCTGTCCCAACTGGCTGCGGGTGCGCTGTGTTGCACTGGATCTTCAGGGTTGTTTTGGTAAAGGTGCATCAGCAATTCTCATCAAGTGTTTGTGACCGTTCTTCCCCACATCCTCATAATTCACAATATAGACCACCCCTCCCCATTACCGCCACAATATTATGAAATCTGCTTTCATGCTTTTGATGCCAGCGCGAGGTTATTAAGCCATCTTACCCCCACCGGGTGTGACGGAGCTCTCCCGCACCGTTTCCCTCTGACCATCCATCATGTTTTATACCTCCACAGATAGGAATGAAAAGATAATCAAAGTGCTGTAATGGTGCCTCAAACATGATTTTTTTCTTCTCGCCATACCTTCAATAAACTCAGCTAATCAAAAGTTATTGTGGCACACTGAAAAGCGTCATAAAAATAGCAATTATATAAGTGTTTGAATGCTGTCTGGCATATATTGCCTGTTGTAGTGGTGCCCACTGAAGTTCTTTATGAGCGGGAACAGCTGGGGACAATAAAGATATTCAAGTGATGCGTTTCTGGCCTAATTTCCCGAGAAAGCGACCCACGTCACAGGTGGACCTTTATCTAAAAAAACAAACTGCTGCTGCTGACGGATTAATTTGGACAGTATTAATGGGAGAGCCAATGCCCTTCAACATTGTCTTTATTTTCTTTTTTGTTCATAAATTTGGAAGCTGTTGACGAGATTCATTTCGGACGTAAATGTTAACAAAAGAGTGAGTTCAAATCCAGGAACTGCTGTGGCAGCTGAGTTTGGCAGAGAGTAGACGGAAGCGAGAGATTTACAGAGTATGGCATAGTTGGTTAGTGGAGATGGAGTAAGTGAGATTTACAGAGGTGAAGGGGAAGAAAAGGAGGCGAGGGAGAGAATCTGTTGAATAATTCAGCGCCCCCTCCGTCTGTATGAGTTAACGTCAGTGAAGTTCAGGGCGTCCACCAAAGACCGCATTACTGAGGTGCTTCTAGAACCATGTTTACCTGCCTAGAGTGCATCGAAGCACGCGGTGTCACACAGGTGCAAGATTCCCACCTTGACACAGTGTGCATGCACACATACAGAGAAATGATGTAGACTTATGGACAGCTTGTACAAACGCCTAAATGCATTTGCATTAAAGCACAGGCAAACACTCAAAAACTAAATACACACAAAGACTCACGCAGGCTGCATGTCCCTGTAGTGTGCACTGTGCTTGTGAATAATTCAGGCATTGAGGAGAGCAGTGGGCTGCTGCTGAGACAGCAGGTGACCCTGCAGCCAGCAGCAAGGACATGGTGGCTTCCTTTCCTGTCCTCTCTCCTTTTTCTCTCCTCTCGTTTCCAAAAATTTGTTTTTTGAATAAACATTAAATACAGTTAAAATGTACCATTCAGTGCACTTCCCCTTCCATGCTAATCACTTAAAAGAACAATGTCCATTAACAAATTTTCATGAAACGCTGCATTTTTCATGTCCCTATTCTTTTTTTCAATTCTCAAAAGCCTGAGCCAGCAGTCAAAGAGGCACCAAACGAGGTGATCGCCAGGGCAAATGCAAAAGGCATACTGGACAAACTGGGCTCCAACCACCTTACTAGAAAAGAACAACACGAAAACAGCAGCAGGATGAAAAAAGCAGCCAGTGTTCGCACTACCCAGTCCCAGCTCTCTGTCAGCATTCAGCCCAAGCATCATCAGACCAAGAGGAGTGACAGCGCTGTGCTCTGTGGACATCAGGATTTTACTAACATGAAGCAGTCTTCACAAGGTGGGTGTGCACCCAACAGTCAAATAACTCAAGTCAACTGAATGTGCAGTGGAGAGAAAAGACAGATACCACTCTCATGTGCCCATTAAAACTAAGCTAATGACATCTAAGTTAGAATAAAATGTGGAAATGAGGGCAGAGCTTGCCTACATCTCTAAAAAAGAAAAGAAATAGGCTGTGGATAATTAAGTGTCACTGATTGGTTGCATCATCTCTATTTAGTAAAAAAAATTTTCAAGCTGGGATTTATAGATGTTGTGTACCAGTAGTAATGTTTAGTTTGGTTGGAATGAGTTCAGCCTTTTCTCCCTAGCCTCCTACACTTTATTTCAAAATGATAAATTCCTTTTTTGTCCCATCTTATTGTTTTTATCCTTTAGAAAAACCCAAATCACTGGGCTTGCAAGCCACAAAGGGCACCACATCAAGCTCGTTCTCTTACTCCAGACCAGAATGCAACAGCGCTTCCTGTTCCTCCTCCAAACTAGAAAAAAGCTTACACACTGCTCCTGTCACCACCACTCTGCGTTATTCTTCTTCTTCTGCCGCTCCTGCGGTCCCAGCGGCCCGCTCACGTGGACCTCAAAAGGAGGTGCTGAAACCTGTGCTCTTCGTCCTGCCTCCCGTTCACTTCCCCAACTTTTTTCCACCCCAGCACAGCCGATCCAGATTCAGCCCCAGCCTCAGCTGCAAGTGGAAGAGACAGACTCCGATCGTTTCCTCCTGCTCCGGCGGCAGTCTCTCCAAAGATGCTCAGGAAATTCCCGTCCTCACATGTTTTGACCTCACAAACACAAAGAAGAGCATAAAGAAGAGCTAGCCTTTGTATCAAACGTCTAATGAAATAAAGCTAGCAGTGCCTAAAACCTGCACGAGAAGTTCTGCGTTGTTAATGAACTGCTTCATGACACACAGCATGTGAATGTTGTCTAACTCTAAACATTATTACTTATTGTAATTTAAGTGTCATTGTGTGCCATAAAGAACAACCTAGTCAAGTCCAGTCAGACTGTATATATTTATATTTCTGTGCCGTGTCATTTCAATGTCAGTACATGATGAAGGCCTATATTTCTGCACTTCTACTGACCTGAAAAATTAAAAAGGACATTTTTTTTTTCTTTTGGTAATGCATTTATTGTCACAACAGCTTACATTTACATGGTGTGGAGATGGGTGAAGAGCAGAAATGAAATGATTTATAGCATCTCTCTAGTTTGTTTAGTGTGGTTTTCATTTAGATCAGACTGCATTCACAGAGTTCACACTGAGTGCAGGTGGTGGCCCCGGGCCAAAGGAGCGCCGTTAAAAACTTTTGACAGCAGTGACAGCTGACACTCTCTCTCTCTCTCTCTCTTTTTTTTAACTGCTATGAGTGCATATCTGTGTGTGAATACTTGTTTGTGAGTGGGAGGACACTGGCTGGATTTACTGAATTTCTCCTCAGCTTATGGCACAAATCTGATCTTTTTTGGTGTCCAGCAACATGAACACGCGTCACATCTGCCAAGTCGAGCGGAGTTTCTTGCTTCTTCGTACATTTTAGGTATATGTGGTAAAGTTTCCTGAGGAATTTAAGTTGAAAAGAAGCAATGTTACATTCCTTTTCATAATGTATGCAGGAAAAAAAATACAATCTTAACTGATTTATAGCACATTAAAAACTTTCTTTTGCTGATGGACCCATTTGTTAAAACTCATTAAAATACAATCCTTATTTGTGTGTTGTAAATTAGGCAGAAAGCAAGCTTTTAATTATGTTTGGTAAAAGGCCGGATTATTTTTATTATTTTCTTTTTGTGCCAGTGTGTAAATCCAGTTATGGTCAAGTGGAAATGAATTGTGCCGATAGCATCTATTTTTCTTTTTTTTGTCTTCCCAAATCATCAAGATAAAACAAACCCCATCAAGAAAACATGCAAAATCAAACTCTGCTTCTGTCTCATTATTTTAGTCACCAAAATCTTATGTCACTCTAATATCCACAAGCTTTATACCCTAAATTGTCTCTTCCCCCATACAATCATTTACATATGCTCGATTATTACAATCACTTCATTCGTCGTTAAAGGAGATGGTAAGTTTTTGCCTTTTCTTTTTTTTTTTGAAGTTTCTCATTCATCGAAACGATTGAAACATTTTTATGTCATTTGGTGGGCAGCTGCCAGCTGCATGATCTTGGTGCTTTTCTCATTCATCTGTCAGATATCCGTGACCACAGTCCTGGGAGGCTACAGCAGCTCATCCAGTTGAGTTCAGAAGGAGACAGAAGTGGAAAGAAAAACTGGCGAGGGCTTCCGTTACTAGTTTGTAAATAGAAATGTGATTTTTGTTTTCATCTTCTTGGTAATCCCGTATCCTGTCTGTATGATGCGCGATCGAGTAATCCATCTGTCTCAGAAATCCACATACAGGAGGAATTATGTTCCACGTGGACAAAGTAGTGTCAAAGTTCAACAGTTGACGCCAGCTTTTCCCTTCTTTCACACAAAACAGGTGAATTTTCTTTTTTCTTTTTTTCTTTTTTTTAATCGTCAGGCAAGAATGGTTTTTCTTTCCTTTAATCTGTGTTGATGTTTGTTATACTGTATGTACATCGTTGGTTACCATGGCTGGTACTGATTAAGTGCTATTGTGGCGAAAGTGTGAGTGGCTTCCAGGCTGGGGAGGGGTGCAGTGGTCAGAGGTGACGGTCATTGCTGGGGGAGTTCTGATGGCTGTTTCTTGGGTTTCAGAGTGTCTATGAGAGACTGGACGCCGCGTTTCACGCTAGTGGTCACCCGCCGGGTCACTGAGTCTGCAGACGGCGAGGAGGAAGAGCCAGCACGCTGGGAGGGCGGCCGTGCTACCAGGCACTTCTGGTACCGAAGCTGAGAAGGAGAAGGGAAAGGTTTTTGTGAGGAAGTGTTGGAAATATTCCAACCAATGTCAAAAGTGCTAAACAAAGAAGAAAAAAATGTGAAACTAGCTGCAACAAAATCCAACACATACACTTTTACACTTCATTTTTAGTGCTTACCACACAAGCTGCCTGGACAGCCTCAGATACACTGCCTGCATTGGGTTCACACCAGAACACGTGACACTGGAAATGCTGGCTTCCAGTGTCCATAATGAAGGCAAATGAATGAACATCCCGTCCCACGCCCATGAAGGACAGAAAACGGACACGACACTCCACCAGTACCTCCTCTTCCTCCTCCTGCGCAGCCATGAAAGAGGACAGTTAGACTTTGCTCTCTGCCTGACAAGTACATTCACAACAAATATTCCCTTGCCTTTTCTTTGATGACTGCCAACGTGGTATCAGCGATGCTCAGTATAACAGGAGTCCAGTCCTCTTTGCCTGTAGAGGACACGAGGCTGTCTATGGCGCCATTTATGATGTCCATACCTGGTGACATAACGCAGGAGAGTCTCAGCAGTTTAGGATCTAAGAATCTACTACACGAGGTCTTCCAGTGGGTGTTTGAGTTTACCTATAGGTCGAGACACAGACGTCATCCCCAGATAGTGCACATGAAACTTTTGCACCAACTCGGTCTTTGGCATGGGAAACTCTGCAGGGAGAAACACAAAAACACAAATTTTAACATTCTCACACACACACACACACACACACACACACACACACACACACACACACACACACACACACAGCCCCCAAGAGATTTAATCACGTGACAACATCTAAAGCAAATTTTCAAAAGAGTAGTCCACACATGATAATTGGCTTAAAGTGCAGAAATAAACAAACACTGCTGAATATTTTAATATACTGGGGCACTGTTCACATGATTAGAGCACAAAAAACACAGAAGCATGTAAGCTTAAGCGAGCTGGAGTGGTTTCCCTATGAAAACACAGCTTTGCCTGCTTATATGATCGCCTTTAGGCAGAAAATAGTGTCGTACGCAATGTTGTTGTATCACCTGCATCTCAGTTGGCACAAATGTTTGCATCATCTATCTAATAATGTGTGTAATTAGCTTTAAAAGTTATGGAAAACTCTTTGACTGTCAGTACGGGGTTTAAATTTGTACACACAGAGGCTTTAATGTGCAGTACTGTACAAAAGCCTTGAGACATCCCTCATTCCTTTATATTTTGCCAGGAAAAAGGAAAATATTTGAAAACATACATGAAAATACAGTTTAACAGGCAAAAACAGACTCTGTACAATACTAACTGGCTTAACAGTCAATATTTGGTAAGAACACCTTTATATTTCTACACAGTCTGAATTCTCTTAGGGAAGATTCCTTCTAATTTCTGTAAGTAGTCTTCAGAAGTAGTTATCCAGGCTTTTTAAAGGACATTCAAAGCTCTTCTTAGGATTTTGGCTGCCTTTTGTTCTGTTCTCTATCAAGGTGCTCCCACACTGATGATCTGGGGAAGCAACTCCATGACTGATAATGCTGCATTGTGTGTTTTCCAGTTATGCCTTTACTGCAATGATAGTGTGCTTTTATCATTATCGTGCTAAAAAATTATGCCATTGTTAAAGACTTTCCACATAGTATTGCCTGATCAATAATCTGACGATACTACTCGTACGTTCAGAATTGCATCAGATCTCCAAGAGGAGCTCCAACAATAATGGATAAAATAGCCTGCATTGTGTTTTACACAGTCCTGTGTCATGTCTTTGCTAGATATTTCGCTTAATGAGATGATTTTCACGTACACGTCACTTCTTTTTTTGTTCTCCACTTGTCCAGTTTCTTAATTATTAATGATTAAGGAGATTCTGCACATCATGCAAAGATATGCAAAGTTTTCAGCTAATAGCTCTTTGGGAATCATGTTGGTGCAAACGTACTATTTTATGCCTGTCAAACCATATTATTTTTGGCATTTTTCACAGATTCAACTCAAGAAATGGGAAGAAATGATGTGTGAATTTAATTTGCTTCTCACATAAAAATTCTTGCATAATCAGGCCCCATCTTCTCTTAAAGACCTCATCAGCATATCACCCCAATAGAGCACTTCACTCTCAGCCTGCAGGCTTACTCGTGGTTCCTAGAGTATTTAAATGTAGAATGGGAGGCAGACCCTTCAGCTTTCATGCCCCTCTTCTGTAGAACCAACTCCCAGTTTGGATTCAGGAGACAGACACACTGAATCCTCCCTTAGTTATGCCGCAATAGGTCTAGGCTGTTGGGTCTTCCACTGAGTGTTTTTCTTCTTCATTCCCCTTTTTTCACTTATTGCATGTTTATTCACCACTCTGAATTTATTCATCAATTATTATTAATCTCTAGCTCTCTTCCACAGTATGTATTTGGTCCTGTCTTCCTCCCCTCACCCTCAATAGCTTGCAACAGAAGGCTGCTCTTCCATGAGCCTAGTTCTGCTGGAAGTTTCTTCCTGTTAAAAGCGAGTTCATCTTTCCCACTGTCACCACGTGCTAGCTAGTTCGTAAGTGGTTGTCTGATTACTTGGGTTTTCGCTCTATTATTTTAGGGTATTTAAAATACAATATAAAGTGGTCTCCTTGAGGCGTTGTTGCGCTATATACATAACACTGAATTAATAATAATAATAATGGATTGCATTTATATAGCGCTTTTTTTGGGACCCCTCAAAGCGCTTTACAATACCACTATTCATTCACTCTCACATTCACACACTGGTGGAGGCAGCTACAGTTGTAGCCACAGCTGCCCTGGGACAGACTGACAGAGGCGAGGCTGCCATATCGCGCCATCGGCCCCTCTGGCCATCACCAGTAGGCGGTAGGTGAAGTGTCTCGCCCAAGGACACAACGACCGAGACTGTCTGAGCCGGGGCTTGAACCGGCAACCTTCCGATTACAAGACAAACACCCAACTCTTGAGCCACGATCGCCCTGAAATAGGAACTAGGGCTGCTCAATTAATCGAATTTTAATCACGATTACGATCTGGGCTTTCAACGATCATTAAAAATGACTGAGCCGATTATTGGCCCCTCCCTCATTTATCCGCGACACCTTAAAGGCCGGTCCGTGAAAATATTGTCGGGCATAAACCGTCCGTGGCGCAAAAAAGGTTGGAGACCGCTGATTAAGAGGACCCGAGGGAAGCTCGGAAAGCTAAGCAGAAGTTATTTGGAGAGGAGAGTGACTGCCGTTGGTTGAAAAGAGAGGTAAAAAAAACTTCAGTGGTGTTGCACACTATTTTATATTATTTTTTAAAGTCATTGTTAACCCTTTAGATCCGGTCAGAGCAGCACGCTCCGTTTTGCATAACTATTTTTAAATCCCTGTAGAACCTGGACCATGTAAGCTAGCGCAATAATTTGTTTTGCATATGAAACCGGAGGAGTTGTACTTACATCTGATGCCATCAGCTTGTCCTCGGTCACGGTTTCCTTCCACATAAAGCTTTGCAAAAATTGCATAAAAAGCGCTTGCAGGAACAAAAACATAATATTCCAGAAACACGCTTTGCCGATCCGATCAGCTGTTCGTAACACTTCCCACAGTTAAACAGACGTCAGCGCGAACTGTCACATGTCCGCCATTTCCTGCCCGAAACCGGAAGTGACGTCATTTTCGCGGAAATTGTAGTTTTTTTTACTTGTAGGCCTTAAAAGCCTATACTGGTCATGTTTGACTTTTCTGAATAGTTTCTGGGATGCTTAGAACTCGAATTGCACTGCTGGAAATAGTTTATTTTGATGCTGTTTTCTTTGCAAATTTGCATCATAGGATTGTTTTTTCGTTTTTCCTGCAGTATATAAAAATTGGTGTATCTCCAAAATAAAACTATGAAGACACTCAAAATAAATTTCCTGTTGTTGTAAACTATTTTTTGCAACTTTTTTGTATTTAAAGTTTTGAAGGATAAGCCTCTTAAATTTCTCCAAGTAGAAATATATGCAAAAAAAACAAAAATGATTTTCAATTTTTTTTTGTAGTTTATTGTACTTTTTTGCAATTAATGTAGTTACTATGGACTTAATGCATACATATTATTAAAATATGGGCTATAATAGTTGTATAGCAACTTGAAATGCTCCCACAAATGGCACTACAACATGTAAAAATATAATATAAGCTCTGGCGGACTTGGTTCTATGGTAGGTCTTAAAGGGTTAAATAAATATCGTCAAATAATCGAGATCTCAATTTCAGTGAAAATAATCGTGATTATCATTTTTGCCATAATCGAGCAGCCCTAATATTAGGAACTTTTGTGACAGGCTGCTAGAAACAAAGTGCCTAAAGATATCATTTAAAATTGGTTCTTTATATGTAGAAGCAACACTGGTTCACCCATGGAGTTTGTTGTATTTTATGTTTATAGTTTATACTTGAATGATTCAATAAACAAAAACATTCCTCTGAAAATGAGGGAAAAAGCAGTCAATGTTCAAAGAAAACCTTCACAAAAACCTGGAGATCTACTGCTGCTTTAAAAAAACTACAAAAAAGCCACTACTGGCTACTTCGAAGCAACATAAAGAAATGAGTGCTGACTCTGACCTTTTGCACAGTATAGTAACAATAAAAAAAATAGTGTTTTAATGGCCTTTGGTTACATGTGACCACACTAAGCCAAATCGATGTGTTCAGAGTTGAGCGCTCTTGCACCTGAAGCCAAAGCCAACAGTGACATCATGGACACAAGCAACTTAATTGCAATAGGAATCAGATAACATGGGAAGGTAGTAATTCAGAAATCTGAGCATATAGATTTACATGCGCTTACGTTGTCTCACCTTTTCAGGGCGCTAAAGCTTTCCGAACTGTACTTACACGAACAATGAATTGTGAAAGAGTTTTCTTACATTAATTCTGTTTTAAAGCAGAGCTCAGACAGGCCTGATCCGATGACAACACCGATGCGATTATCCTAGTGCTGGTGCTCATCCCAAATCATTTGGTGCTAATCTCCTCAATTGTGTCCCAACACAGGATTATGCGCTAACAGCTACCCAAAAAAGAGATCTAATCCAGGCGAAAACTGTTCCACACACAGAAGGAAAAATAAAAACCCAGCCAAGTTTTCAAGCTAACAGGCCGTTCTATCCATTTCAAGGGCAACACCTTACACTGTACCAACATTTTTAATGAAAAGTGTATGAGTTCAATCTATGAGTTCACGCAAGTTACAGCTACAAAAGATGTGAGGGATCCTCCACCATGAAGTTCTTTGATCCTGGGTTTGGGATGGGAGCTGTGGAGTACCAGGCCTCGCCTCAAAGAAACACTAATTGGGTTTTAATGAGGTCGACTGCCTCTGCGAGTGAAGAGCCGATATAGTTCTTTTATATTCTGATGTCAGAGCATCCCCCCCAACCATCATGCTCAGCAGATACGCATGGCAGCTGAAGTTATAGCAAAGGATGAATTGTGTCGTGGCTTTTTCTGCTGTCTTCCTATAATTATTTGGGACTAAAAGGAACAAGCAGTGGGAATTAGTGAAATGGAAAACAGTGAATAGAATTATTGTGAGGATAAAGCTCTGTTGAGTGAGGAGTTTATGGCGAGGAGTTATTCTGGTGTCAGCGTTATGTGAATGTAAGTGAACCTAACACTGCTGTCTTTTCTTTTAACAAATGTTCACAGCTGATTCTCAGGCAGTGAGGCCATTTTTTAAGAAGCATATACGTGGTTTCAGATTTGGATAAATGCTATAAGAGAAATGATAAGCTTACAATTCCAAATGCACATAAATCTCCTTAGAGAGTTACATGAAGTTACTTTTTTTTCTCTCTTCTAAGGATAAAAAAATCCTTATCATGTAATGCTTATGTTGAAGTTCTTGGCATTATGGTTATAGTTACCCTAATTCTTTTTTCTAATGTCCTCTGAAGTGATAAACACATGACTGTGCATGCATGTACCTTGCATGGGTACGTCGGAGCCGTTCTGGGAGGAGCTGCCAGCTGCAGCCTTGGCACTTTTCCTCTCAGCCATGATCTAACGAGGAGAGAAAAATTGAAGAGTGTTTGGGTGAAAACAGGGTGAGAGGAACAGAGTGCAAAGGAAAAAAGAGGAATTTGAAAAAAGGGAACACAAGAGGACTGCAAAAAAAAAAAAATGGAGGAAAGTGATGAAAAAGGTTTGGTTTTAAAACAGGGACAGGAGTGATAAATATTAATAAGACTAGATCATCTGACAAATCTATTTTTATCAAAGATTTACAGCTAAAACACACCAGTAACAGACTGGGTATTAGTTAGTACTAGCAGTAAATAAGTGTTTCTACTAAAGACTGTATAATAAAGATAGTTGTAACCATCATGTTTTTGCCGATCAGTTTGTGAAGACTTGTTAACATCAAAAGCAAAGGGATGATCTCAATGGAAAAAGATAAGAAGCATTTCTTACTCATATTGTAGCTAACAGTCAATCAGAAGGTAACCACTCCCTAAATCATATTTATTTTTTATTCTAAATGTGATCATAAACCATAAAATGAACATCATGCTGTGACAAATAAATTTGAAACCACCAGCTGAGACCACAAATTAAATGAGAATAGTTTCACTAAGCTCATAAAGCAAGTAAAACTTTGACTATTTGAAAGATTTTAAAAATGCATTAGCTTCACCTTTGCAACGTCCTTCTTTTATATACAGTCTGTGCTGACAATGCACTCCTTAAAAACAGGCTACAAATAAGCAGTTTCATGTCCTTCAAAAGGTAAAAAAAAATCTCATAAAACAATGAAGCAGCCAAATTTTTTAGCAAAAGGAGTAAGAATGCTATTTGCAAAGGACTATTTTCAGCCTTATAGTTGGTGCACTATTCTGAATATTTAGGTAAGCCAGGGTGTGTGGGACTGAATCCAAGTAGACTGCAGTGCTCATTTGATTGCAATGAAAGATGTCACTTCAAATAACAGTGCAGCATATTGATTTTGGAAAAAAAAAAAAGTTAAAACATAATGGAGAAATCAGTATTTTACATCAGTTATATGTAGCAGCTGTTTTGGTCTTCTCAGTGACATCACCTGTTACTTCTTTCCCAATTATACTTCAGTTCTGCACTTAAAGAATGGTCTTTTCTCTCTATTTTCTTGCTTTCTCTTGTGCTGCAGTGGACACACTCTTTAAAGAGTGTTGAATATTTTGCATGGTCCCTGCACTCGAGCTGCTGCACTCTTTTCCTGCTACAGATACTTGATTAATTGGAGGTGTCATTAATCAAAGTCTGTGGTGAGTCTGCAACTCTGCTCACAGGGGAACATGCAAGAAGGCACACTCACTCCCACCCACCCTCACACACACACACCCACACACAAAGGAGGGCCATTCAGCGTGCTGCGCAGCTGCAAGGCTCAGGTCACCAAGTTTTTCCCCTGCAGTAAAGAGAAAACTACCACTGTGTTTAAAATAGGTGGCGTAAAGGTGTGAAGAGTCATGGTCACATCCAGATGCACTGATGCACACTCTTCCTTCGGTTTGGGGTTCGAGATAAGAAGAAATTAAATCTTCTCTCTAAATGGGTCGATGTGCCTCAAAGGGAGTAGATCTGTTGTTCCGGGTACAGTCATTCTTCACAAGGTCAGCGCTGGCCTGAGGACACACTGATTTCTCTTTGTACATAAAGCATTATGAGTCAGTGTGTGTGTCAGTGTGAAATCTAAAGTCTCTAAACAAGTGAACTATGTCACTGACTAGGAAAAGTGCTGTGTTAGTGTTGAAAATAGTATTTGCTCTTTATGCATTACACTGCAGTACACATTGCAAGATAACACACAACTCTCCAACCATACACTCCCTTGTGGATGAGCACACGGACACCTTTGGACATCACAGATGCGCAGTTGTTCTTATTATACTTCTTTCTAGTTGGCTTGGGACACACTTGCACGTGGTGCCCTGTTAGTGAAACAGCTATGCTGGCAGCTGAAAGGTATGCGGACGTCCATGAGGAGTCACTTATTTACCCTCCGAGCTAAAAGTATGATATAAAAAGAGAATTTAGAGCTCTATAAAGTTTCAGAACTGTATTCTGTGATGATGGATGTTTATGTAGTTATGACTATGACAGTTATCAGCAGGTTGTTCTTTTTTAATATTTATTTTTTGGCCTTTTTACTTTGTTTTACTGACATAGTGACAAGCAGCAAGCAAGCAGGTCAAACCTTGGCCACTGTGGTTGCATGCAGCGCACGTTCTAGAGGATGAGTTACGTTTCTGCGTTTGTACATGTAAACATTAGCATCCATGGAGTAGGCTAAGAGCAGAACTTATGTTGGGTTTTGATTAGGAATAGCTGAGGTATTTATCACTCTTTTATGGACCAAAATGTCCATAAAAAAATGTCCATTCCCATCCCACACTTTAGGGACATATATTGAAAACTAGCACTGCACATACTCTGCAACTGCAATCTTATCATCTCGCTGTAAAGGCTTTCTGCTATCTCTCCTCACAGCCCTACTTCTCGGGAAGAGAAATCAGAAATCTTATCAGGGCACTGGAACACGCATGTGCGAATATCATCTAAGATACAGGGTTGTTATAATGATCCCCCCCCCCCTTTATAACATCTGAGCTGATTAAAACTTCCTAGCTTGTTTCAGAGCAGGAGATAAGGAGGCAGGAGAGGTTATGATACAAACCTTGGAACAGATTTCGTGGAGACTTGTGGCGATGGCTGCGGCAGGGGTATCACATCGGAACACGTGGCACTTCAGCACCCGTGTGTTTTTGTCTCTGGCCACATAGGCGAAATCCCTGAAGCACAGACAGAAGACACATGCAGATGTGACACTCAAAGTTTATCTCAAGGCACCCTAAAAGCAGTTGAACCAAACTCTTGTTAAAGGGACAGTATTTAAAAATCTTTTAAGCTTTTTTACAGATGCTCTCTAACATTTATGATTAGAAGACAAAGGACAACTTAAAAAAAAGTGGGACAAGATAATGAAATGAAAAAGGAAGGAGCATCCAGAAAATTGAGGCACATATCTTGAGGTGAGCAACAAAGCCATTAGGGAAAAGAAATAAGCCGTGGGATGCTGAATCACTGAATTAATTTCAATATGATTCAATCTTTTCGTTTATTTACATTTTTTCTGCAGTGATATTTCAGTCTAACGTGTCTTAATTCCAGATATTTGTATGCAGGAGAGTAAGGTTTTATCCACTTAGGTTTAATGCACTTAATAGCTCCTGCAAGATGGATTTTTATCAAATAGATGATATTTTTCTGCTCAAAGGCGCCTGGTATTATTCCTTGGAGATCCATGTTTGAAAATTGTTGAATATTGTGATCAAACACTCTTTAAGGGCTTCATACATCCCCCTGCAGCCACTTAGCTCAGGGACAATATGGATTCATGATCGCTAATTTGTATATTACTGTTCCTTTAGCCGTTTTTGTTTTGTTGTTTCTTGGGTTCAATTTTATCCTCATCTACAGTGTGAATATATTTGGATTACTTGCGACATCTAACACAGTGTTTCAACCAATTGTTTTCTCTCCTTTGTAACAACAGCTTTTTACTGAACTGGGTTTTACATCTTTTCCCTCTTCTGTGTTGTTAGGAGGTGATGCTTGTCCTTGGACCTGTCCAGCCCTCTCCCTGCACCTGTTTGCTTTATCTTCTGTTCAGCGATGTAAAAAGGGGCTAGAAAAGAGAACACGCACAAGAACTAAAATCCACAAATGACAGCAACATTATTATGCCCATTTTGCATCATGATGTATTTACCTCTTCTCTAAGAACTTCTTTTGGGGCTGTGTCTAATTAGCTGAGTCACAAACTGCAGCTTCATTATTTGCGTCATTTACATGTTGCCTCGAGCTGTGCAGGCATTCACGTTAGGACCAGTCTCTTCATAGCAAAAACTGTATATAAAAGATGGGCATGTATTATGGGGTCTGAAAAGTGAAGCTATTACAGGAAGTGTTTTAAATCTGCATTCTTTTGCAGATTACGACTCATTTTTCTTAATGTATTACCTCAGTAAACATGCTTTTGATGAATTTATGATGTCATTCAAGTCTAATTTAGTATAGTATAATATGATTTCTGTAAATTATTACTCAACTAAGTGTTAAATTGATGCTAAACCATTGCGGTGTGGCTACCTTGCGATTGACTAGTTGCTACCAAATGCACATGCAGTGTCCACAGCTTTGCTGGTCATATCCACACCCTGCTTATAATGTCTAACAACCAAGATGGTGACAAGCAAATAGCTTGCTGTGAATATGTCCATCTTTTATATACAGTCTATGGTTCATATTGAACTGAACTGGAGGTGGCAGTTGCCAATATTGGATAAAATGACAAACACTTGGGCTTATGCAAATATTTAGGCAGACGTGTGTGTGTGTGTGTGTGCGTGCGTGCGTGCGTGCGTGCGTGCGTGCGTGCGTGCGTGTCCTTGAAGAAACTTCATGGCAAGAGCTTCTCAGTGGTGTCACACTGCAGCGTAAAATGAGGAGTATGAGGGTGATATTGAGGGAGGAAACTCGGCTAAGAAAGAAACTTTATTCAGTGTGGGTGGCAGATGAAAACCAGCCACATGTGGGAAATGCTACATACACACATACGCGCACAGACAAGATGAAAGACACATCTCTTCCCCATTAACAGGTGAGACAAGCGGAGGAACAAAAGGTAGGAGGATGTGTTTCCAGCTAGAACAGAAACAAATGAGTAATCGGTGAATACAGAGTGAAGCCAAAACAGATGGCAGTGTCACCAGATGCACACACATACATTGAACACTTCAGAATAACCACAGGCACAAACAGAAATACGCCAAACACTGCCATTTATCACAGCAGGCTCTTTGTGTTTATGAGTCCATTATCTGGCCCGTCTCTTCTGCTTAATTGTGTGCTCACACACTGTAAGTCGATAATGCTCTCTGATTGTGGCCACAAAGGAAAGTGCAATATGATGTGTGACTGAGTGTGTGTGTGTGTTTGGTGTCCAGTACACTTCATTCTGGGACATCTGAGCAGTGCGTCACCAAAGCAGCATGAGTGGCCTTGCTTCGCATACTACAAATGGTTCTTTTATGACTTCTGTATCCTCTCTCAGGGATCACAATGCTATAAAACAGCATGCAACTCTTAATAGGAAACAGCCCGTGGCCAGTCTGGCTCGCTGACGATTTGACACCAGTGATTTAGACTTTCAGTAGTCGGTCCTGCACTCTTGTAAAGAGCAACAGTGACTCTAGGCGAAGCAAAGCCACTGATTTGAAGCCTGAAGTGACAAATGTGATCGCACACAAGGGCGGGAGCCCTGACACAACGATTACAGAAAACAGCTGAAGAGCAAGATCGCACGTGAGCACGGCACAAAGAGCAGTTACCTTTCTCTGTGTCCCCGGAAGCAGAAGGAGGCAGAAGGAGGGCAAGAGGGGTTGTTGAAGAGATGGTGGTTGAAAATAGAAAGAAAGAAAATAAAGGTGATGGTTGTAAAGGAAACATAACATAAGGAATAAGAATAAATGTGTTAAAGGAAGAGTGTGGGACATAAAAAGACACATAAGAGTGGTGGGATGGGAAAGTTATATTATGGGAGAAGATGAAAACCAACAAAAAAGCAAAGTGAAAATGATGGTGAGGATAGGGAAGGCAAAGACACAACAGCAGCGTTAATACACAAAACATACAGAGTCAAAAACAGAGACAATGTTCTTTCGCTTCAGTCACCGCCTTCCCGTTAGGTGATGTATGTGTGTACTTTTCATTTCAGCGGATTAGCATTCTGCAACATTATATCGCAGGAAACCTTTCTTGTGGCTGCATACTTGCGTACCACACACACACACACACACACACACACACACACACACACACACACACACACACACACACACACACACACACACACACACACACACACACACACACAGGCGCGTGAACCCACCCTACCCCATTTCCCTCTACCTTTTCCTTCTCCCAGTGTCTTTCATTCAGCTCTTTGCTTCTGCTCTTTAATCTTGCTTTCACTTCCCTGAGCCGTCTCCATCTCTCACTCTTTCACTCACTTTTTCTTCCACACCAGGAGACATCCACCTCACAAAAAACCCCCAAAACAAAACATGCAACATAGAATGATTCACATCGAGAGCGTAACTCATCACAGCTGCACGCAATATAGGCTGTGATGCTCTACTATCAGAAACACTACAAAGAGGCACAGGCTGAATGAAGAACAGAGGGCTAATTCAAACATTGACTGCCTTCGATTCTTTGATGATCCACTTTGTAAGAAGCTGTGCGTGTGTGTTGGTGTAGACGTGTGTGTGTGTGTGTGTGTGTGTGTGTGTGTGTGTGTGTGTGTGTGTGTGTGTGTGTGGAGGGTAGAACAGCTGGTAGATTATTTCAAACAGGAATCCTATCTTCATTGTCAGAGCATCAGAACTGCTGCTGATCTCCAAACAGCCTTTATTCATGCAGACCTACTAACACACACACACACACACACACACACACACACACACACACACAAGTAGAGACACATGGAGACTAAATCAACACTTGTAGAAACTACCTAAAAGCTCTAACTCACCACATGTAAATGCATCTGCACACGTTTTAAAATGCATTGCTTTCTCATTGTGTTTGAATTTCATTCATGATTTTTTTCCTCACCCTGTTCCCATTATCTCGGATTCTACGGACTTCTGTTCCATTTCAAATTCAGGCTCCCTGCTTTATTCGCTGTCTGTCACTTTGGAATTGCATTTCAGAGTCAGAAATTCTGAATGGCCCAAAAGTGACTGCTCTCCATTTACTTCAAAAATGAAAGCCTGTTGTTCTCGCGCCAGAACTAATTCATGTGTCAGTCTCAACTAGTTACAAGTGTTTTATTACTGATGAAAAAACTACATGAAAAGCCAAATAGAGTCTCACATTAACAAAACCTACAGTACTGTCACGATCACACCACATATATTTAGACTTTTACAGCCAGTCTGAGGATAACTTGGCTACATTTTTCTTCCTGCGGTGTCATTTCATTAACACTCAGCTGCATTTTTAACAGTTGCATGTGTTGTTTTTTAAAGAGGAAAAGATGACATTTTCTGATGTAACTTAAGTGTTTCGGGTGTCTCAGTTCTACAGTCACTCATTGAAAATGTCAGTAAAGCCACTGACCCACAGTGGGTGTTTTTGAGTTTGGCAGGTGACTTTTGGTAACCTTTGTAAGCTGTAATCACAGCACTAGTTTTAAATTACACATCTGTTAAACTGTATGACAAACAGAGACAACTAACATGTGAACTTGGCTTTCCTCCAACACTGTGCGAGTTTCTAAAGCTAGTTTAAGTGAGCCAGAAGCAGATGCAACTGACTTTAACTGGAACCCAGTCCCCGGAATTACCACCTCCAAGTCTAAGGACATGGTTCTCAGCTGTTAAATCATGAGTTCTGCCTTAAATTTTAATCACAAGTTAGGAATATGCAGTTCACTATTTAATGAGGATGTTTAACTTGTCAGTAGTGGTGAAGACAGAGTTGGGCGAGGCCAAAATATCTGGGTAGTGACCAAAAAAATAATAAGATTGTGGATTCAAGCAGCAGAAATGAGTTTCCTCCAAAGGGCTTCTTGGTTCGAAGCTCAGTCATTTGGTAGGAACTTAACAACTACTCCACATCGAAAGCTCAGGTGTTTCAAACATGTCGAACTTAGAGGAGACCCCAGGATAGAACTAGGACATACAGGGGGTTTGGGCATGATTAGACTTTTGGCCCTGCAACCCAGATGCAGGTAAGTGCTAAAAGATGACTCAATCTATCCATTTATCTTGTAAAAAGGAAAAGGATGAGGATTGTTGCTTTTAACTGAATGACACACAGATTTCATAGACGTCGGAGGGCATTTTAGAGGGAAAAGTTAAGGAAGAGGATAGAGAGGTAAGATCTCAAGAGAGGAGAGTTATTGGCCAGAAAGTCAAAATGAAAGTGGGAGTGGAGAAGAGAGGAATGGATATAGGGCTGGATGGTGAAGGAGGAGGTGGAAAGGGGAAAAAAATAGGTAAAAAAGAGGTACGAGATGAAAGGTGTGAAAGCACCAAAGCAGAAAGATGAGTTAAAGCAAGCCTCCCACCACTCGTGCGTTCTTTTTTTCTCTCTCTCTGTGCCGCACACACCTCCAGAGCTCAGTAAAGGATGACTGACTCACTACTACCAATCGCTCTTTGATCCTGATGGCTGCGAGGCAGCCTCGGCTGAAGACAATGTGTAAGACTCCGAGAATAAATGAGGTCACGGCTGCAGATGTGCGCTGAACTGGGTTTGAGAACGTCACAAAGAACTGTCAGTGTCTGCAGAGATGACAACTGTCACCTCCATCATGGTTCTAAGAGCACGATGTGTAGTACTAGTCTACAGCCGAAGGAGAATCCCATCCTGGCATGCCTAAACATGGCTTAGGTTTGTCATATTAATACTGGGATCATATCTCCATTTTATAAGATTCTGATTAAAAATGTAAGGGGAAAAAAGTTGGATCAAAAATGTATAATCCACAACAGTCTAGATCTAGTTCCAGAGGGTGGATGTACAACTCGTGTCTTAGGATACATTTATAATGGGTAAAGAATTTGCAGTCAATATGGTTATTAATTGGAAGTGTAAAAGCCATACATGTCATTAACCATATTTATTTATTTATGCTAATGAGTACATTTAATGTGACTTTGCAAAGTTTGTGGTTTTGTACACATACACACACACAAGTGAGGAGTAAGGATGGCGCAACAGGACACAGGAAGCAAGAGAAAGATTTCAAATAGAAATGTGCACATCCACAGTCTTTGTTATCTACACACACACACACATACAGTAAATCAAGTATTGAAGGTAAATTAGCAATAACTTCTTTCAAAAGTGGGGCTGGGAGAATAATTTCTTTAGATTTTTCGTCAAACAGCAATCAAAATGCTCGATAATTTTGCTGACAGCAGGATATTATTTAAATTTAAGTAGTTTTGAAAACTTTACAGTAAGCAGCTTCACAATGCATCTTCGGTTGCAGGAATGGTGTAATAAAGCTAAACTGTCCCAATACTGGTGCAGTAAAAGAGGCTGTTTAAGAGGCAGTCAAAACAGCACACATGTAACTAGTCCCCGACCAGCTCTGCAGCTCTTTCTTCTGCTCTGTAGCTTCCAGTATCGCTCAGTAGAGACTCATGTCTCCTCCAAACCATCTGTCACACACACACACACACACACACACACGCACACACACACACACACGCACACACACACACTAACCCTAACGCACAGAGCACCGTGGCATCACACAGACTTCAATTATCAAACGGCTTTGCAGAGTGTCTGCATACTGCTGGCCGCTATGCTAATGCACTTACATATGCTAATTGCAAAGCCAAATGCTGATTTGAAACGTCTGGGCGCTCCTGTCAGCAAAAAAGTCCACCGAGAGCCAAGGTCCACACCGAGGACCAGGTGTGTGCGTCGTATGCATGTGTTGTGTTACTCTTCCTATTGACTGCAACAGAAAAACTTCCTTTTATTATTGATACTGTTGTGACGTTGGCTGGAGTCCAAAGCAGACGTGGATCTGATCCATTTTCAGCCCCGAACTGTGACAGATGTGCGACACTGAAACAACAGCTAGAAAGCGATTTAGAGGATTGCCCTTTCATCATGCTGCAAAGAGAATAACAAAAGAGCTGTCAGGTATATTGATATTTGGAAACAGTTTCCTTCCAATTATTCTACTTTTTTTGAACTGTTGAGTGAGTCTCTTTGTTTGCTAGCTTACTTGAAAATCTGATGCAAGATAAAATCATCCACAGTAAGGAAATGCACAATTAAACCTGACTAATTTTATCAGTGCAAATTCTTGACTTCCATAAAAAAATTGATGTTAATACTGGAAGACAAATTTAGAGATAACAGTTCTGTTTACTGGTCTACAAATGCTTTCATAGCCATTCTAAGCTGCTTACAGACAATTATAATCTGCACATGTTAGTCAAAACTCAGTTAACTTTCCAGCACAAAAGCTGTTTTGTTTTTTTTGTTTTTTTAAATTGGACCCCTGAGTGTCGATAATTGTGTTTGCAAAAAACAGCAAATGTGGCTCATCACGGCAGTAAATTGTAGTTTATTGTAATGGAATGCAGAATATGGTGATAAAAAAGGGCATAAAAATCAAAGATAAAAACCAGATACATGAGGCACAAAGTGCACACTTTACAAAGCCATTAATAGGACTGTACTGAGCTGCTGACAGTAATTAGCTTAGTTTTATTGCAGTATTGATGCTGTGTTGTGGTGCGCAGTCAGGTATTTACTGCACCGACTTATCAACAGAACATCAGCATTGGCTGATATTCGCCTTGTTGACTGCCATTTACTGATGGCAGAGGCTGCCGTTTATTTGTTGTGTGTCATCAGTTTTGTAGTCCTCGTGTCCGTCCGGTGTTTTAAATAGTCACAGTCACGTAAAAAGGGAAGTACATCCTCTTTTGATTCTAAGATTTTATGCGTCTGGGTGAACAATGATAAATGACATATTATAGTATACCGTTACTGCGCGCATAGAAACTAACAGGGTGAATCAAATACCTCTGATTAACTGATCGTAAGGAGGTCTGAGCACCTTTATAAAAGCAGATGTTTTGGAAGTTTGTTGTGTTGGTTAATAAAATGCCAAGAAACAGAGAAATCAGCAGCGATCTTAGAGAAACTGTTGCCGCCCATCAGTCTGGGCAGGGTTATAAGGACTTTTCTGAACAATTTAACTGTAGATTTTCCATAATTCTACAGTAAAAAAGAATTTTCACAAGTGGAAAACATTCAAGACAGCTGCCAAACTTCCCAGGAGTGGGCATCCCCGGAAACACACCCCGAGGTCATGCTCAGACTGTACAGGCCTCAGGTAGCATGTTAAATGTTAAAATTCATGATGGTACAACTGAACAGGTATCGGTTGTGTGGAATTGTAAACAAATATCAACACAGTGTTTTAAGTTATGTGTTCGTCTGAGGTGGAACCATATTTTAAACCTAGTATAAAATCCAGATAAATCTAGATAAATTATTATTATGTCTTGATACATAAAATCTTAGAATTTCTTTTTCACATGATACAATTTATGAGTCGATAAATTAGTTGTGATCAGGATTTGTTTGTTTCACCGCACAAAATGAGAAAAATGGGAAAATCCAGTTGTAGAAAACATGCATCTCCAGTATTTTTAGTTGTGTATAGATTAGTAAAAAAAAAAATCAATCATTGCCCATTTACACCTTTGATAATTAGTTGATATAATTTTGCATAATGACTTGGATGAAGTGGCCCATTAGATATTTTATTTAGAAATATGTGGTTAATAGCAGCAGTTTTTAACAGAAAACTTTGTGCTGAAATATAGAGGAAAATAACATTTATAACGCTCGATCTTATAAGTGTTAAAGCTCCCAGTACATTTTTTGTTACTACTTGTGTACTTTTCCTTTGTCATTCTTTTTCTTTATGTTGGATTTCGCTGCACTTTCCGCCTTCTCTTACCTACAGAATCATATCTTTCAGTTCTTTGGAGAAGACATAACTGTGATTTAGGACAATGTAACTAAAGTTGACTTGCTAACATGTAGCTACCTCATATATGTTGTTGGCATATGCTTTTGCATATAAACTGAAATATCTGAGGTGATGAGCAAACACTGATATACATGTAGCATCGGTCTCCTTATTCCAGAAAACGTGGAACTGCTCCTTCTAATAGCAGGCATCAAAGTGATAAAAAATACAAAAGAGAGTCCATGTTTTGAGCTAATTTGGAACTAAGTGAAAGCAGCATCACTTAAACCTCTTCCACAGTTGCACTCCGACACTTAAACCTGTGTGCGACAGCTGAACAGGGTAAACCCCTCTGCGACCTGGTGAATTAGTCATGACCCACAGCCATTAGAGCCTAATGTAAAATGTCTGCACGTAATTACCATCCTACACCGTAAACTTGTTTACAGCACCAAGATGAGAAGCAAAACGAGCACCCGGGGCTTGAGTCCCCCCCCTCCAACCTCCTCTGCATCAGAGGTACCACATGACACATACTCCTTGTTTCTCTAGGCACACATATACACACTCACAGGCAGAGAGACAAGAACACACTATCACCAATATTGCCAGAGGCGGCAAAGAACTGGGACAAAATCAAGTCGAAATAAAAATAAAACTCTTGTCTACGGTGTATTAAGCAGCGAACGCGGCGCGCGACGCTGCCTGTGCGAATTGAGCAGCCAGTTGATGTTGTTTACAGCAGCAGCTACGCCTGCATTTGATTCATCCTCAAGCAATCTGAACACATGTAAAACATTTTACAAATGCACAAATGACAATCTGAATGGTTATTAATATTTTACGCGCAGAACGCCAACTTCACAGATCTTCAGACGGCTTTCTGCGCATACAAACGCCTCAAAATATTTGAGCATCTTCTGCCTTGGCGGATAAATATGTGCACGCTCACACATATCCAAAAAAGCTGCGTTTAAATTGGGTCATATAGAGTGGATTACAGAGGGGTGTAATTTCTAGGAAGACTTTTTTTTCATCTAAATAATAAACATTTTCTCCCCCCTTGATTACAGCTCAGACATTTCCCCCCTGTATACACTCTATACGGCACTATATACAGCATGGTTTTAAATGACTGAGCACAAGGATAACTCAAAATACATTTGAGGCCAATTTCTCTTCACAAAAATAAAAAAAAAATGTTATACTGAGAGGAAGGAAAACACGCAACCCCAGTTTATTTTGATGCAGCTTTGTGACCCAAATCCGAGCATTCGTTGAGGCAGAGAGGCAAACGAGGGAGGGAAGGAGGGGCAACATGCAGAGGGAGCACACACAGTACCCATGTGTCAACACCCGTCATTTTTCATTACATATTTAAGAGTAGAGTTAGGTGGGTGGGTGAGACAGACAGACAGACAGAGAGAGAGAGGGGAACAAGAGATGAGTGGGGGGAGGAAAAAAGAGGGATGCTGGGTGGACGAGAGAGCAGGGGAAAGATGATGTCCTGCTGTTCTCTCTGCTCTTGATCATTTATACATCACAATTCACTGGTGTGTGCAACTATGTGAGCGCGTGCGTGTGTTTTCGTACATGAGCGCAATATTCTCGACAAAGCTTCAGTGAGATGTCACATCAGTGAGACGCCCCTCTTCATGTACCCTACCAACATGTGTCACAAAGTGTGGGAGAGAGCGCAGGGATTCGGTGACTAGTGGAGTGGAGTTACTGTGCCGTTTGGATCATTTGCATGTAACCTAATTAGCTGCATGTGCCATAAATCACTACATTTCCTGCACATGCGATATAGTAAACTGGAGTACACTGGATTTGCTGAATTCCTCAATGGAGCAAACACAATGCAGATAGTTGTTTTAAAGATACAGGATGCTGTGTTCAGCTTTAAAGAAATGTTGCTGCTGTTGAATTTTTCAAGTGGATTTTTTTTTTTTTTAAAGAACGGATCATCACTATTTCATTCCCATCTTTTTTAGCTGCAGGCAGAAATATCTGAGACCTAGCTCTTTAAATCATTGGTTCTCAAACTGTGGCATGGGCCCCACTGGTGGGGCATAGAGCCACTGCAGGTGGGGCAGGCAAAACCAGCGAAAAAATACAGAGTGGTAGTTCTTCTTGTTCTTCTTCTTCTGTTGGCTGTTCCCTTTAGGGGTCGCCACAGTGGATCATCTGCCTCCATCTCACCCTACCCCTCGCATCCTCCTCTGTTACATCAGCCCTCTGTGCGTTCTTTTTCACTACATCCATCAATCTTCTCTGTGGTCTTCCTCGTTTCCTCCTGCCTGCCAGCTCCATATTTAGGTTTGGCCAACCTAAGCTGTCCATCTGATAAATTGAATTACTAATCCATGTCCATTCTGGTCACTCCCAATAAACACTTTAACACCTCCAGCTCCACCTCCTGCCTTTTTTTGTGCCATCGTCTCCAAACCATACATTATAGCAGGTCTCGCTTTCTCTTTCCCTTTTACTGCTATCCTTCTGTCACAAGTCACCCGTTACACTCATCTCCGCCCACTCCACTCTGTCTACACTTTTCTCTACCTCTCTTGTGTACTGTCCATTGCGTTGGGTAGCTGTCAGCCTGTCCATCACCACTGCAAACAACAAGAAGCTCAGTAGGGAGAATGATCGATATTCTCTCCCTAGGAAAAACAAAAAATCACCTGGATGCTTTTATCAATAGCAGTTGTGATGTTAGACACTACTAATGCTATATTTGTTGTAATTTAACTAAAAGGCCTAATAGAAGATATAATTGAAATGATTAGAAAGTCCATCTGAAATAGTTTCATATAATATTAAAGTTTGTTTGATTTTTTGGGTATGCATTATTGGTAGACATCTGAAGATGTCACTGTGAGCATAAAGAACACTTTCCAGCGTTTTACTGGCACTTTGTAGATAAAAAAGATGCATTTTAGAAAATAATAATCATTTTTCATTCATAATGAAAAGAATCGTTAATTACATACCCACTGAATTATTTGAGCTGTACAATTAAATGCTGTTAGATTTTCAGAGCAATTAAAACTATACTTGATTAGGGTTCCTTTATAGTTGGCTTGTAAAAGTCCACACAAGCAACAAGGGAAACAGACTCTGAGCTTTCAGAGCCGACCAATTATCCATTTAATGTTCAGCTTAGTGCTGTTATCAAATCAAGTGGACCACGAACATGTTTACCAATTAGAGGTTTTAAATCATTTCTTTGAGTTTTTGTGAGTAGAGGGAGCTGAGGTAATATTTCTAAGAAACATTAAATGTGTAAACTTTGAAAATAAATGACAGGAGGTTAATTTACCACCTGATATAGTCATCATAGTAGACATGTCTGCTGCAGGCCGGCTGAAAACGTAATCAAAAGCTCAAACAAAACAGTGTTAAAGTATTCAAATATATTCAGCTTAAACAGTCTCTGTAGTCTGAATAAATGGAAGAGCTACAGGCAGACACTGACTGCACAAGGGTCCCGCTGCGTTCAGCCTTGTATGATCAGCTAACATCAGCTCACATCTGTGCCCACCATGGCTAGGACCAGGGAGAGTTTTATCTGTGAGGAGATTTATTGGCTGGCGGGGCCAGGGAGGGAATCTATAGGGGGAACGGGAGGAGTAATCTGTCAGGAAGACAAGGATTACAGCAGGTGTGCCTAACAATGCTAATGTAAGACAGAGAGTGAAAAAGCAAACTGAGAGAGAAAGAAGGAAGCTTTTTTTGCAAAGCTTATTGTTTGTAATTCTCTGTCTGTGTGAATGCATGTGTGTGTCTGTGTGTGTGTGTGAGACATTGGACTGTGGGTTGGAGAGAGATGAGGGGACACAACATCATAATGACCCTTTGCAGAATGAGGGTTTCTGGGTTGCTGGGTGGACACATCCTGACAAGGGCTTGCGTGTATGTGTGCGGAGAAGTGGGAGTGATGGATTGTGGGTAAATGGAAGGAGCTGACGCAGAGGAGCGATGACTTGCCGGGAAAGAAAGACGTAGGCATAGGGCTCAAATCGGTGCAGGACTGGGGAGGAAAGGTCATCAATCACTCTGGCGTCTATCGAGTGGGTCTAGGTGTTCGGGCTCTGTCCCTGTGGGCCATCAGTGGGGTCTTGCATGTTAATTAAAGCCACAAAGGCCTTGACATCAGCAAACAGGCTGTGGTTACACTGGGGCATCATGACTGAAACAGCTCGAAGAGCGGATATGAAAAGTCAAACACGCACATGCAAACTCATTTCACTGACATAAATGGAGGAGAACGCAAGAGTGTGTTCAGCATTAAAACATTTATGATACACGGGCTCTCTTCTCTTCTCTATGCCATGCCTGTCCATAGAAGGTCAAGCAGTGGGGGGAAATAAGCGAGCGCTGGAGGGAATAGGCGAGCAGGGTCTCACTGCTCCCCACTAATGAATATGAATGAAATGTGGAATCAGTGTGCATTTGTTGGAGTGTGTTGGTATGATATGTTTCTGCTTGTGTGTGTGGGTGTGAACTCGAGCATCTGCCGTTGAGCCATTAGTGAAAACAGGTAACATTAGTTCATTTAAATAGTAGAAAAAGGGACATAGACAGCAGGCTGGCGCAAAGATACTATTAAAAACGTACATTATTGGGTTTTCAACGGCGTTGTCTCAATCCTAACAAGTGTCACATGCCAAAGACACGAAAACAAGAAGACAGGGCCTCTCTGATGCCATAAATCATTTCTCTGTGGCTTTTTGTTCTACGCTTAGTGCTTCCCTGCTCATCCCTCTTCCCGCTTTCTCCTCCTCATCCTCTGCTAGGAGAGAGAAAGGGAAATTCCCTGTATGCATATAGTAGCTTCTGCTATGCACACACACACACACACACACACACACACACACACACACACACACACACACACACACACACACACACACACACACACACACACACACACACACACCTAGGTATTTAAACTAATTAAGGTTTAAACTCATGATGTATATGTCTGCAGAATACACACACACAAGCCTACACACCCATACACACACATATCAAACAGCTCCAAACAGCCATGACAGACACTTTAAAAAATCCCTGCAGCATATCCAAACCCGTTAATCCTGTCTTTCTCATCCCTCCTTTGCCTACTTCATCTTTTTCTTTTCTCTTTTGCTCTTATGCCTTTTCTTTCTCATCTGACTCCCTGAATGAATGTCTTGCTCTTGTCTCAGTGACTCTGGCTGCAAACCTGCTGCCGACAGCCTGCATCCCTACACCTGCTGGCAAGCCAGAGAGAGAGAGAGAGTCAGAGGGACAAGGTACACAGCTTGAAGTCAAACACACAGCAGGAAGCTGAGACGTAAATGAGTGAAAAAATCAAGGGAAAGCTAATTAGAAAAAGTAGGGCCAAGGGACGTGTGCTGTGTCCTTTAAACAAACGGAGCAGTTAGAAATCATCAGAAAGGCTAGAGAGGGTGATAGTAAGGTGGAAAGAGAGGTGGTAATGGGTCACTGTAAGTGTATAGATGGCTTTGTGGATGGATGGATGGATGGATGGATGGATGGATGGATGGATGGATGGATAGATAGATAGATGGGGAATAGAGGACTGAATGAACTACAGATCAGAGTACTCACACAAGCAGGCATCCTCGACCCGTTACCGACAACTACTTCTCTGCCTCGTTAGCTCCTTCGCCGCGGTGACATTGCTACAGCCCCTTCGCAGCAGTACCCCAGGGTAAATCTCTTCCTGTCTGCTTCCTCTCTTTTTCTTCTTATCCTTTTTTTTAATCCTCTGGGGCTTCTTCCCCCTTCTCCTCTCCCTCTTTTCTTCCCCTCCCCCTTCCTTCTCCCACTCCTCCTCCACTTTTTTCCGCTACACCTTTTCTCTCTCTATCTTCCCCTACAGCCGGCTTCCCTCGCTTTGCTTGCCTGGTCCGGAGAGTGTCCTGCGAGGTCCTGCTGTGTAAAGTGCAAGCAGGGAAGCATGCCTCTCTCCCTTTCTTATTGGCTTTCCATCACGCTGATCATTCCCGACACACTCTCTCAAAAGCAGTGCCGCGCTTTATTCCCCGTTCTCTCACTGTTTGTCTTGAGTATCTTCTCGCCTTCGTCCTATCTTTGTCTCTCCTTCTCTTGTCTGAGTGAAACTGGGAAAAAAGAGGGGGCTTCAACCCCACTAAAGTGCAGTGGCAGGACAAAGAAAGAGAGTCAGAAAGAAGAAGAAGAAGAAGAAGAAGAAGAAGAGGCAAAGCTGTGCAGCCAATGGCACAGGAGGGAGGCAGAAAGAGCGCTGGAGACAAAGAGTGGAAATAGCACAGACAGAAAGATGGGATGGGAAAAGTGGGGGAAAACACATGCACACCCACTCATTCACCATCACACACAAACAGAGCGCTCCGGATTTAGACCTATGACTTCATCAGTTCAAGTCCGCATGCATACACATAAATGTGAACAGCGTGCACGCGCAATTTGGGCGTGCACGCGGTCAGACTTGCTGAGTGCTCCAGATATAGCCTCATGACTTCATCGAAGCGCTAACCCCTCCTCTACCATCGTCCCGCCCTGCTTACGAGACGGGGGGACTCATTCATATTGAATCAAGCTGAAGGAGAGCGAGAGAGCGAACATTCGGGACAAGACTGGGAATATTCCACAGATAGATGGTTAAAGAAAGAGACAGCTGATGGAGAGAGAGCAAAGTGCGAGCTATCTTCTATGCTTGCTTTCAGAAACAGCCTTTATCTTTCACCTCTGCCTCCTCCTCTTTCCCTGTCAATTTATGGCCTTTTAAACATAATTAAGAAAGACATTTCTCTTCTGCATGTCTTTCACCGCCTACCAGCTTCAGTCAGTTAACAATATTACCAGTCTGACTTTATACACACACAGTGTGCAGGCAAGTAAGTCAACCACTTAGGCAGCACACTGAGCTGCCAATCATACAAAACATATAGTGGACTACCAAAACCTGGCTATTCCTAAAGTTTTTGCTATTACAATCTCAGCTCTATGGAGACTTTTCAAACCTCCCTGCAGGAGTTGCTTCTATACAGACCTGGCTCCAGTTTAACCACAAAGGGATTAGATGTGGTTAATGTTAGGGTTTTGTGTGGGTCAGTCTTTTTTTTTTAGATAGAGCACATAACATTAAAAATAAGAAGAATAACCAAGCAACGCATGACACGAAGAAGCTGACGTCAGCAACATCTCGCCAACGCTTCACAGGATCACAGTATCACTCCAAGACTGTCACAAAATAACTGAGCAAATTAACAAATGCAAAAATATTAATCACTCAGTAGTGACAGAAAAAGCACACTCCTACAAGAATAAATAAAAATCACAGCTGTAAAACAAACAACCAAGTTTTTCATTTTTCTACTAATGCTGTTTAACAGGCACTGTTTAAAATAATCAACCCGGGAGAAAATGATCATCTCAGTCCACAGGAGCAGGGGTGCTCACATATACTTTTGAGGATTCAGCTGCAAGCTTCTCTCCATGAGCAGGCTTTGATTACAGTGCACTCTAGTGGCAGGACTAACAGAGCAAAAATTCCAACCTGTGGCAAAATAATCTCAGATACAATTGCACACGCACAAACTGCAATGCAGGTTGCTGTAAAACAATTTGCTGCATACATGGAAAAGCTTTAACACCCTGTGCTGGTTTGAAGGCCAAGCTATCCAGTTTTTCACATCAGTCCCAAACAACTTATCACCATGAAAGCGGCTTCACAAAAAATCCCAGTGGATTCATCCTGTCCCCTGGACCACATGCTAAGCACTTTACTTCTTAAATGGATATCGAAAGCATTGAAGAAAATATTGTTTTAGTTACTTATGTATGAACATGTATCTAATAGAGTGAATGTAAATGTTTTCCTTTTTGTGACGTATGAGAGCAAGAGTGTTTCTGACTTTTTCATTCTGATTGTGGTACATCCAAAAGTCATGAGCGTAAAACCAAGCAGAGGAATGCAAGACTGCACCCTGCAGATTTTAAAGAGCTGCTGGGTGAGGTGGGGGTGGGGGTGGGGTGGTGGTGGTGGGGGAAGCTGTAATGTTATAAGTGTGAGAAAGAGATGCAGTGAGGGAATAAAGGATAAGAGGGAGAGCTATCCTGAGATGACCCTCCCCTCCTCTTTCCACTACACGCTTTATCCATTACCGCTGAGAGAGACAGCCACTGAAAGTTCCTCAATCCTCAGAGATGGAAGAGGGTGGAGGGACTTTCTTTCTTTATTTCACTCTCTTTATCTCACTCGCACACATACAGCTAATGTTGCTGTAGTGTTGTTGTTGGGGGAAGTCAAAAAGGAGGAAGACAGGAGGGATGGAGAAGAGTGGGAGGATGAGAGGGATGCTCTGAGAGAGAAAGAGAGAGAGCGAGAAAGAGACTATAGCAGTACTTAAAAGAGAAAGACGGAAATAAGATAGACAGAGAGACACTGAGGCAGGAAGAAGGAGAGGGGGTAACAAGCATGGCTGAGTGCGAGTGAGCCTTTTACACAGACTCTATTTTAAACTCCATTTTCACCCGATTCTTTAACAGCTGATTACACATGTCAGGACCCGACCGTTTCTTGGACTGAAACCTCCAGCCCATCTTCTCGTTTGATTTCATTTGACACATCTTTAAAGTAAATCCTCAAAAAAAAAAAAAAAAAACGTTTTAAAGTGCTTAGATTTTTAGCATTTTGTGTTCACAAGACTTTTGCTCTGTCTGTGCTAAGCTTCCAAATGCACATAGGTGTCTCATACATATGAAATCCATGCATGCCATGCATCAGCGCTAACGTTTCCACACGAGTGTATAGGTTAATATGCAGGTTAATGGAAACCCAGAGAGGCTCATATCAATGAGGGCTTGGCCAGCTCCCCTCATTAGCAGCTACGCTGCCCTCAGCACACTGTCAGCTCAATGGTGAGAAGTGAAAACCAAGACTATGGGATATTGCCAAATGACTAAAGGCCCCATAGGTCCTCAGTGTGGAAGTGAAGCATTAGGAATAATTGTGGAGTTTTAGCACAGTCTGTGAAAATACAGACTGAATAATAACAAGGCTGATGCTGTTCTCTGATGATTAGTTAAAACTCCTGAGTGTTTTACACACATGCAGTTTAAAAGGTTCCCGTATAAAACTGTGTTTGCACATATACAGAAGGATTATCTGCTCAACATGTTTGTGTGGGTTCTTGTCTGTTTCACTAAGAATGGCAGTCATTAACTCTTTACTCATGTCTATTAGGAGTAACCCTTGAAACTCTTTTTTAACTGAACAGTTTCTGTCATATTTCAGGGCTGCTTATACAACAAGATTACTAGGTTTGTGTCAGAAGTGAATGAGGGTGGCCCTTCCAGTTACCCTTTGGAAAACCTTAAAACTATTTTAATGGTTGTTAAACCACATGTTTATTGAAATTCATCAGGGAAGGTCATCAAAATATCGCCTCCACAACGGAAGAGTTATAAAAACAGAACAGCATGGTTTTAGTAAAGATTTCTGTAATGTCCTCCCTACCTGTCATGGTCTCTGCCAACACCCCAGACACGGATGCTGCTGATTGGCTGAGAGTGGAGCAAGCTGCGATCATCAGGGTCAACAAGAGTTAACATGCGATCCTGAAGCACTAAAAGCATCCCTTTGCCCTGCAAGATAGCAACCAAGGATACATCAGTGCTGTCATCCACAAGCCAGCCAGAGGTTTTTGTGAGGTAAGTTATATAATTTGTTGCAACATGATTTAAAAAAACAACTTGACAGTACTTTGAAAACTATAGAGCCGGCTCCTTCGGCTCCGAACCGGCTCTTCAGGTTGTTATGTTGCTTTAATTAATTTATTAATAACAATAATATAAAATTATGCACAAAAGGAATTACTAATGTAAAAAAAAGTGGTTTTATTTATATATGTTTATATATAAATATATGCGGTGGCCCCTAGAGACAAAACACATACAAACTCCAAAACACATTTCTAGCTTTAACTGAACTTCCAAATCAGAGCTACCTAGATCACTTAAATTACACAATTGAAAGCATATGTGTATTGTTTGTGTATTTATACACAAGCACTCATATCTATTAAAATAATTAACTACTACCACACACCACGTGCTTCAGAGTTCGTAACTGTTTTGAATACAAAAACCAACTGTTCACATTTCAACTTTTAACTATTTAAATTTTCAGCTTTTTCCTTTTAAACAAATTTAAAGTGAAACAACACAAAACACTGCAAACCACAACACAATTAAATATAAATTTAAATATGAAAACAAAAAGAAGATGCATATTCTCTGTCATATGGACCTGCATGAATAAACTTTCTGAATCCTTTATCGTCTGCAACTGAAAATAGTTGTGGATGATTACTATACCTTTCTAATGTGATGCTGTTGTCCCTGGCTCTCTTTCTCTCTTTCCCTCCTGCTCTGTTTCTGTGCTACTGCGAGTGAAACTACCGCCCCTCCCCCTCTTCCCAGCGCAAAGCACAAGGCTCGCATGCGGAGTGAAGCAGAAAAAAAGTGCGAGAGAGAGAGAGGGTGAGAGAAAGGAAAAAAAAAAAAACGGCTCGCGATAAGAAGCCGGCTCGCGTCGTTCACGTCAAAGATCCGGCTCTAAGAGCTATTTCGTTCGCGACCGACACATCACTAATAGCCAGGAACAACAGTTCACTGACTTCACATATACATCAGAGGTTGTGCACTCATAAACCTTCTTCCTACAATGTGTGCCTGCGAGGCATTTTCAGTTGGACTCAAGGAACTATTATGATTTCACATCACACACACACATCACTGTAATTTAATTTATGCACTATTTGTGACATCATTTCAAACAAATGTCTAATAGCACAAAATTATAAATTGATGGACATCAATGTACAAAGCAGCCGGCAGTAACGCTGGTTCTCCACTGACACGCAGCAATACTGACTCATAAACATGTAAACAGTGTAAATACTGTATGTTGAGCTGATCTCTTTTGGACTGACCTCTCCCCAGACACCGGCCGAGTCTCGTATGTCCCTCCTGCAGTAGGACAGCTGTCTGATACAGTGGTGGACAGCCACGCTGCTCCTCCCTTCACACAAATCCTGCTCGGCCATCTCCACCCAGCCCAGAGATCTCACTGGAAATGACTGGAAGAGACACAGACTCTGTGATATCGCTAATAATCAGCACAACAAATATGTGTACGTGTGTGCACAACTACAGCACACGAGTGAGGTCCAGGATGTCACTCCACAGACTGTCATGATCAAGTTTACTGGATATGTTTGGTGATCATTTTAAAATAGGTTTAAGCACTCTGGTTGTTTATTTAAAACCTGTGTAAGTGCTCGTGTTTCTTGTTGTTGAATGCTACCATGATTAAAGATCTCAGGATGTAACATGATGGTTATAATCTTATTATAAGTACAAACAAAGGTGCACAAAACACTTCAATGATTACTGTTATCATTTATTTAAATTTTAACCAAGGTACACAAATCCACACAGCGCATGAATATGAGACACACACACAGAAGTTTCAGCTGTAATTTAATAATGCTTACAGTGAGAGAGTGTAGTGTGCAGGAACAACTCAGCAGTAACTGAGAGCTGCCTGACGTGAAAGACAACACATAAACTATGAAAGACTGTGTGTGTGTGTCTGTGTGTGTGTGTATCCGGGGGGGGGGGGGGGGGGGGGGGGGGCAATTTTGATTGCCTCAGGTCAGCAGCTATCACCATCCTCTCTTCTCTTCCTCACTCACTAACATATCAAGGAGGTTTCTTTTCTGCTGAGGAGAGGAGGCATCTCTTAAGCTGTCACACACACCCACACACACAATCTTTTTTCCACTGGCCATAAAATTCCCTTTGGGTTTCTTCCTCAATAAACTTTCACACTTTCTAAGTCCATATCTTAATCCCCACAATTCCCTCAGAGCTATATAAATGGGGTGGGGGATATATAAATATAAATAATTTTGCTGTAATATACTCAATTTTGTTCCATCTGAGCCAACAACTTCCACTCAAAAGACTGCTCTTTCTGTTGTTCTTTATCTCTATTGTTATATGTTAAGTAGCATCCCCTTCCATTAGACTGCTCTTATATTCAGGCATCACAGCATCTCTATGCTTAAGCATGTGTACGTGAGATTCGTCCACAGGGGGGCAGCTAAAAATACTTTTGCTGTGAATGCGTTCACCATGTGTCAGTTCATGAAGTGACCACTGCGTGGCACTGCAGCAATCAGAAAGAGAGAGCAAGGAGCAGGTGCATTACATCATTGCATGCACTGCCTGGTGACTTCCTCTCATTAGCAGTATTTTCTTTTTTTGAAAGGTTCAAGTTTTTAAAGTGTAAATAAAACCACACACATGCACACACACACACACACACACACACGCACACACACACACAAATGTAAGCTATTCATAAGCCTCCTCACAAATGACATTACTTGTTTTGGGGCCTTTAACTGTATTGTAAATGCCTGTAACTTCGCCCCTGCTGGCTATAGTAAACCACAAGAAAACAAATAATCAAACTATAAAGAACGCTCTCTATTCAGTGAGCATTTTTATTTAGAAAAAATCCCAGCATATTATAGTTATTTCAGATGCCATTATAAAGCCTGTGTTATTATATGTTGTTGTTTTGAACTTACCATTGCCTCCGGATCAGAGAATGTGCTGTTAAGGTCCACTGTCTCTAGCTGGGCAGGAGGGCTGCAGAGAAACATCAGGGATTAAAACAGCCACATTAAAATCACATTTTACACGTGAATACATGCAAAATATCATGACTGAGTCCTTGCCACACAAGAAGAAAGTCTGTAGCACTAAGTGTGAGTATGTCTGTGACTATTACTTGAGCTTGAGTGAAGCATAGCGAAGAGTAGCTCCTTCAAATGCCTTAAGACTGGGATCAGGATAGACTGGATAGTCCTTTAGATCCTGGAGCATGAAAAAAAAAACAGATATTCAGAAAGGAAATAAATCTTTGTATTTTTAAACAACCGACTTCTTCTCAAATAAAAAAAGAGACAGTTTCAATAATTGTGACTTACGGTGGCTGTGCAGGTGGTGGTGGTGTTGAGACTTTGTACAGAAGAGGTGATGTCATTGAAAGGGGTGGAGGAGGAGGAGGAAGGGGAGGGGGAGGATCCAGAGGGCGAGGGTACCGGCTCCACGGAGCTGTCGGATATCAGGCTGCTGGGGCGCTGTGGGAGAGACAGATGGGTGATGACAGAGAGACCGTAAGGGATCCAGGGTGAGAGACACAGAGCTGCACAAACAGACTGATAATGGAAGGTACATTATTGATCAGCAGCAGCTTTCATATATGGAGGATTCTTTCTAAACACAACACAGAAGATGGTAAAGCCTGTCTTTTAATTTGTGTTGGGTTTTTTTACAAGCCACTACATGGACTTGTTCGAAAAAGCAACATTTTTTTAAAATAAATTTGTAAATTGAAGCTTTTTCAGACCTTTCAACCACATCTTACTGTTCATCAGCATCTGCTTGTAGTTATGTAGTGTAAAAAGTGTAGGGTTGACATCTCCAAAGGACGAAAATCCCATATAGTGAACATCTAAACATAAATTTCTCTCAAAGAAAACGCAGGGAACTTTTTAAAAGTATCTGCATTAATACATTATATTTAAACATCTGCATCTACATCTGTTTGCTGCGGTTAAAATTCAGCAGAATTAAATCCTGACTGAGAGCGTTAAGATACATAATGCTGTTAAGATCTTATACATAAAAGATCTCATTATACTTTTAAACGTGCTTTTAATCTTGAAGTCTATTTAGTTCTCTGGGTCGTCTCACCTCATTGGGTGGCTTAAAGGAGTCCTGTGTGACCTGTTGTGGGTCATTCTCAGCATCATTGCTAGAAACGGTGTGTTTGCTTGAGGCAACAGGTCGGTCGTACTGCGTAGTGCCGGTGGGCACGTGCCAAAAATAGACCTCTGATGAGTCTGAGATCTCCCGCCAGCCTGGGGGCAGCTCCCCTTCAACCCATACATCTGCTGCAGGATGACAGTGACAAATAAACACATACTATCATTCAGATAGTATTACACACAGATGGGCTCTGCAAAAATAAAGCAAACAAAAAAACAACAAGATAAAAACACATATATAACACAAGATAGATGTGGTCAGCCTGTCCCTGAACTTGTGCTTTATACTCTACAATAATATTTTACTACAGCCAGCCCTCCTCTTCTCTTCTTCCTGAATTCTCTTCCATCTTCGCAAACTGCTATCTGCACTATCCTGTCATTATGCCCATCCTAATCATCTCTGCACCACATGGGGTTTACAGGGGGCTTAAAGGTTCCAGCAGTATTTCACTGGAGTAAGTGACTTGCTTACAGTCTGTAGGAGGTAGAGAAATGGAGAGAGAGGAGGAATGAAAGGAAGGTGTAATTGAGGCATGATTAAAGGCTGACACAGCTATGGAAATTTTTCAAGGGAACGATTAGATGGCAAGACAAACACACACACACACACACACACACACACACACACACACACACACACACACACACACACAGATATATATACTGAACCTGTCTCTTTTGGAGTCTGTGGAGAGGGTGACTCCTGAGATAGGGTGGTCCAACTGGAGTCTTCATCTTCTGATGGAGTCTCAGGAGTGAGATCCATTCTTAAGCCCACTTTTGGAAGGCCGGTTTCTGGTTCAGGCTGAGGAGGGGGCGCACGATTCCTGGTAGGCGTGGTCTTCTCTGCAGCTCTGGCCTGTTTAGGTGAAGAGGGTGGGTACTGCTGAAGAAACTGGTTCTCGTTGTTGGGGTGTAGCTCCACCTTGATCACCCGGGGCTGGGTGCTTCGGGGAGGCTTTGCAGGGCTGCGTGGGCTAGCCTGAACCTGGGCGCAGAGCTCCTCTTTGACCTGGGCTGGAACTTGGTTCTGCAGGTGGTTGTGGTTGTCTGGAACCCACTCTGGGCTGTTACTAGAAGAAGACGGGGTGGAAGAAAGAGGGGCTTCGACTACCACAGGTAGCAGTGGCTGTCTTGCCGTTGGTGTGGGCTCATCATTTTCTTCATCCTCCTCCGCCACCGGCTCAACCTCCTCCTTCTCTTCCTGGCAGGTTTGCTTGCTGCTGGCCTTCTCCTCCTTCTGACTCTCCCTTTCTTTCGCAGGACTAGCCTGTTCCTTCTCTGGGGAGGGCTGCTGCTTCTTTTCCCCCTTGTCCTCTTTGTTTCCCTGGTTTAGGTCCAGATCCCAGCCCTTTCCATGGTACTCCAAGAAGCTCTTGGTCCTTCTTCGAAAGGGCGGAAGCTGCGAGTTATCTTTCTCAAATTCTAGCCAGTCTGAAGTGGGATTATTGATGAGATCGTTGTCAATTTTGCCCTCTGTATTGGCCCTGCTGAGCTCCAGCTGCTGGCTCTCAGCTCGTCTCTGCATGTTGGCGCCATTCTTCACCAGTTTGGGGTTAGTTGTATTAAACAGCGAGGAAGAGGAAGAAGAGGAGTAAAGGGCGGAGCTGGAGGAGGACTTGGTGGGAAGGCCGCGTCCTCTGGTTACAGGTTGGTTTTTAGACAGCAAAGCCAAGTTGTCACTTATCCCCATGGCGCTGCGCACGCTGGTCATCGCGTACCTCTGGCGGCTCTTCGGCAAGGTGGCCGAACTTCCGGTTTCCATGGACTCTTTAATGACATCTCGTCCAAGCAGCTGATTGTATGATGAGCGAAGGCTGAGAGAGGCCGGAGGGGTGGCAGAGGCCCCGCTGCGATTCGCTAGACCAACGGTGGAGGGCGAGGAGCCAGAGCGGGAGAGGGGAGGAGTTTTTACTGACATCATGGCTGACTGGAAAATCACTGCAGAGATAGAGCTGATGATAGAGGAGATGGCCTGTTAGAGATTAAGTAACACATTATAACCTGACCTACAGCTTTATATGTAATTATTATTATTTTTGCCAGTATTGATTAAGCATGAAGAGGAGCTATTTTTGGCTTCTGCCACGTTTGCCGCAGCAGATTTTTAACACCGGATGCTCTTCCCGACTCAACCCCAAAAGGGTTCACTGACTATACTACCTTAAAAAGTCTTGGTGATGTTTTGGTCTTTCCAAATGAGGCACTTTGAGCTATGTAGTCTAATTTAAAAAGGTTTATTGGGTCAAATAATATATGGATTGACAAAAACATAACATAAAACCACATTAATGATACACTTATTTTACATATGTTTTTAAAATAAAAGATTTATAAATATCAACCAGCCTTGAAGCCTTACTGCTCACTCACTTTATTTTAAGAGCTTTTTTTGTGGTTGCAAGATTCTTTTACGCCCACTTACTCTACAACTGCCTATTGTTTAGTCACTGGGTTATTATATTTTTAAAATCCTTGTTTCTCTGGACTCTCCTGCTTGCATGCTTCCCCAAATAATTACTTTTACATATAACATGATATAATTTAGTTTTTTTAACGTTACTTGCTTAGAATAACTGCTCACTGACATCATTCAATGTGCAGCATTATCACGCTGACACATTTCCCCAGCCTCACAACTGATCATCTCTCTTCCTGTGGCTTGACCAGTCTCAGAGGCTTTGATCAATGCACGATGGTGCAGATCTTCTTCCAGCCTCACACCCCTTTTACACACAAGGTGTCACTTCTGAAGTGTTAAAAAGAAACACTGCATCAAAGTCATGTAGCTGGAATGCATTTATATGATATCTGGAGTGAGTCAGACCCTCAATTTATTCAACTAGGACTGACATTCAAAGCCCGAGCTGAGCAGTAAGCTGGTCTGTGGGGAGGAGAAGTGCCAGCCAACTCCTGCTAACTAGCTAGCCGTGTCTCTTTTATCTCTGGGTGGATCAGCTTTGTGATGCGGAATGCAGACAGATGGATAGAAACAAAGACAGCGGCGGCAGAAAATCACCTTGCTCTTAAGATGTGACACGTAACACGGCTTTTTAGATAATTTAATTAGGCTCCCACCCTGCAGAAAGCTTGTAAACAACTAATAGATGCGGGGAAAAACATGCCCAGACACGCAATCTTAATGTATAAACATCTTTTCACAAATGCACACATCTCAAACAATGCTGGAGTCATCACTGGCACCTCTACTTAGAAACATGGAAAAGTCAGACACAGCAGATTTCAAAGCTTGACAAGATCCTGGGAAAAGATGGAGGCGGTAAGTTAAAGAGAGCAGATTCCCCGGACAGTGCACTTTTGTCCATGCGGGGACCCCTATCTGCTCTCCTCCCTCTGGGTGGTTGTTGTCGCCTCTGTAACCCAGTTTGTGCTGAACCTGCACTTCTCTCTTCACGCCTGTGACTCAGACATAAACACAATCAAGTCAGGTCAACAGGTGCAGACTGTGCCATGCCATGTCTCAAGCAATGCTCTTTTTCTACTGTCATTTACAGGTCCATAAAGCCACATTTTAATGCTATGTCCTAAATTCTCTTGCCTGTAGTTTCACATACAGACGCACTAATATATGACTAAAACACACAAAATGGGACATCTGAGCAATACAAGCCTTAAATTAGATGGAAACAAAATATGCTGCAACCTACTGAATATAAAAATCCTAACAAATACACTGATTGAATCAACACAACTCCAAATCATCCCTTTCACCCATATTTGTGTCGGGTATGAGCCGCAGACAAACTGGATCATCTTAAACAGAGATTACGGCCTTTTCTTTTCCTTCTCCTCTTCCTCTACAACAGCACAGGCAGGTCTCTGCCGCTTAAATAAAAGTGGAGCAAGGAGAATATGTGAAGTGTGCGGAGGAGAAAGGATGGTTATAAGAGGGATAAAGCGGGGAGGATGACACAGCAGTTTGCTGGACAGTGAGGGCACAGTTAACACACGGAGGTAGTGAAACTGTTGTCCTCAATAAATCTGTTGTGCTGTGTAACAGCAGAGGTCATTCATGAGATGCACAAGATGTTAGCAGCTGGTCAGCAACGTGGATCCTTATTAAACAGTTGGGTCTCAGTCTAGTTGTTCATGCTGTTGATACTTGCCGGGCGCTGCATTGTCTGTTGTGATGATGCAAAATGTGAACGTGACACCAAAGTTAGTGAGGAAATGAGCAGATTTACATGGATGACAAAGGAGACTGCTAAAAAAAATTTTAAAAGGTACTGACAGGAAAAGCATACTAGTACTAGTTTTGGAGGTAAGTGTTAGATTATGACTCTTATTTGCTCATTTGTTGCATAAAAGTGTTTTCACCTAAAGGTCATCAAAAAAGGAAAAGATCGGTTTCCTGTGTGTTATAGCTTTAGACATTAACACATAATTTCTAAATCTATATATATGTATATACATGTATAGATATGTTGGGAAACCAACTTGTTATGGTGGGCCCTCCTTTCCTCAGCGCAGAAGCAAGTGCAACAGATGAAAGCTCAAGCAGGAGGGGAAATGAACTTGAAAAAGTCGATGATGTCATGGGTGGAGTATTCTAGCTCCCCGCTTCTTGCTGCCTCCTTAATAAACTCCCCTCACTGACAAATCGGAAGCACCCCATCTTTAAATCTAGAGAAATACGCGGATGGATCGCCGTAAATGCCATTATTGCGGAAGATAATCTGTTAATATGTGAACAGACGCAGTGAATCTTTAGCATCCAGCCTCCCCTCCTCTCTCTCTAGCCCCATCACCACCACCAGCACCACCGCCGCCGCCGCACTGGGAGGGGAGCGCATCCCATCGAGAGCATCTATTTACATCCACTCACCGCTTCGGTCAGCCTCCGGGGCTTCTGCGCTTGCCTTTCCTCCGACGACACGCAAACACAGTAGTGAGCAGGGCTGAAGTCAGCGGCCGCTTTTTAACTGCCGAGTCCGCCCGTAACAGCAGCCGGCCGCCCGTATTATCATATCACATCATAAACCCTCCCAGCCCGGCTCCTTGCTCGCAGGCGGCCAAGCTGCGCTTTCTCTCTGCGCCAGAGGATCCCGGAGTGGCGTGGCGCTGTGGAGCTCTTCAGCCAGCCGACCAATCGGAGCCGAGAACGCAGGACGCTCGGGTGCACGGAAGGAGACGCAATCGCAATCAATATACCGGTGTTATTTTGCGACTCAGGTAATGGAATCACACATCATCCGACTCTTACGTCATACACAAGTCTGAGGAAAAATGCATGGCTTCTGGTGCTCGAGCACACCTGACTGTGACAAAAAACAACAACAACAGAAAAGCCATTTCCAAATCTGACAACGTTGTTTTGCAACACCGAACACAGAAAAACTACAATTTGAAGCCAGTTTTATGATGAGTATTAAAATAACGATAAAAGAAGCCAGGCAGCCTTTAGGATCTTTTTTTTTTAATGTGCGCATTTGACAACACAACATCCTCCTCACAGTGCATTAATTTTCCCTTTGGTTGGTTTATCACAAGCATGCAGTCTTTCTTTTACAACGGCAAGCCACACTGAACCGTTTAACCTAAAGACATAATTATATTATTTAAGGTTAAAATATAACATTCATGTGAAGCACTTCCTCAGTTTCAGAGGTTTAAAGTTGGCATTATTCTCTGCAGTAGACAGAAGATATCAGATACCTCATGATTAAATCCTTATTAGCAAGGAGGGAAATAAGTAACCACCTGATCCACCCAAAAGGCACATTTCTGGAGAACTTAGCAGAGAGAAGATTGTAAGAAACAAAACTGTAGTGTACAAAAACAAATGACAGATGGCTTCTTCTCTGATTCCAAGACCTTTTGCTCCACAGCTCTTTCTGACATAAAAAAATAACTCACATCTTTTAAAAACTAAATAAAACTTGTTTCTTTTTTGAGTATAAAAGCAATTCGCTCCGATTCAGACCTCACACACCGAACACACTTTGACCTTTCCCAGGTTTCTGAAAACTCATTCATACTTTGAAATACATTCCTCAATCTGTAATGCGGCTGGCTCTCGGTATTTATCCTATTCCTACAGTCCACTGGCAGCTTCTTCTCTCAGTGCTCGGAGAATGGAGATGGAGGGGTACGGAGGACAAAGATGGGAGCCCGCTGAGGCTCCCGGTGCTCCAGGAGTGAGGCAGGAGAGGGAGGGCGGTGGGTTGACTTGTGGAGGGAGTGACACAGCTTGACAGAGGAGAAAATGTCTTTGAGAAGCATGGAGCTGAATGGATGGACCGCAACACTGATTCTTTTGCTACAGATGGAGACAGAAAAATAAAAATAAAAGTATTATCACTGTTGTTTGGCTCACTGAAACTGTACTACAACAATGCAGTGACTAACATTAATGCACATTTTTTGCATCCTTACTATAGGTTTCATTAGGAGGCCTCAGTAATCTCTCAGCTTGCTTGTTCCCCGCTCGAGCGGCTTGTTTGTAAAATTTAATAGCTGTCCTCAAGTTCTGTTGCACAACAAAGCCGCTCTCATAGCAATTTCCCAAGAAGAGCTGAGCAGTGTCATCCTGAGAACAAAAGGAAACATGCAATTCAAGTAGGTAAACCTTCCAGGGCAAACTTTAAATGTACAGTCAGCAAAACCAGCCCTAAACGAATTGTAAAAACAGTAACTGATTATAATCTTTAACACAACTACACCAGAAAGTTGCAAAACATCTGTAACTGCAGATTTTTTTAATTATCAAAAACCAGGAGACTGTTGGAATAATCTTTTCCTATCGGATATCCCGACAACCTCCAGCATGATCGACTCTAAAAAGGGAGGCGATCTCTGAGATAAAGCATTGATTAAAGTCTAGAAACATCTAAAGGAAGCACTCACGCCACTCTCTGCTGCCATCTCCAGGTTCTGGATGGACTTACAACCATATTTCACTGTATCCTGGGCGTAGATGGAGGCCAGGCTGAGCTGAGCCTGAAGAGGAGAAATGGAAAGTTGATTTAATTCAATAAGGAAGCGCCAACATCAGCAAAAAACAAAAACAAAACCAAAAAAAAACCCTGATACATGCTGATAGCAGTAAATGTGCTTGAATAACAATTAAGAGATGCTTAAAGATAGAAGGAAAAAAAGACTCCAGGTGGAGTTTGAGCCAGTTGTTTGATGCTTTCAGCTTATTTAATTTTAAAAGGCAAAAATCTTGCAATGTAAGAAAAAAATGAATATTATCTCTCAGTGCTCAGATAACAGAGGTGGAGAGAGCCTGCAGAGGTATCAATATCAGCATGTTAACAAATGCTTTACTTTCTCAGAGAAGTTTTGTTCCAGGGAAAAAAATATGAATGAAAAATTGTATTTACATTATCAGCTATTTGATTTCTACATTTTTCAAATGTAAGTGGGTACTTTTCCAAATGCAACATGCTGAATTCTTCTGTATTGAAAATGTTTTAAAGTTTGTTTGTTTTTTCTTTCAAATTACACAATATAATATATAAATGTACTAGAGTTGCAATGGTTCTCTGGGAGAAACTGATCATGACTTCTACCTTGGTCAGCCCAGCTGCAGCAGCTTGTTCCAGAAGGTCGATGGCTGTGCTCAGCTCCTCTGGACTCTGGTGCCCTCTGCTGGTCAGGAGCAGCTTTGCACAGCGGTACTGAGCTTGTCTGTGGCCACTCGCGGCTGCCTGCCTATAATAGTGCAGAGCCTTAAAGAGAAATCACAGGAGATATTACAATAATGCAATTAGGAAATTAAATATCAGAAGTAAACAATTCATGCTTAATTTTATACATTTACATGGTCCACAAAAGCAAAACTGTTTGCTACAAGAGTGATGGCCGGGGTCTCACCTTCTCCTTGTTCTTGCTCACTCCTCTACCTTTCTCATAGCACACCGCCACATTAAACTGGGCTTTGCTGTAGCCCTGCTGAGCTGCAGCGAGAAAACAGGTGAAAGCTTCCTGGTGGTTTTCCCTCTTGGCATTTTCTAGACCTGTACACAAGGAGATATAGAACAGGAAATAAGGGAACATACAGGAGGAAAAAAAATAACCGTGCAAAGGCCATTTCATTTGACTCCAACAGCAGTATGTGTTAAGTTTATCTGATATATATGTTTTTTTTTTAAGTGCGCTGATAAATAATGACCAATTATGTTGAGGACAACAGGAACGCAGACGTCTTCCACACGTCTGAGGTTCAGTGCTGCCGCTGCCAGCCTCTCTTCATCAGATAACATTTCCTGGAAACATTAAAGAGGATAAAAACACAATAATAAAGATAAGACAAAAGGTCAAGTCTGTTTTTTGAAAGTACAAAAAAAAAACCCCTTTCTTTAAAGTTGACAAACCAAATGATGAAGACTCACCTCATCACTGGTGTCGGGTTTCTCTGCCTTGTCTTGGCTGGCATCATCCTGCAGCGGACAGGAAGCTGACAGGAATTCATCCTCTACAAGTCAAGGAGGAAATACTTGTTGATTTTTCTATTTCATAAAATATAAATTAATAAAATGTATTTTTTTAAGATACTTTTAAGCAATCTTTAAACTATGACAAGCACAGAACCAACCTGGTATAAGTGCATCCTGGATCAGGAGTTCCCTCTGGTGGTCAGAGATGGCAGTCAGCTGGTCCTGTGTGCTGCTGCTGTCACTGTCACTGCTCTGAGTTGGGGACTGATCTTGGTTCTGTCTCTCTAGCACCCCCTGCAGACACAACACATTCCTTCCTCTGGGCAGGACATCATGTCTTGATACTGCGTAAAAAGAGCGAAAGCAACAAAATAGCCAGGACACAAGTTAAAAGATAGAAGTGGGTTTTTTTTGTGGAAACTGTTACATGTCCACTGTATGAAACTATTTTGCCAAGGGATCTGCCTCGTGTAAATCTACTTAGGGCTGCTCGATTATGGCAAAAATGATAATCACGATTATTTTCACTGAAATTGAGATCTCGATTATTTGACAATATTTATTTAAACCTTTAAGACCTAATATAGAACCAAGTCCGCCAGAGCTTATATCATTTTTTTACATGTTGTAGTGCCATTTGTGGGAACATTTCAAGTTGCTATACAACTGTTATAGCCCATATTTTAATAATATGTATGCATTAAGTCCATAGTAACTACATTAATTGCAAAAACGTGCAATAAACTACAAAAAAATTGAAAATCGTTTTTGTTTTGTTTTTTTACATATATTTCTACTTGGAGAAATTTAAGAGGTTTATCCCTCAAAACTTTAAATACAAAAAAGTTGCAAAAAATAGTTTACAACAACAGGAAATTTATTTTGAGTGTCTTCATAGTTTTATTTTGGAGATACACCAATTTTTATATACTGCAGGAAAAACGAAAAAACAATCCTATGATGCAAATTTGCAAAGAAAACAGCATCAAAATAAACTATTTCCAGCAGTGCAATTCGAGTTCTAAGCATCCCAGAAACTATTCAGAAAAGTCAAACATGACCAGTATAGGCTTTTAAGGCCTACAAGTAAAAAACTACATTTTCCGTGAAAATGACGTCACTTCCGGTTTCGGGCAGGAAATGGCGGACATGTGACAGTTCGCGCTGACGCCTGTTTCACTGTGGGAAGTGTTACGAACAGCTGATCGGATCGGCAAAGCGTGTTTCTGGAATATTATGTTTTTGTTCCTGCAAGCGCTTTTTATGCAATTTTTGCAAAGCTTTATGTGGAAGGAAACCGTGACCGAGGACAAGCTGATGGCATCAGATGTAAGTACAACTCCTCCGGTTTCATATGCAAAACAAATTATTGCGCTAGCTTACACGGTCCAGGTTCTACAGGGATTTAAAAATAGTTACACAAAACGGAGCGTGCTGCTCTGACCAGCTTTAAAGGGTTAACAATAACAATGTATTGAACAATGACTTTAAAAAATAATATAAAATAGTGTGCAACACCACTGAAGTTTTTTTTACCTCTCTTTTCAACCAACAGCAGTCACTCTCCTCTCCAAATAACTTCTGCTTAGCTTTCCGAGCTTCCCTCGGGTCCTCTTAATCAGCGGTCTCCAACCTTTTTTGCGCCACGGACGGTTTATGCCCGACAATATTTTCACGGACCGGCCTTTAAGGTGTCGCGGATAAATGAGGGAGGGGCTAATAATCGGCTCAGTCATTTTTAATGATCGTTGAAAGCCCAGATCGTAATCGTGATTAAAATTCGATTAATTGAGCAGCCCTAAATCTACTCCACAGCTACAACAATGCAGAAGAACTCACAGATCTCTAGTAGGATGTGATAGCCACACTTGTGTAGAGTGGAGGGGGCTGACAGGGCTCCGGGGCTTGGACTGGGCTCTGTGCTTGAGGAGAACTGGGAGTGGATCCTCCTGCAGAGCTGCATGAACAGAACTGCTGCTGCACCCTGCAGACAAACAAATGAGAACATCTGATGTAGTGCACCCTCGCCTGGAACGGCCAACCAAGTGTGACAGAGGTTTCTATTTCAGCTAAAACTCATGAGTAATCGGTCCATGTGTATAAAACATGAACATTTCAGAGACAGTGGACATACGTATTATGATAAAAGCATAGTGCAGCTATTGTTCTGCTGCAGCAACATGAGAGCAAAATGTCCTCTGGGGTAAACAGCTGGGTCTGACCTGCTGGCCCACTGATGTCTGCCATTGCTGTAGCTTAAAAAGCAGTTACAAAGTGAAACCACTGAGCTGCGCTAAAGGAGTCAGAACACACTGAGTGCAGATACTGTGGATTTCAGCAGTGTGTGCAGCAAACTGTGCAGCTCCGGTGTTGATGATGTTGATGTTTAGCAGCCGTTTTAGTGGCTTTTGTCTTCAGGAATGTTACCATCTGAATATATTAAATCAACAGCAGCCCTCACATGTGTCCTGACAACTTTCTTATTAGAACATGAAGGCAATTCCTGATAAAGTTAATGACACAGAAAAAGTGATGCAGGACATGCTAAGAAATATGTTTGGTTACATGTTTGTATTTTAAATGCAACAACACATGACTTACCCATCCCACAGCATCCAGAGCCGTGTAACGCGGAAACGCGTACTTGGACTGAAAGGTCCTCTGCTTCCTCCTCCTCTCTCCATCCTCCTCTTCCTGAGATCTGCAATAAACAAAGCAGAGAGTAATGAGAAAAAGAAGATTTGCACAAGATTCTGTGCAGCAGTCTGGTCAAAATATAAGTACACCCTTTCAACAGCTAGTACAACCACCTTTAGCAGCCGTGACTTGAATTGTTTTCTGTAGGACTTTATCAGTCTCTCACATCTTTGTGGAGGAATTATGGCCCACTCTTCTTCCTCCTTCTACTTCTACCGCTCACTGCATGTATTTATGCACAACTCTCTCACCACATCCCGCCACAGAAGCAGTTAAGGGTTTTTTTGTACAAAATCCTGTGAAAACTTTCTTTTCCAAATGTCTGTATTTCCAGTCTACTGTATTAAGGCACTGCATGAATTGGCTTTGTTTCTGTTCCCTTGACTTGCATTGTTCATACACCCACACCCACACACACACAAAGCAATTGCTTCTGGATGATGCAACCAGCTGAAAGGGCAGCAGCAAGGGCAAAATAGGTTCAAAGTGGGGCTAAAGAAACAGGAAAGGACAGCAATGAGGGCAGAGTCTGAGGTTTTACCCTATTTCAAAGGTTCTTTTTCGTCACCTGATGATACGGCCTGCATTTTGAGGGCAATAAAATTTGGACATCAAAGGGAGATGCTCAAAGCCCGCCTTGTAAAGTAAACAGGTAAAAGAAGAAAGGAGGCGTGGAGAGGAGGAGTACCTGTTGTCAGGGGAGTGTCGAGACGTGGAGAGGACAGCTGAGCTGTTGATGACCTCGTCCTCCACATGGTGGTTTTGGGACAGTCGCAGGGTGCTGTTGCCATGATATCGATGCAGAACTGAGCAGAAAGTTAGACAATGTAATTAGGAGACAGTCTCCTCAGAACTACAAAGCATTCTCTGTACCTTACTTATCACAGCCTAATTACTTCAGTTGTTTATAAGCATTGAGAGACAGAGATTTTGCACCGCAGCTGGACCGCTATGCACTGAAACCACAATAACAACAACGCATTTCTAAAGAACTGACATTGCCTTTAATAAATTTTCTGAAACCTTTTTCTGAAGATCTAGATCCGATAATGAGCTAATTTTGGAAAATTAAAGCAAACTAAGACGTGGGCAGTGCAATCCAGACGGGAATCCAGACGTCTTGGCGTGTGGCACACACGACAGGTAGTGTTGGTGTATGGGAACTCTCCATAGCATTGACAATAAATGGATTAGCACGTTTTGCAACAGGAGCTAACCCTAGCTTCAGCTCCGTACAACAGATTAGTAACTTAAATAACCTCAGTTCTCTGTTAATAAACGCTTGGTAAACTCTGAAATGTTGATAATAATTGACTTCAGTGTAGAAAGAGAGAAGAAGAAAAAGGGGCGTTCTCGACTTTTCTCTCACCTCTTCCAACAAAACCGTGGAGCCTCCACATAGTTTGTCTCTAACGGCTCCTTTAAATGAAAGGTTATGTCCGCACTGGCCTGTTTAAGTTATCTGGGGTCCGTATGGCTCCATACCGCTAACGGATTTCTTCCAGCACTGGTGGTAAATAAAAACCTGTCACGAGTTACGCCGTAAAAATACCGACCCGGAAGTGGAGGGTGGCGGGGTTTACGCAATCGATGCATTTGCAGTTGCATCTTCACAGCACCCACTTGCGGTGTATGAGGGTATCACACTTTCAGACGCTTAGGTTTCTGGAAATTTGAGAAGTTAATTGTCATGTGATATTTTATTTCATTTTATAAAGAGAAAAACAATATATATATTTTTTGTGTTCATGAACTGAGTCACCCACAGTTTTTTGTATTGCAGGAACTGTGCACTGATATTATTATCATTTTTATTCGTACTGGACATCTCCTAGGTACTACATGACGACTGCAGATTTGTATGAGGCCATATTATTGTTCTTCTCTTACACCATGTGAATGTACTGGATATTTTATTCATTGCTGTTCTATGTGTCTTAGTATGGACCATCTCTTTATTTCTCTTGTCGTTTCACAAACAACCTGCACTTTTTTATCTGGGGATACATGAAGATAAAATTGAATTACATTAACTGATTTTAATGCCGAGGCAAAATTATTACTTAAAGAAATGCAAATCTGTGATCACTGAAAATGATCTTCTTTTGCTCTTAACAGATGTTTTTAAAGGTTTATCATTTATCGATACTAGTTACTGTTGTTTCTATTGTTATAATCATTTTTGTTTTGTCTTTTTTTCTTTTTGTTACATTTTCTTTCATATTTTTTATTGATATGTCATGACTTTAAAGCCTAACTATAGTCAAGATCTGCAAGTGAGCTGTGGCTAGAAGTCCTGTGTACAGTGCAGTGCTTGATGGTATATTATAGCAATCTTAATATATCCTCACTGAATACAATGAAAAACATGTTTTGACATTGTGGGTAAGCAAAGAAGGCTTAGACTACAAGCAGTAACCTGAACAGAACTAGAACTAGAACTAGATCTGTTCTGCTTTATTTAGCTTTAGATTTGAGATGATTTTCTGCACAAAGACAATGTAGATTGAGACAAGCTGCAATGTTTAATCCTGGTGCTTGCATCAATAAGCCATGCACACATTCACAACAGATAACATTAATGCTTTCCTTGTAGTAGATCATAACACCATCCAAGAGACAGACGAAGAAATGCTACTGCAGAATCCAGCCATCAGTGAGTAAATGAGTTAATCATTTACCACAACTTTAATTAAAACGCCTCCAATGAGTTGTGAAGTTAACTGACAGACCAGAGAGGACAAGGGGGGAGCACATGTACACTAGGAGATCAAAACACAACCAACAACAAAAACTCAATTGAAAGACACCCTCAATCATGTCACGGTTCTTGGTAAAGTTTTCTTTAATCTTAAGGTTCAGTGGCAACAAGACTTTGTAGAAAGACTATTATCTTTGCAGTACACTGGCAAAAGTGTGAGCTATATTTCATATTGCATCCACAGCAACACACTGCTTGACTTTTAAATAAGAGGGCACACGTTGCGATATTGACTGAATAAATAAGCCAATGGATGTGATACAGTCCATACTTCACAATTTATTAATTTAATATTGCAGCAGGGCTTAAACATTTTTTAAATAATTCTAAAAATTACAAGTTTTTTAAAGAGTCTGCTCATTAGGAAAGCAAAAACTGACTTTTCAATGAAGTCCCTGCCTAACTGATAGTATCTGATTAAGGATTAACTGCACTATGGGCCTTTTTTATATTATTATTATTTTTGCATCTGTAGCACTTCTCTCACACACATCAGCACTTGTAAGACCTGGTTAAGATTTCCAAGGATCAGAGTGCCCTCTTGGTAAGGTGGTCTCATGAATAAGGAGAATAAGATGCTCCTGATCTGAATCATTGATGAATTGAGGGGCTGATCTAAGCAACCATCCAGAGCTCATCCTCATCAGTCACTCTGCAGGAGCGTTTGGCCTTCTCTGCCCTCCATGTTGATCAAACGGTGACGCACACCCCTGTGCTTTACTGGAAACCCACATCCTTCCCGTCAGATGGGTCTAAACAAGGGGCGGGAGGTAAGAGGTCTGCAATTGTAAAGACAGATTAAACTTTGAATAACTCACTCCCTGACCAGTTGCCATGGTGACAAAGTCTTCATGTCTTTCATTTACGATCCTCCTCAGGCAAATAAGTCTAGCCTGAAGTAGTTTGTAACGTTAGCAAGATCGCTGCACAGCCAGATAGTGTTTGCTGCTTCGCCTGGGGCCAGATTTGTCTTGGCAATATGGAAAAACATCAGGGTGAGCTGGAAGCACAGTCCCACAAGTGCTGACTAATTGAGCAGTTTGTTTTTGCTCATAATACAATCTGCACTTCAGCTCTCAAATGTGAGACATTTAAAGCAGTGAGGGGACTTAATAATAAGTGCTAAACAAATTCAGAAATCTCATTTGCTCTTTTATTTTGTCCATTTTAAACAGTTTATGACAGCAGAAACTTGCTTCACCGCTGTTATCTGATAGCTACATTTATTTTTAGAGATTCATGCTTTGTGTTACAGCAGTCCTAAGTATTTTTAGTGGTTCAAAGACTAATCAGAATCCGACTTGTATGAGTAGCTATTAAACGAAATACAGCACTGTGTAAAGGTTTTGAGCCACTCCCTCATTTCTTCATATTTTGCTTCCAGTGAGCCAGATTTCATTTTTTTTCCAGGTGTTAGAAGGTCTTTCAAAGTTATTCTTTGAACATTGGCTGCTTTTCCTTCATTTTTCACCTGATCCCACTTGTTAAGCCACTTAACACAGACCTTTGACTCGTCCGAGCATGAAAAAGGTACCTAACCACAAAAATGAACAGAGATTGTTTCTTTACATAACAGACAGATTAGCAAGGAAGCTTTTTTAAACTGTATCTTTAGGTTTGTCACAAAATCCCATAATTTGTTCCCATATCTTTAGGTTAATCTTTGATAAAGATCAAAGATAATACAATTTGACAAGCTTAAATCAGTAATTTTACACCAGCAAGGTGATTCCCAGAGAGCTGTTAATTAAAATTTTTCCATATTTCAGCATGCTGTGCAATATGTCTTCAAAAGAAATCAGGGAAACAGTATCTGAAGGAAAATAGGACAAAATCCAACAAAAACCTGATACAGGATCTGAGAGATGCATATGAAGTAGTTACAAATGTGTTACCTGGAACAGTAAATGACACTACTGACACTAACGATGTGATCATACTTTGATACAGTATATATATGTTTTCATATCTTACAGTATTCTGTTGGTAGAGTTGCAGATAGTAGGACTTTTTCTAGTACAGACAGGAATTGAAAGCTTCTTTTGAAAAACTGCTGCATTACACCCCTTTGATCGCTTTCACCCCGACCTCTGGAATCTGAAGCCCCCTGTGTCTCATTTAGAGGACGGGGAGGGAGTGCAGACATGATCTGAGGTGGCTGGATGACCTGTTTATTTTGTTAGCTGTGTGCGTTGATGTGAAGCTGGATGTCAGGATGTGTGCGTGTGTGTCTGTGTGAGAGAGTTTTGTGTCCTGACTTATCATTGGACCTTGACTATCAATCCAGATAATCTGTGGACACTGAAGTGAGGATTACTGAGGATTTGTTCTGAGAAAAGTGAGCCTTACTTGAAGTTGTATTGTCTTAGCCTTTCTGCAGTCACTACGATAGAGCAGACACTGTGTGCCGGTGCAAAGAAGCTACTTTTATCCATCTGTGCAATGAAAGCCAAAGAGACAAGTCCTTCAAGGCTCCTAAAGCTTGAACGGGCAGAGAAAGAGTTTTGTGTACCAAACTAAGTGAAGGGGGCGGGGGATGTTTAAAAAAAAAAGACACAGGGGGTGTTTCTTGCCCCTCTCTCCCTTTTTTCTGTCCCTGTTGGTCTCCTTGGTCACACACATGCACACATACTCCTCGGAAACACACACACACACACACACACACACACAAAACCACTGACAAGGGCTCAGTCCTGCTATGGCCACCACTACCACAGAGGAAAGCTCTCCAGTCCCGACCACTGTAGCACCCCAGCAGCCTGACTTGGATGACAGCCTAAAACCAAACTCAGAGGCAGAAGCTGAGCTGGGCGAGACCCAGTGTGACAGAGAGGAAAAAGAGGATGAGGAACATGAAGAAGTGGGAAGAAGCTGTGATTCGGAGCAGGAGAATACAAAAGGGAAGAGTTTGGACTCAGAGTGGGTGGAGGAGAGGTTCAGGATCGATAGGAAGAAGCTGGAGACCATGTTGTATGGTGAGTTAAATGGGATTATCAATTTTTATGGATGGAACTGTCAGTGCTATGTGCCTGAACTTCTGGGCTTTCTTATCGACTTCATTCTCACAGTCTGCCTTGAACTCTACAACATCTGAATTTTGTGTTATTTTGAAACCTATCCTATCCTGTGTTCCTCATTGACCTTGTTATCTACCTGATCCCACGTGCCTCTGGGGGCCTCCAGCCGCCTGTGCCCTTGTTGTCGTCATCAGTAAACGCCATCCACTAAACCCCTGTTGCTGCATCATTGTGATTTATGACCTGCAATTGCTTATGCATTCGCAGGTCCTTTTGGCTATTATCATTCCCGTCTGTGAAGCAAAGGTAACTGCCTCTGTTAGTTATGGCTGCTTGGCGGGTTTATGACAAATGCCTCCCCTGTGTCGCCGGGGAAACTCTTTCTGACAGCGTGCCACCGCTGTAGACACAAGCTGATGTTTGCGCTTGATGGGAAAGTGCTTCAGCTCTGATAACCGCGGCTTGGTTTTTAATGCGCGCGCAGCTGGGACTTCTGCTTTTACTGCTGTTTGAGCAGCCTCAATCAGGCAGTAAACACCCCATCTCAACCCTTTAGGTAATAATCTGTCACACCGCATTCAGGCCTTCACACTGATTTTCGTACATCCCCCTCCCTCCCCTTTGGTTTTGTACTTTAATTTTTTTTTTCTTTTTGTTTGGGTAAAGTGGGAGGTATTTGCGTCAGCAAATGCCATTGATGTGATTAGTTGTCTCCAGGCTAATTTGTGGCTGCCTTTCCTAACCACCACCTTTTGCTCCACCCCATAGTGTTTTCTTCTCATTCCTCAGCTCTGGCCAGCGTAACCCGTAGTGATAAAAGGAGGGGGTTGAAGGCGTTCCTGGGGCTCCCCCTGAACCCTGTAAATGTCACCATGGAGCAATGGCCTTTTAAACTTGTTTATGTTCCCAGCAACCTCTTGTTCCACTGGCTTGACAAATTTCAGCCAAGTCAACATTGAAATGCAGACTTTGTGTTCACATGCGTCATATTGAACATTGCGTGGCGACCAATACAACCTGACAAATCTCTCTGCTGGGTTTTATTAGGGGTTTATTTTATCTTTATCTGCCTTGTTTTTACATTTGCCTACTTCTTCTTTCAGCTCCAAAGCATGAGGGTGTCGAGACGGGAGAGGAGTTTTTTGAGAGAGTAAGTGGCTCTACACACATTCAAACACTTTATTCATAAACCAAACAACTAATAATATTTGGCCATTTTCCTTTGTAAAAACCACTGACAGTGTAATCACTAGTGTTTTAAAGCCTCGTGGTGAAATTTATCTTAGACCAGTGAAAACATCCCTGCTGCAGTTTTATTACTTGTTGGATGCTCTTCATTCAGTGATTACAGATTTTATGGTGGTGATAATTGGAGGTGGAGGCAGCTTTGTATCCTAAGATCTGCTGTGTTCTCTGAATGTGTGTGTTCTCATTGTATCTGTTACGATCTTTCCTGCATAGAGTGATAGCAGCTTCTTTGTTTCTCACTCTCTTCTATTGTCCGTGCTTTCACAGGTAATGAGAGAAACTAACACTCAGGTGAAATGGCCATCCAAACTGAAGATAGGAGCCAAATCAAAGAAAGGTGGCAAATTCTTCATGTTCCGTTCACACCAAAATCAGTGCTCTTTGTTTTGTGTTTTTCCCACAGCTTTGTGTGTGTGTGTGTGTGTGTGTGTGTGTGAACAGAGATTTATCATTTTCCATCTATTGTTTCTAGATCCACACGTGAAAGTGGAAGGGAAGAGAGCTAATGTCCTGGAAGCCAAAAGGAAGATACTAGAAGTGTTGGAAACCAGGGTGAGGTTGCTGGTGCCTTAAATTTACAATGTCAAGAATCCATAGAGGAATGTAAGCTTTTAATAAAAGTAGTTTTATGTTTTTTTTTTATGTTAAGGCCAGTATTGAACTGAAATCTGCTCAAATAACCAGTGTTTATATAAAACCAGGTAAACAAGGTGACTCTAAAAATGGACGTGGCCTATACGGAGCATTCTCATGTGATTGGAAAAGGCGGAGGAAATATCAAAAAAGTGATGGAGGTCACATCCTGTCATATTCATTTCCCTGACTCCAACCGTCACAATGCTACTGGAGAGAAAAGCAACCAGGTAGGTGGCATTTTAATTCCACTAACTGCTGCCACTATGACAGGAAACTGAAAACCAATTTGTTTACATGTTATTTATTTATTAATTACCAGGTCTCCATCGCTGGGCCCGTAGAAGGCGTAGAGGAAGCCAGGAGGAGGATAAGAGTGAGTTGTCAATGTGTAATTTGAGCAAACTGCACAGAATAGATTTTTATTTGTCTCAACACTCAATATTTTCACTCCTGTCAGACGGAAAGATCAATAGAGTGATTAAGAGGATGGCTGACACAAAAAGGACAGGTATATCTGTCAATGCACTGCCTGTCTTGTCTCTGTCTTTGTTTCTCTCCCACCTCTTCATTATCCCTCCCTTCTGTGTCTCCTTCTCATCGAACCCTTGCCCTTCTTATCCCAGGACCTCCAGCCGCTATCCTTGACCTTTGACCTGCCAGTGAGTCTTGTGCCCCAGGCTCTGCCAGATCCGGGTTCACCACTTATCCAGCAGGTAGTACAGACTCTGGGGGTCAGTGTGAGCTTCAGGGCCATGCCACCCCAGCCTCAAGCCCAGCCGCCCTTTTATGGAAGCTGCTGCACCGTCTGGGGTCTGCAGGGCAATGCAGATGTTGTAAAGGTTAGCATTAAAGATTAAGGAGACTACTGGGTAATGAGGTTTAAGTATCATGTCGTGACTATATATACCATCACCTCACAGAAGGCGACCTGCATCTTGATGGACCTCCTGCTGGGAGCAGAGGTTGCAGGCGGTATTGTCAACAGCCAGCTGGACGTCACCTCCCAGCAGCACCTATTCCTGCTGGGACAGAATGGCGCTCACTTCCTGAGCGTTATGCACCAGACCCAGACCCAGATCATCCTACCGGACCTCAGCGCCCCTCAGAGTCCTCCCTCGCTGCTCATTCAGGGCAGCCCTGATGGGGTTTGTCTGGCTAGGCAGCATCTCATGGTACAGCGGGGCTGTTTATTTTGTGTGCACATAACTGCTAAAAAACAATGCTGAGAAAACTTTGCTGCTTTTAATGTTTGACACTTTTACAATCTGTGTGATGTTTGCATATTTGTGTACACAATAGGACTGTCTGCCTGTGTGTTTGATGTTTGACATGCGTGAAGATGGGGAGGCCGATCCCTGTAAGCTAGCTCAGATGATGCGAAACCTTGGAGTCTTCATTAGCGTCAAGCCCAAAGTAAAACAGACCAGCAAGGTACATTTTACCTCGTGGCTCTGATGCTTATTGTTTGAGACACAACTGAAAAAAGAATGCTAATTTGATTGGGCTTTGTATTGATAAAAACTTGCCCTGAAATATTTCTTTGATTTTGAATGCAAAATATTCTCCCCTGTAGTTTTCTGCTGAGTTGAGTACTGATCTAAAAATCTGTGTTGGTTTATAATTGTCAGTCAGTTGTGGTGAAAGGTCTGGAAAGGAATATTTCCTGCCTCTATGAGGCCCGCCGTCTACTCCTGGGGCTGGATTCCTCTGAGACTGTTAAGATAGCTGAAATGACCCCTGGCTCTCTGCTACCTGGCAGTGGGCTGACCAATTACTGGCTCAATATGTTGCTGCAGCAGCTTCGCCTGTCTGAACAGGGTGAGAGCATTAACACATGTGATTTGTTTTTGCAATCAGAATAATTCTTTTTAAAATTTTTCTGCTTCATACTGATTCATTCATATCACCCTTCTTCTTGATGATCAGGCCCCGTGCCTGTTCCTGCTACAGAGATGCCGAACGGTACAAAGCCACGTCCCTCACCTCCACCAGGCCTCACCTCTCCCACTGAGGAGGGTAGGGTAGGGCCGAAGGGAACAGATGGTCGACCTCTGGAGAAGGTGTTTCACTGTTAATGTTCAAAATGACAAAACACAATGGGAAATTCTTCTGAAACTTTCCAATTCTCTTTTTCAGATTCTGGAAAATGAGGACCAGTTTGGTCAGCATGAGAGCTCTGAGTGTGTGGCGATGTCATCGTCTGAGACGTGTGACGCTTTGAAGAGCAGCATCAGCAGGATCGGACTGAATGGTCGGAGGGGGAGCCTTCAGGGTCCTGAAATTGCCAAGGTTTTCAGCCAGGGCAGGCGCCATTCAACAGGGCAGGTGTTAACATACAGGTGAGCGTTTTGCAGGTACACACACCTACTCTCTGATGACTCTTCATAATCTTTAAAGTCTTAACTTCTGGAAAATTCTTTTGTTGTTGTTTATACTTGCTCTACTTTGGTTTCTGTTTGATTTGATATAAATCAGCTCTACAGAGCGTGCAGTTTTAATGATGCAGCTCACATTTAACACACTCTATATTTAAACTGCACGATGACACTTTGAAAGAACTGCTGCAGCCAGGTGAAAGAAAGAGTTAGTAAGAACTCAAAGATTGCACAGAGCCATCACAGTTTCACCTAACCTTGTGTGCGTGTGTGTGTGTGTGCGTGCGCGCGTGTGTTCCTCCTGACTGTGCCAGACTGCTGAACGCAGACACTGAGGGGGGGAGGAGTGAGCGGAGGAACAGCCTGAGGAGAGATGTGACTCTGGCTCAAAATGTTCGCGCTGACTCATTCAAGGCTGAGGTGAGAAAAACAGGAGCTGCAGGTTTCTTCCTTGCTTGTTTCTTCACGAAGTTATGTAGAGATCTGTGGCAGACATTTTGGTCACGGATGATGCTCAGTGGACAGATAATCACATTTCTGTAGGACAGTGGATGAGCGAACGCTGAAAATGTCACGTTAAACTGAAAATGGGAAGATCATTTTCTTTGTCACGGTCTATAATCTATTGATTTGCAGTTTGATTTTGAAAATTGGGTTCTCTCTTTGTTGGTCTCCCCTCTTATTTTTCTCCCATCTCACATACGCAAAGGTTATGCAAAGAAGGATTAACAAGTTTACTGCCACGGCAGCAGGACGTGTTTTCTTATGCAAGTGTTTGTTCCTGCTGTAAATTAGGTTCCCGCTATCCTCCCATCTCTCAGTAACCAAAGAAAAAAATTCAATTTCATGCATTATTTACCTACTCCATTTCCTGTTTGTACTTTGTAGGATTATGACTATGAAAAGAAGAAACTGCTGGCAACCAGAGGTTAGTCCTCCTAAATGTTTAATATTTCTTCCTGTCTTGCTGCGGTTTCAGAAACGTTCTGCAACAATGATTAGCACTGCTAAGCAAGCGTTCCTTCTTTTTTATTGATTCACAGTTGCTGTTCTGCAGATAGTTGCATGAAAATAGATTTTGGTGAAGTATATTGTTGTTTTGCTCATCAGCACACTTTTTTGTTTTGTTTTCGGAGCTGAACAGGAGCAGGAATAATTTAGTTTTGCTGGTAACAATCACATGTTTTGCTCACATCATTGCTGGGAAAATACTTAATGTCAGTGGATTAAGCCAGATGAAGTAGGCTTTTAAGTTTATTCAAGCATGCTATAGGGGAGACACATTAATATCCCAAGCAGAAGTAGGGATTTGATAAAGGGGTCCCATTTCCGCAGTGCTCACTGCCAAGACAACTGATGAAGGGGGCCTGTTTATGGGCTGCAGTGTGCCAAAGTTATAATAGAGTAGCACTGGCACTCCCACTTAATTCACCAGGGGTAGATACACAATGCAGACAACCCACGCACACATGCATCCAGGAATGGTGCGTGTGCTCTCATACACAAGCGTGCGTGGACACACACGTAGCATCCCTCACGCAGAATGAGAGATACTGAAGAGATCTGCAGCCAAATGGTACCAAATTCCCTCAGTGTTCCTTTATGGGATTATGAATTAGCAGTTTGAATGGGCCATCTGCCTCACAGCCATTAAGACACCCGTATGCCAGGATATGAATGGGACATTTACGCCACAAATACACACAAAGACACCCGAATGAAAACCTACCAGTAATAATCCTGTTGATATTGCACTCTTTATGGAGTACTGTTGCAGTTTTTATCACACATTCACACATGGAAGAGGCCCAGGGTCACTTGTTTGTCGATTGAATGCGTATGCCAGTCTAAGTCTTAGCGCTCAGAGTTTTATTAAGTATGCCACATGCTGGCAAGAGAAGTAACACTGTTCGTGATTCATTATTTAACACATGAACCCAGCCTGCTCACATCAGAGTACCAAAGAAGACGTGGAAAACCTGCAAAGCATTTTTATGATAGACAGACTGCGGATATGAGTATTGATGCTTGCTGCAAAATCCATTTATGTGAATTTAAAGCTGTAAAGCTTTCTGAAAGTGTTTCCTTATTCACTTCTTTTGCCACAGCACTACTACAGTCAGACTTTCCGCATTGAACATGCAACGTGCTGCATTTATGTGAAAGCTGGCAATCAGATTTCAGACAACATCACAGACGGTAATGCTTTTGATACCAGTTGGTCCCAAAGTCACATTTTCTAACTCTGTGTTTATGTGTATTTATGTTAGCCATGCAGAGGAAGCCTATAGTCACAGAGGTCCGCACGCCCACAGACACGTGGAGTGGCCTTGGCTTCTCCAAGTCTATGCCAGCCGAGGCTGTAAAAGAGCTTCGCAACATCAGCAGACGCAACTACAAACCCTACCTGAGCACCGGTAATAACCAGCAACAGGTACAGATGAGCCTACTGCTTACTTAAAAGCTGAAAAAATGGTCTCACAGATTAACATTTTGAGTTTTCGTTCAAAGTTATAGGTAGAGTTCATGATTTATAGGTACAGCTACTTTTGTTGGACTGAATTCAGTTGAAGCTTTTACTGCAGTGCAGTGAAACAAGCGCTGCCACGGTGTCCCTCTAACACAGTCTCATTTATTGGTTTTGCCCCCTAACAGTCTCGGGCATTTATCTCACTGTGTGGTAAGCACTGCCAATTTGTACGCTCAATTACCTGGAGTCTGATACCATCAGTGTGGTCAACACAGGCACTCTTTGGCAACCTGTTTACCTGAGCTGGTTCAGCTCATCTCCCCTGCTCTTTTAAAGCCTTTTGAATAGCTGCTCTCTGACTGCCCACTGGCCATTGATGTAGAAGCAGACTCACTTAGGATAATGAAAGCAAGAGGCATTTCTCCAATGAGTTCAATTTTCCTCTGAGACCCAGGCAACTGGGAGGAAGCATTTGCTATGCCCGCTGCATTGATAGATTCGAGTGAACGACTTTTACTGTCACAGATCAGCCCACAGTGGCAAATAAGCTGGTTTAGAGACACGCTAAATGGATTTGGCTAAATCCTTGGATCTACAGGCATTAGAAAGTTTATGGCCACTTGCAGCTATTTGTCTCTGGGACAGAGACAGGGGAGAGATGACAGTAGGGCATGGTGGCAAAATGACACGATGATGCTATTGTGCAAAACGCTGTCAGAAGAAAGCAACATTAGCCTGTATATGGGAACTTATTATAGATTCCCATATTTTCAGTTTGGATACAAGAACAGCAGTAACATCCACCTGGTTTTCAAACCTGTCAGACAAAGTGTCAGAGCAATACAAGAAAAAAAAAAAACAGACAGTGGATGAACGGAGGGGATGCACCAAGACCCAGTAAAAGATAAATAAGGAATATCTTTAACCTTGCATCATGCAAAGTTAATAGAGTCCAAGAGCAAAAATAGGTCCACTTTAATGCTGTTACTATCTCCTTCTAGTCTTGGGCTGCTCAGACAGGAAAGGTGGCTAATGGAAGCGACTCTGAGAACTGGAGGGACAGACGTGGATCCACATCTTCATCCCAGCCCATCTCTTCCTCTTCGTCCTCATCCTCATCTTCCCCATCCTCACCTCTGACTACTTTCTCCTCATCATCCTCTTTTCCTGCATTTGCCTCCTCAATGAACCGCAGTAGAAGCGACAAGCCCTGTAAGTCTGACCTCTGTGCACTCAGCTAAACAGAGATCACCTGCTCCCTGCTGCGTTTAACCTTTTCCTCTAAACTTTGGCCTCCGGTGTTCAGCGGAGAGCTTTGCGAGCAATGGCAGCAGCTACTTCGAAAGTGTGTGCTCACAGAGGAGGGGGTCGACCTGCAGTCAGCGGAGCCCCAGCCCCCACTTGACAGATGACCTGCCCGAGCTGCTCGGCCAGCTGGGCCTGCTCAAATACATCGATGTGTTTGAACAGCAAGAGGTAAACTCACACACAGAGTCGCACTTGATCATTTTTTGAAATCACTTTTTTTTTCATTCAGCTTGCAAACACAAGCCGAAAGAGTTAATGCATTATAAATGAGCATCATGATGCAACTTCGGTCTACACTCCCCTAGATCGACTATCAGACATTCCTCACTCTGTCTGATGAAGATCTGAAGGAAGTGGGTGTATCTACCTTTGGAGCAAGGCGCAAGATGTTATTAGCAATCTCAGGTGAATCTCTGAAGCCTCAGCCGGGATTTATGCCGTATCCGCTTCTCTCTCTGTTTTGGCAGTATGCTGTGCTCCTCTCCTCTTGTAAAATTGATTATTTTTCCTCTGATACAGAACTGAACAAAATCAAGAGGAGGCTCTCGGATACACCTGCTGTGAAGTCTGGCTACCTGGAAGGTGGTGCTAGTGGTAGACTTCCACGAATCATGGATGTGGAAGCTGCAGCTCAGAGTAACCGCTGGTGAGGGAAGACGCCAAATATGTGGAGATATTCTAATGGGAAAATATACAACAATGATGATGCCAGTGCAAAAGTCTTACTAGCTCATTTACTACAAAGGGAGAGGTGCGAGATTATCCTGAGAAACTACAAAAATTATGTAAAACATTTAAACAGGGTGCCTTTCTTCTACAACGTAACCCAAAGCTTTTTTTATATAATAATTCAAAACAAGGAGGCTTTCCATCCAAAACTCAGTTATGACAAGAAACGAACTACACAAAGCACACAGGAACAGGAGAAAATGTTGATTTTTTTTTTTGTCATAAAGTGCCTTTCTTATGCAAACTCTATATTTTGACCATATTAACCACAATCTTTATGCAACTGTAACATTTACCCAAGAAAAAAAACATGTCATAGTGATGATAATTAAAAGGTTGCTGTAAAAGACTGTTTTCTTTTATGAGAGTGAAAAAATAGTGAATGACATATTTAAAAAAAAAAACACAACACGTCTATGGCCGGACTCAGTTATGTGTTCAACGCCTTAAATTGATAACCTCCTATGTCATCAGTGGAAATGTGTGAGGCAAGTAAAAACTGGGAGCAGACCACAAGAGGGCACTAGTGTCACACACAGTCTTCTTTTTACAAATTCACGTCACATTTGTGCTGCATGGAAAATAATGTCATTTGTTTCAAAGTGACAGCAGCATCACAGCTCCTGCTGGACAAGGTGGGGTTTGGTTTTGAATTATACAGGGCCTAGTATCAGATAAGACAAATGATTTAGAAACCATAAATACATTTATTTGTTTGAGGGTAATATGAAACTCCTATTATAGTGGTTTGCATCTTCTGACTTCTCGACAAAGAGTTTCAATTCGTTTTATCGCTACTCCCTGGAATGAAGCCAGTGCAGCCACTTTTTGCTACCTGTTAATATTATCTGCAGAAGGCTGCATGCAGCAAAATACGTGCCATCAGGGAGAGGGCGCTGACAGAAATGTGCAAATTTGGAATAGCAGTGCTGCTTATCACATGGAATTGAATGGGCCAAGATAGCTCCACTGGAGGGCATGAAGGGGTCTCGAGGCTCGACAAGCTGGTTGGTACAGTGGCAGCCAAGCATGAAAGAGAGCGTGAGTGCGATTGGTGGGCTGTGACAGATTAGGGGGAGATGATCCCTACTTATTACAATGTGTCTGCCAATTACATAGGCAGGCTTTAGACTGGTGATCCTCAAATCTGGTCCTTGGGCTCTGGAGGGATGCTGAATTTCTGTCCTGTCAGGTAGTTATTTGCAGTCCCCTGGGGTTGTGAGCGTGAATTGGTCCTTGATCACACAGCTAGAATGAAAACAACCTGGAAAAAAAATGAGCAGTGCTCTCATTCCTGAGGACTTTGGAGATCCACTTTGACTTTTAACATGTAAAGTGGCAATCTTGACTTATGGCCCAGTTAAATATGTAAAATGAAGGTATGAGTGACTCCAATAGCAGCTTGCCCACTTTAGAGAAGTCTGGTTTAGTACTGGACTTAGCTTGTCGATATTAATAACTTGTAGTATACCCTGCAGCTTTTAAATGGAAGCCCATGGATTTAACTGACGTGTATGTAGGGAACCTGATACCAACAAACAATCTAATTATTTCAGTATGAATGCATTCAAACATCACCACATCGTCATAAGCATCTCATCAATGAAACTACATGCATGGTGCTACATACAATCAGCTTCCTGTCATATTTTCCCCAGTGGGAAACTCCAAAACTGTGCAAATGACCTTTAAAACTACCAGTCTTTATTGTTACCAACACATACATGGCAAAAGATGGTGACTTATTAACCTGTGCTTGAGCCATGATGACAGCTTTATCTGTTTTCTTCACAGCCATTAGATAAAGACAGAATGTAGGAATGTATCTGTGCCGCACTAGTGAGTTTCATAAAGTGGAGCAAATCCACATGTAGGACATTGTCTCCAAATGTGGGATGAGGGAAGAAAAATGCTGTGTAGTCCTACATAAATGATGACCCCTTGTCACTGTGGATCAGTCACATGGCCATTTACTGAATACATCTTGTGTGAATGTATGTATACGGGAAGCAGTTTTGGAAAATATGCTTTGTTACCTTTTTGCCAAGTGTTAAATAACAATCTTTCAACTTCAATGTGAATCTCCATGCAAGCATCTTAATAAAAATTCACTAACAGAAAAACTACATGAAGAAACAAAGTATAGGTATAACATAAGGTTTTATGTGTTGGACAAGATCCTGACTAAAAGAAATTCCTTTTTTTGCTTTAACTCTTTAACTCCACCCAGGAGCTTGATTTCCATACGATAACTGCAGCCAACTGCATAAAGCCCCACTTGTGGCCATCACCGGTCTCTATGGAGACGCTGGGTGGATACGAGGATCCACCCAACAGGAAAAGTCATTTGGGGATAATAAAGAAGCAGCCAATAGAGAAACGAAACAGAGCAGTGAAGTGCCCTGAGGATAGAATGCAACCAAGCTTTCCCTTTTCTGAGATGAAGACAGAGCTCACTACAAGAGGAGTGAGTTTCAGTGGGAAAGCAGAAGAAAACAGAAACAATAATGAGACAGCATGTGAGTGGCTGAATGTGAGCCGTGGTGTGCAGTACACCACGTTAGCTGAAGTTCCTAAACAACCTTCCGTGTGTTCAAAATATCCATCATACTCCTGAACCCAGTGATACTTTGTCTGATTACTCCTTTTAGTAAAATGGCATCTGCACGAGTTGGAGTTCTGTTGCAGGTGGCTGGACGAACCCATGCTGTGACAAAAATTTCATAACAAAGATACCGAGATGTCTTCAAGCAAAAGCACAGAGTGAGAGGAAAGATGAAGAAAACAAGCCGATTTCACCTTAATTCTGAATAAACAAACCATTTCCTCCTTAAACATCACTCTGAATAACAGAAATTAAACACTTTATGTAACGGCTCTAAAGAGGAAGAGATGTTTTTCTGAAACTGCAAGGTCTTTCTCCTGAAGACAGACAAGCATGGCCTTGGTGCCACAGATGCTTAAGTAGATGCATTCCTACTTATGACTATATTTAAAGGTTTTCTTGGAGACCTTACCAAGGAGAGGAATCCCTGCATACAGGCAAGCTGTTTTGCATTTTATGTGAAAAAAATTAGCTATTACAATGCTATTTATTTGTAATAGGAATTTGAGCAAAATGTATTTTCGTTTTCTTTATGATTTGATAGACTGTGTTATCACTAGGGCGATCGTGGCTCAAGAGTTGGGAGTTCGCCTTGTAATCAGAAGGTTGCCGGTTCGAGCCCCGGCTTGGACAGCCCAGTTGTTATGTCCTTGGGCAAGACACTTCGCCTACTAGCCGATGGCGCGATATGGCAGACTCGCTTCTGTCAGTCTGCCCTGCCCTGTTGTAGCAGGTGGTTCGTCCAGCCACCTGCTACAACTGTAGCTTGCCTCCACCAGTGTGTGAATGGGTGGATGACTGGGTGTGTAAAGTGCTTTGGGGTCCCTAGGGGGATCTAGTAAAAAGCGCTATACAAATACAGACCATTTACCACTAATTATTATTAAGGCTCCAGTGAAAGGAATAGCTGAGAGCCATATAGCACTGCAACTGGGAATATAGGCGGATACAGTAAAGACACAAGAAGCAGACATTTTCTTTCCAACTTTTCTCATGTAGCCTGATGACAGCAGAAGACGCACGAGCCAGGGTCCCAGAATCGGGTGATTATACACCCTCCACAGCTTCCAGCATAATTTGATGCACATAGTTAAGCCCATTGTCTATTCTGTGTGACAGAGAGTCCTGTGAACTGCTGAATAGGCTTTTTCAAGCCAGAAGATTCAGTTGTCCTTTTAGCTTCTGATTGTTGCTACAATGTGTTTTCAAAGTGCTGCGCAGGCTGTTTCAAGCCAGTGGGGTCAGCTGTCCCATTAGCCACTGATATTACAAAAACACTCATTAAGCTTTTATGTTCTTATGGGCACCGCTAGCTTTGTGATTCTCCTCTCTCAAAGGCAAGTGATAAGAGTATTTTCTGCAGCTACCATTTATGTCTGCTTCTAACAGGGACGACGCTTTCTCAAGGTTGGAAAAGGTCAGTATTGATGGAGGGCTTTGATTGTAATACTGCAGCGAAATCCGGGCTTTGGAAAAAAATAAAAAATCTTATGCAAATGTGTTTGTGGTTTCAAAGAGAGGCAAGAGATGTGTTTTTATTCATCATTTTTTTTTTATCACGATTTTGTGAAATGAGATGAAACACATGACGTCCTGCCTAAAAGGTTTCATCACGGGGGAGCAAGAGACACATGGACGCAGACCTGTAAGGTTCAAAAGACACCCAAAGTGCCACTTTACTTAAATTCTCAAAGTTACAAATAAAAGTTCACGTAGTTGACATGGTGAAGATTTCAATTTCAAATCACTGAACATATCCAACGCTTTGACGCACAACTGAGCCTCTTCTTCTGCATGACTTCGTGTGTCCTCCCAGCTCAGGAGCAGCTTAGTGTCCATGCGCAGTCAAAAATCCTCAGCAGCCCTATTGACCAATTAGTAGAAGAATAGCTGGCTGAGAACCAACCGATTTGGACTGTAGGTTTTGCAGTTTGCTTTTCTTAACTGCTATCACACTTTGCAATGCAACTTCCTACCTCCTGAGATTGGGAGAAGAACCAAAAAGACACTAGACAGCATCAACATAGCAACAAAGTATTGTAGCAGCCAAATAGGCATCACTTTCTGTTTGAGATGCATAGAGCTAGACCTGGCCAGGTAAATCTCTCTTTTATAGAAACACGATGAGAAACATGCAACAACAACGACAATACATCATTAATCTCATTGTTTCCTGGGCTTCCTGGAACATTCAAGATCAACAAATATTTTACAATCCTCCTTAAAACAACAGAGAGAGAGTGAGAGAGAGAGGGAGAAGGAGCATCTCAGAGCCTTAAACTGTGGCAGCAATTTGCAGAAACATCATTGAACACCAGAAGGAGCCCGACGGTGGAACACACAATATGAAAATGAGCCGCTGATGGAGCAACAGGGAAGGTAGTCCATAGCCTGGCCTCCCTTAAGGAAACATATTTACATCCAATACATCAGCTAACATATCTGGGCTCATAGACTGACCAGAGATTCTGACATGGACATACAATGATAGGAGAAAGGGAGAACGACTGAAAGAAGATGGAACGAGTGACAGAGATAATAGAGTCCCTGTTAGAAGGTGTTTACGATCACAGGTTTGGGGGAACGTGGAGGCAGAAAGTGGACAGCTCGAGCAGAATTCTAAAAGGGGCTTGACAGTTGTTGAAATCTAATAGTCTCTCTATTTTCTGTCTGAGGACAGAGTGAAACGCTTGAAAATGAAGAGGTCAGATGAGGTTCACTGAAGAGAGAGATTTGGATGAGAGACAGAGATTGCAGTAGCAGGTTGAGGGGCCAGGAGATGGACTGCTGCCAAGGTAACTGGAGGAAGAGACATTGGAATGGCTTTAGATCTGTGCTGAGTTAACGGAGTTTCCTGGTCAGCTGATGGCAAAGGAAAATGGAGCGGAGCTACCAAACGTAGCCGATTTCGTCATCCTTGTCCTCTTCCTCGTCCTCGTCGTCCTCGATGGTCCCTCGGGGATGGATGCGGCCCCGTCTCTTCTTCTGCCGGCTCCGACCGGTCTGTGATGGCTCCTCTTCTTGATCGTCGAGGAGTATGACCGCACCGCCGCTGCCAAAATCCCCCGATGTCTCCTGATCCTCATCTGTAGAGAGAGAAAAACATAATAAAGAGATTACACAGATATCCCCAGATTAACATTAATTATGATATATTAATGATTTCCCAGATTATAAATTCTTTGCCAGTGGGCTCCCTGAAACTTGAAAGCCTACTGGAAGTAACCCTTCCAGCACTTTTCTGAACTGACAGGTTTCTGTCATATTTAAGGCCTGCTTACATAACAAAATTAGTGGGTTTGCTTCGGCAGTTAGCAAGGGTGGTCTACGCTTCTGCAGCTACCTTTGGAAAAACCCGGAAACTATGCTAATAGTCATCAAACCACATCTTTATTGATATATACAGAGGTGTCAAGACTTTCATTAGAGGGCACAGGAGGTCATGATGCAAAACAAAACATTCAGTGTAACACTTCACCCCCAAAGACCTTCAGAACTAATTCCACTCTCATTAGCTCCAGCCTTATTTTGTTTTGCACTAATTGCTAATGTTAGCAATTAGCCTGGGTGTAAACTCTTGAAATAGGGCACAGAATCAGAGTAGGCCATCATGAGCTAACTCTTTCCCTAACCAATACATTCTTTTCAGGGGAGCAAATAATCTACTAGAAAAAATAAATGAAAAAACAACAACTTTTGCTTTCTGTTGATTTACCCAACAAACAACATGCGGCTACAGGGAGTTGATTATACTGGATGGTTTTAGTGGTGTTTGGTTAATGGGAGGCTAATGCTGAATCCAGTGGAGCTACAGTGTGAACAGGAGTCATTATCAGCTTCTGCCTCGAGCATTTTTTGAAGCTCGAACTTCAAATTAGTCTGTGTTCAAAACAGCCTATTTACACCTGGGTACAACTGTGCTGTGGTTGAGTGGCACTTACGCTGTTAAAATCAGTTTGGTGTCCTTGTGTTCAGGCTATTGAGTGGAGAGCTGCTGCATTGCTACCTGTTTGTTCTACGCAGGCCAGAATGGGAGAACTCCAGGCAACCCCTGCCTCAGGCCACTCAGCCAGAGTTAGATGAGCTTGTTAGGACTGGTGTTGTCTACGCGTGTGCATGTGTGCATGTGTGCATGGAGGCTGGACGGACATCAATACTGGAACCTGCATTTACTGGTTTTCGACTAGACTGGCATCCGTGCGAGGTGCAATCTGCCAGTGAGTTGGCTGTTTGATTGGTAATTAGTATGTCTGCCTGGATTCTTTCCTCCTAATTATTGTTCTTTTTTCCACAGTGCAATTGATTTGTAGCAAAGTGCTTTTATTGGCTTTTTGACCATTTCATTTGAATTTCCATGGCTGACTTGTTAGGTATCACTATAACATGTCAAAAAACTTAATCTTGTATATTCTTTGTCAAAATATAATGCAATAGGCAGTAGTTTATTTGTTTATTCTCCCCTGTGAGGTACGCCTCAGCACTGCTTCAAATTCATATTCATAACAGATCTTTTGACATTGCTCCCTGCTGACAAGTGTGACAAATTTTCTGTCTTGACTTGCAAGATGCTGGTGTTTTATCAGAGGTACACGAGCAGGATATCAGAGGCAGATAGAATCAGGCATATTAGAAACAGCTGAATTGGCTCCAGAGGCATGCCTAATGTTATCTATTTCCTAAATGATAACTGATCCGTAGATACCGGTACAGATAGAGACACACGGGGAGAATTACTGAGCAAAGAAAGAGAACAAAGTTGCAGCTGCAGTGCTCTCTGTGTGTCAGTGTTGTAAAGAAGAGATCGGCAGGCTTTCTAATTTGTAGAAGATTACAAATGAAACAAAAAAGACAGATGTTCAAGCAGACAACGTGGATCAAAGCACTAACACAGAAAGAAGGTCAGAGAAATGGAGGAATAACAGAGCAAACTGAAGAATATCTACATGTGTGGCTTGGTCTTACCACAGTTGGGATTGCCTTGTTTTCTAGAGCCAGCTATCTCGTTGCCATATTTGTCCACACACCAACACTGGCCAGTGCTGCCGTGACACTGAGTTGGTTTGAAGTAGCCCTCGTCAGTACAACGGGGAATATAAGTGCCTGGAGACGAGCAAAGAAAAGCAGGAGGAAATGAGAAGGAATGACGAAAAGTCACAGAAAGTTATAGAAAGCTGCTGGAACGGTTAAACAGACAAAAATTAAAAATAAAATCTGAGCATATAATGCAAACTCTGCTCAGCAGAGGTTACATGTACACGTCCTCAACTTGCAGCAAAGGTTCTTGTGTATTCACACAGGGAGGGAGATCAACAATCAATTACTGCTGTGAAGGTTGCAGACAGGAACCATACATTCTGCTTAAGGAAAAGCAGTCGCTTGATAACACACATCCACAAACGCACACATCTATTTTCTCTTACCTTCATTTGACCCTGTCCCAGCTCGTTTTTCAAGCTGTTTTGTAGTGAGCTGAAACACTACACGATCTGCTCAATGGGTACAGATGACATGTGTACAAAGTGCCTGGATGTGCTTTATAGTGCTGGTGCAATATCTCCTTTTTTCCCCTACTCGAAAATATTTATTAAAAGAAATCCAACTGCCATTTCACTCTGTGGTCGTGAGTTTTCCTCCAAGGGCATTTAAAGGAGCGAGCAACTGACAGCTGCCACTTCAGACTGACCTATGAGGCTCTTTCTTCGACTTTGACTCTGGATCCTGCTCTTCTCAGTTTGACAAGGCAGTCCTACAACAACAGAAGAAAGTCAGTATCATTAAATTGAAAACTGAAACAGCTCTAGTTGTATCTTAGATTATAGTTAATAATCACTCAAACCTGTTTCCCTCCACTAACAGCTTAGTGACATATTATACTGGAGACATCCTCCTTTGCTATCAGGCTCAATACCCATTATCCTTACATTCACTATTGATTTACAGTCCTTGAATGACGTGACTATTTATCCTTCTTAATACATTATTAATTAAAAACATGTTTTTATTAGTACTCCATTACTAACATTTAGTTCATTACATTATATCAGAACTACTGTAACTGGTCTTAAATGAGGTAATGCAGGCAACTCGTATCTGTGTCACTTAAGCTTTCTTTCCTTCCTTACTTATTCATATGTTCCCTCCTTCTTTTATCCCTTTATCTTTCATCCCCCTTTCCTCACCATCGGGCTTCTGGAAACAGTAGCACCACTCGTTATTAGAAAGCTTGCCATCCTTGAACGAATCACAGGAGTTGAAGAGAGGCTTCATGCACAGTTCATACTTGTCAAGGTAGATGGCACTCAGCTCCGACTGGTCCAGGAGTAGGTCAAAGTTCATGTCTAGCTTGTTGAACATCCAGCCCAGTGAGTCCTTACAAATGGGCAGGATGCTTGTATCAAAGTCTAGAGAAGAAAAAATGGAGACGCAAAAAAGAAAAAAAGGAAAAAAAAAGCACATCTGATACTGCAGAACATGTCCAAGTCACCGACATTTCCTTTTTTTAAAGTAACACACTGAGTTTCGAGTTCGAGTATGTGCGCAAGAGTGTTTTCAGCGGCAGAGAGCTGAGATGTGTTCAGACTAGAGATGGCACGATACCACTTTTTATGTCCGATACCGATATCTTAAATTTGGATATCGTCCGATACCGATATAGTGTGTTTTTTAATAAATAAAACTTTTTTTAAAATATCTTGCTGCATTTTGTATAAGTTCAAACTCAAAAAAAACCCCACTAAAGCTATTCTGTTATACCTGTATGCAAAAAATACACTGCACCCAAAATATTTCATAGTTCAGCAATACTGATCAATCTAATAAACTTAAACCTACTTCATCTTTCCTATTCTGGTATTTTAAAGAGTAAGCAACCTAACTAATAGGGTTACAAACTCCCAGCAAAAAAATAAAAAATAGGGAACCACCCTCCACCTCATGATGCTTAATCGACGTAATCAACTTTAATTTGATGCAGTGTGAAAAAAATGCACAGAAATCAATTATTTTTCAAGAATAATTAAAGAGATTCAACATCTTTCTTCAACAGAATTGCAGACTGCACAGATGGTATCTTCCCAAAGGAAAAAGTACTATAGTTTACTAGGGTATATTAGACTTAATAGTTACTATATACAGTAATGGACTTCTATACTTTTTACATCAGATTAAAACTTTGGGTGTAAGATTCAGATAATTATTTATTAAAAGCTAGACATTTTAAATGAGAATAAGAAAGAAAAGTATGTCTTTGTGCCCCCTTTTCCCTGTTCATGCCCTATCGGCCCCCCTGGCTAAACTTTGCTAGATCCGCCCCTGCACAGTTACCAGCCGTCAGCTATGTAGAAAAAGATCCTGGTGTAGAAAGTAATATTAAATAAATTCTAACAACAGCTTATCAAGGTTAAACGTGCTGCTGTTGTTCAGCCGCTGGTTTCCTCTTTCTGGCGCGAAGTGGGCGATAAACAAACAAGAGAGACGGACTGACGACAGAAAAGCCGATCAGCTGATCATTGATCAGTTTCACGATTGAAGTAGCAGCAGGCGAGAGAGAGAGGCAGTCGCTCCATATATTGGTTGTTAAGCTTAACGCAGGAATGCTTTACAAACATTCAGAGATGAACTTACACACTTGCTTTACTTCTCTCTGGGATAACTTTCTCGGAGATGAAATGCTCAACCAGACCACCGACAGATCTGGCACGCCACAGCCGCTCTATCACGTGATGCATACTGCTCTGACGTGCTAAGGTTATGAGCCGAGTTATGCCATGTCGCAAGTTTTGTGAGGTGCTTTTTTGATATTTAATGGATCGGATTACATTTTTTATTTCTCTCCGATATCCGATACAGTAATTTAGGTCAGTATCGGACCGATACCGATACGTAATATCGGATCGGTCCATCTCTAGTTCAGACATGTTGACATTACAGAGAACAGAGCAGGGTCACTGTCAACATCAGTGCTAGCCCTCATGAGAACTGAAAAAAAGCATGACTTTTCAGCAGCTACTGGGTACACACACGCACACACACACACACACAGGCACACGGCATGGGGATGTACTCACGTCCAGTGGTGGAGTCAAAGCTGTCAGAGGATTTGAGGTCTCTGTTGGCATCGAGGTGGAGAACTCCGAACCAGTCCTTCAGTCTGGCAGAGAGACTGTGAAGCTCTGTATCAGTGCAAGCTGCAGAAACACACACACACAGACACACAAAATAATGAGGAAAAGGGAAGCTGTCAATCTACTGCTGTCATCTGAGTAAAAAAAAACAGCTCTTTTTCTTGCTCCTCATCAAACTTTCATTCCATTTCTGCTGTGTACTTTTCCTTTGTATTCTTTCCTTTCTTTTGTCTCGTCCAACTTTTCTCCTTGAGCAAACACAGTGGGGTGATAACGCATACTCAAATACTGGTTACCATAGGAACACAATCTGACATGCACATATGCACATACACACATGTACAGTATACATATTGTTATTTCCATGGCTCTTAGCATTTCTGTCCAGTTTCATTTAGCATTCGTTCAGAGTTCAGATGAATGACTTTATCTTTGCAGGAAAAGACACAATCTCACACACATACACCATACCAGTGGAGGTCTGTCATGCCACTTTGCCTTCATAGTAAAACAAGAAAAAAGAAAAGAATAGTTGTGTCTGCATTAGATGCCACTTTATTGTTGCAATTTTAAGATAAATGCATGTGTTTCTATTAGGGCTGCCACAAACGATTATTTTGATAGTCGACTAGTCACCGATTATTTTTGCGATTAGTCGACTAATCAGAGTCGACAATGCATCCATTGGACGTAAAACGTACAGCTTATTGCACCAGCATGCATCTGCTCTTATATAACTATCATTAGCTTACAGCTTTAAGTGTTTAAGCTATGTGCTAACTCAAAATAAAGGCAAGATGATAGTTTATTAAATTTTAATGAAATTTACAGATTGTTTCGGTGAAGTTTAATAAACTCCTTGCTACTTAAAATATAACAGGACACCGGAGTATATTCTTGAGCATCTCACACTTCTGATAATCAGTTGTCTGCTTGACATTTATTCAGCTGTGTAAAAACTATAACTTTAATCTCAGCCAAACCGATTTACTCAGGAACAAATAAAATACTGAAAAAAGCCAAACAATAACATTTTTAAGTTATCTAAGTGACTTATATATGTTTAACCTGAGTAGCGAAAGACGGCGGTGGGTTTGAAAACGATTTGCCCGGAGTCCGGGATTCTCACCGGCTCTAGTGAGCTTTGCCCCTGGCTAGCTATCGAGCTAGTGGGTAACGCTTTTCAAAATATGTGGTGTCTTGATAAACTGAGCAGATATTTGAGGTTTACACAGTTACATTCTCGTCTGAAAATATGTTAAACGTTTATTTTGTGACCCAGAAAGAATAATAAGAGTAATATTAAAACTAACTAGCTGCTGCCATTGTTGGAAACTGAGCTAGGCTGCGCTATGAATTCTGGGACAAAGCTACTTCTTCTTCTTCGGGGTTTAACGGCAGCTGGCATCCTTGTACATGCAGTGCTGCCATCTTCTGTTTCAGTCCGTTATTACACTCTTAAATCCTACTACTCATTCCTGCGTCTTTTGTGATCTTACAAAGCTTCAAACGATGCATCGACTATTAAATCAGTCATCGACGATTTTGATAGTCGACGTAATCGTGACTAGTCGACTAATCGTGGCAGCCCTAGTTTCTATCTTTGTGCATGATCGCTCGCATCTGTGCAAATGCAAAGAAAGTTCACCCAGCACTGTCACCCATTTTGATGCTTTAATGACAGAGAGCATCAACTGAATTTCCCTAATTTGAGTCATAAACAACAAGAAAGAAAGCTCTCGTTGCTTCAGCCCCGTGGGACAGACATGGTTGGACTGCAATTCAAGCAGACCTCTGCCTCTGCCTGTCTCATTCTGCATCTTTGTGTGTCAATCTTCTGCGCCTGATTGACACATTTGTTTCTCATTTTCTTTCGTCTGAGAGTTTGATAAATGTGCCTAGAGGACAACAGCCATTCGGCATCTCGAACCATCATTACCGATCAAAATCCTTCAGCTTTGTCGTGTAGCACAGACGATCCACAGAGGAAGGTTGTCGACAATCCTGTTGCACGTGGCTTTCCTTTGATACAATCGTTCTTTTTCTAGTGTTTACATCTGAAGATAGAAAACTGAGAAAATCTTCTGAATGTTTGAAATGTGAACGCCTAAATGGACCAAAATCACTCATCCACACACGCACACAAGGACTTGCACTTAAATAAAGAGAAGACCTGAATCACACTTTGCTGTCAGTGGATTAAGATGTCAGCAAACATGGGATCAAAAGGATATGAGCACATCACACACACAAGCAAAGTGTAAACACTCCTCAGCGTCAGTGGTAGTTTATAAGCACATATTTCTGGCATCTTGCTTTTAGCTGAGCCACACTCAACATCCTGTATTCATGCATTCTTGTCAGGTCATGCACACATGGAGATACACCTGTACATACTGCATTTTACAGTAATAGTTTGGAATTGTGCACATCTTCCTCCATAAAAGATGTTCTTAGTAAAAGAGGATGAAAAATACTTGTCTGACTGAATTCATGTGTACATGTGCGTAACTACGTATGTGTGAGTGTGTGCCTTCAGGACCAGACAGATAACATTTCACAGCACTCTTCATTTCCACAGTCTGGAAAGAGAGAACAAAATACCAACAGCTAAACATCATCTCTCCTCAGCGATTCTCAGTCGGTAGCACGTCGCCCGTTCGAAGCTCAAACCTCTGGAAGGTTTGTCCCTGCCTGATCCTTTATGTGACTGCACTGCATTCCTACATCATCTCTGCCCTTCATCGTCTTGCTCTCTGTTCCCTCTCATTGCTTTTTGTATCACTCTTTGCTTTTCTGATTCTTTTGTTGCCTTTGAGACTTGCTGATTTCTCTCGATTGCTCGTTCATTTCCAATTCTCTAACTCTGTCGATTTTCAAGATTCAATATAAGCCACTTATCACACCTGGCTGTGGCTAAGCCAGTTTCTTTTTATGACGAAGAAGAAGGCCACTTTGATATGTCCGACTCTCTTTATTTCTTTCTCTCACCTAAATTGCTTTGAGTGCTTCATTTCCCATTTCTCTCCTTGTACATCCCCCTACAGACTCTAAAGATTTAAGCGTTTCTTTAACAGTTTTTACCTTTGATATCCACTCCCTCTATCGCTTTCCATCTTATTGTACACTTTTTCTGACTTCACTACACTCATCTTTTCCTTTCAAAGTTTCTAGACTTGGCACTATGGCTCAGAATGAGTCTAGATGGACTCTTATCTTTTTATTTTGTCTGCATTGTTGAAATAGTTTCTGATAATTCCAGCACTGCTGAGTGCATAAGGAGCCTTTTCAGAGGGCGTTAAGTTAGAAAGCTGAAAATATTCACATATACATCCAATGCAGAGAGTTATAAAGGCCTGTTCTTACACTTTTCTATGTTAACAGAATACATTACTGTGCAAAAGTCTTGAGCCACTCTTTCAATCAATCCCACACTGGTTTAGTAACCAGTCCGGGGACTGGTGAGGCCAGTCCATGACACTTATAACTCCATTGTGTAGTTTTTCTATCCAGGTATGTTTTTACTGCACTGTTGGTGTGTTTGAGGTCATTATCACGATGAAAAAAGAAACTGTTGCCAGTCTCATATTTTCTAGATCAGCGGTCTCCAACCTTTTTTGCGCCACAGACCAGTTTAACTCCAACAATATTTTCATGGACATACTTTAAGGTAAATAAGGTAAATACAACAAAATAAAACCAGCACCAGTACAAAAAAGGGAACATTTATTCATAAAACACATGGGAAAAGACCCAGGGAAACCGAGTTAATGATAAAAATTATTTTAAAAAAATGACAAATACAGATAAAAACCTTGAAAACTATACATTTCACACCCAAGTCTCAACTCTCATGGCCCAGTACCAAATGACTCGGCCCGGGGGTTGGGGAACGCTGTTCTAGATGGTATTGCATGATGGATCAAAATCTGCCACCTCTTATTTTATCCACTTGTAGATTTTCCTTACATTTTTTAAGGGCATGTGACACACCATGCTGAGGTACATCAGCTTGTTACTGTAAAATACTATTTTATGTCTAACTATGTGATTGTGTACATTTTTCATAGATTTGACTACAAAAATTGGGACAAATTAAGGGTTTTGTGCCAAAAGATACAATTTAACATTTGTCTGTTATGTTTAGAGACAACACCCATTCATTCCTTGAGGTAGGTCTATTTTTAAGCTTCCATTCCTCTGTAAATGTCAGCTATAAGGACTGAAAATGAAACAGAAAGAAAGGCAAGAAAGTCTGGGTCTATGAAAGCAAAGTATAAAGAAATGATGTGTGGCTCAAATTTTTGCACAGCACTGCACATCATATTAACATTAACATTTGTATAAAAGCTAAATTTTAATGGGTTGTTCCTGTAGTCGTTGTATTTACTTCTTTTCACTTACAAAATCAAAAGCCATGTAGGCCAAATCTATCCCTGGATACTTTATAACTGTCTAAGGTTCTCAGTTTTCCCCCCTCTTTTCATTAAGTTGTCAGGATTTTTCCATTGTGTATTTTCATAAAGAAAGTTTGCTGACAGCATCCATCAGTTCAGGTAGTTTCCAAAGAGTTTTGTATGTGATACTGCAGAACTATGACTAAGCAGCAATGCAGTCCTTGATTTCCTTGTGAAATCATAACTGATGCAACAGGTGTGAGAAAAACAAAGCTGAAAAGTTTTGCACCTTGTCAGCTTCAAGAAACTGGAAGATCTCTTTGGTGGCTTTTATATTTTAGCAGCAAATTTAACTCTTACTTATCACAGTGCAGAGTGACAAAAAAAGGCAGAAGTGGGCAGAATAAATAAAAACCTTTGGGTAAATAGCTACTTTGTCAAATCTCAACAACTAAGAGCAAAATGTGCACTCTACTTTAAATAATAAACCAGACAACTGCTTTCCATCTGTTCTTAGGTGGTGTGGAGACTGCAGTGTCAGATTTGTCAAAGCCCCACTCTAACCTATCAAAGAGAGTTTGACGAGGAACCTTTACAGCGGATGAAGCAGACAGAGGCAACAAGTCAGCCAGCCAGACACTCACACACACAGACACACGCACATATATAGAGGCAGCGTTCTCACATGAGACGCCATCGATCATAGCTGTGGGTCAAATATCAACCACTGAATCGTGGCTTAGAATCACCATCTATCCTTCTTCCTTCCTTCTGCTTTCCCTCTCACCCACCACATCCTCACATCTGCTGTCTTTCATGTCTGCGAACCTGGATGAAAATCTGGCACCTAACTAAAAAAAAAATATCACAGTCTACGAGTCCTTCACAGACTGATTCAGAGGAAAACTACCTGCTGAATGTGGAAAAGCAAAGTTAAAACTGAAATCCATCACAGAAGATAGAGAAATGGACAAATGAAAAAGTGTGTTGAACAACATTATCTTAGATAGTGGCAGTGAAATAAAAAATGAAAATGAAATCAAACACTAGCTGGACATTTTAAAGAGGCTGAATTGCTTCATTATGTTTAAAGTTTGGTTTATGTGTTGTCTCACTGGGAATTACAGTTTTCTTTTCTTTCTTTTTACACCTTAAAAGCTCAAATTTCAGCTGTAATCTTTTAAATTGAAGTGTACTACACTGCTACTAAACACCATGACAACAACGATAGCACTGTTTGTGTCCTTTAATTATTATTTTCCCACCACACATACATATAAATATATATATATTTATGTGCACACTGGATGAACACGGGCAGCTCCAAAGAAGACTGGTTTGTGGGTATTCTCGGTGATGCCACTTTAAACATTTTCATTTGTGTTTACAGATGTGTTTTGTTGACTTGTCGTACTAATTATCCCTGAAAAACTTTATTATGTGCCTGACAAAAAAATGCAATGTCCTGGTAGCTCACATAGCTAAATGGTAGTAGCCAAGTTTCAAGGAACCATTACAACTAAAAAACAATGATCTCTCAGTATAAAAGAATAATATATAGTTTGTGTAATTAGTCGGTAAATGTCACAATGCCCATGATTGAATGTTAGCCACTTGAAGACAAATGTGCTAATTAATAGAGGTGGGAATCACCATACATCCCACGATACAATATTATCACAATACTTAATGCACGATACGATATTATTGCAATTTTTTAAAATATTTTGCGATATTCAGATTCTGTACATAAAGGTAAACTTTATCAATATTCATTTTATCTAATATCAAAGTCTCGCACTCAGTCTTTCTCTCATTTCAGTCAGTTTTAATGTTGACAAACTGAACGGTTTGTATTACAGTCTAGTCCAACTTAACTAAATGCAACCATCTGGTACAATTATAGCTATTCTGAACTATGCAATTTATGAAAACTATGCAGCCCCTTCAGCAACTGAAGAATTTGAAAGTAAATTAAAACAAAATATAATTTTACATTAAATAAAAAAGTTTTAAACTTAATTAAAATAAAAAATGTCTTAAGTTAAAATAAGTAAACTGTCATGTTTATTGCTGCAAAAAAAAAGTTAATCTTTTGCTCAGAAAAATATCACGATACTACACAGTATCGATTTTTTCTCACACCCCTACTAATTAACTAGATTTAAAAAAAAAGGGGGGGGAAAGGGGGGGAAAAAATCCCTGCATGAGTGCTTAAAATTTCAACATCTACTGCCTTCAGACTTTAATCTTACAAAACTGATGCATGAAAATGCAAAATACTGTGTGCGTTTTTCTGTGCTAAACAAGCCCTTAAATGTCTCTTATGCAATGACAACAGTGAAGACAAAGGCGAGGCAAAGCTATTGAATTTAATTCAATTCAGGTTTATTTATACAAACCACAACAATCACCTCAAGGTGCTTTATACTGTAAGGTTCTGAAAACAACCCGTAACGATCAAACAAACCCCTATGAGCGAGCACTTTGTGACAGTGGGAAGGAACAACTCCCTTTAACGGGAAGAAACATCCACAAAAGGAGAAGAGAAAAGACAAAGAGAGCATAGTTCTCCTAAATCTTCTAGAAATATTCTCCCATACTCATCTGTGCACTTTTGCACTATCACCAGATGTTAGAGTTGTTACTTTCATTAGGAGGAGATTGAGCAGAACTTTCCCAAATTACATATGTCAAACCCTCCAGGGCAGTTTAGGTCATGAGATAAATGTGTGTGCCAGACGTTCTGAGATACAACTCCAAATATCAAGAGAAATTAGGCCTTGAGGTCCTCTGTGGGTCCCCTTTATCACCTGTAAATAATTAACTAAGCGTCTCACTGGCTCCAGACAAAGTAAAAGGTAGGTGGTGATCACCTTGAGACATCGAGAGTAGCGTCTGATTGAATCAAAATTAAAGATAGATGGAAAGCGAGAGAGGATTGGTGAGAGGCAGTGGAAGGAGATGGCATTTCTTAACAAGGTAACAGAAAGAGAAAGAAAGGAAGTGCGACAGTAAGGAAGGAGATACAAGGAAGATAGAAGGTCAGATTCATTAAAAAGATACAAAGGTATGTTTGATTTCCTTTGCCCCGAGCTATCAGCGTTCCAGAGTGATTTCACTGGCACTGAGCTAAGTTTCGCCCAGATAATGATCAGTAATACAGTGTCTACACAGGCAGAGAGACAGGTAGAGATAGAAATTGGCCAGATACACAAACAGCGGAAGGCAGACAACCAATTCAGGTTTAGCCTTAAGAGTAATTTTATTTTGGCAAAATCAGTATCTCTTCTACTTTTTTAAAGCTCATTTTTCAAAGTGGAACTTTTCTGTGTAATCCAACATCACTGGATATAAAACAGTCTAGAGAGGCTGGAGGAGAATGTGTAGGGATTAGGGAATTAATAAACTAGCAAACCAAAAGTAACCATTTCAGTCACCATTTTATTGGTTATTTAAATTTACGGCATGGCCTGGATATGATAAGGCATGTGAAACTACTTGTTTGATACTATAGCTATACAAAGACAGCAGAACGCAGAGGTTCCTATTATCCTGATGTTGGATTGTCCATGCATCACTCCAAACAGGTTATTTCCTCTGTTTGGAGTGATGCATGCACAGCCCTTTGCTGTGTTACATATTCAGAGCAGTGCCACAAAACAAATAAAAACAAAGAGTGGAGATTCTTATTAAACTTCTAGAAAATGCAACTATTTTCCCCAATTATAACTAATCATTCTTGTAATTATTATCTCCAAATGTGAGATATCGGAGCAGCCACAAGTTCTGGCATATCTTAGCTGTTTATGTCAATGCAATTCTATTTTTCTGCCTTAGATTAATTGTAATTTAGGCCTCAATTACACAATGCAAATGCGACATGCTTAAAGTTGTAACCACAAAGTTGTACACTAAGCCCTGCAGATGACTCTCAACATGACGCTAATGCAAAATCATTTAGGAATTATGTATCAACGTAAGAGCAAGGTGTATAGTCAGGAAAGACCAACAAAGACTGTTTGAAAGTGGTGAAGACAGTCTCAACAAGAAATTCGAAAACACTCTTCACGCTGGTCAAGACTCTGGAAAAAATCCCTGAGCAATTGGCACACGTCAGGAGAGCATAGGAAGTGTGGAGGCAGGAGAAAAGAGAGCACAATCTGTCCTCCTGTGTGCTCTCAGTAGAACTGTGAGACTGAAATGCCAGGGCAAATTTAATTTAGCGAGGGGATTTAGCCTGTTCAGCATCTTACAGTGCTCTTTGTTTTGTCAGTGTCTTTTTTCCCAGTGACAGCTGACATAAAAATGATCTATTATTACTTTAAAAATCTCATTGACCATAACCAGCGCTGACTTACGCCGTTATAGAAGATCATCTGCTGGATCGCTTCATGTCAGGTCGAGTCATTGTTTTACAGGGGAAAGTAATGATGTGCAATGTCACAGAGTGCTGCCTCAGGGGAGATGGCAGATCAAATGAAACCTCAGCACCCCCGTGTCGATGTGTTAACCTTCTCTGACAAACAGGCAAACAGCAGCAATGGATTTCTGAGCACATCAGGATTAAATGTTCATTAGGAAAACTCAGAGAAATTACTGGTTAATGCATGTAATTAACCTGCAATTATGGCCTAATTCTTAAGATTTTTCTAAATTCTCTGTTGTAGACAATTTATTTTCCCAGAGCTTTTGTAAGTTACAATTCTGCAGAGACTTTCTATCATCCGTTTATGCCAAGCAGACACTAATTTGTCCCCATATAAATGCAGTTCAGAGATGCATGTGTTTCACAGTCTTCTAAACAATCCAAAAAATCCCCAAAAAACAAGAAACAACAGCAACAATGAGAAAGACAAAAAAGCGGAGGTGGAACTTTAACCTAACACTCTGCAAAATGATGGAGTGGAGGCTTGAGACAGAAAATAAATGAGAAACTGATAGAGTTGGGAGAGGGAGGAGGAGACTGAGGAGTCAAAGGGAAAAGTGGGAGTGATGTGACTGACAAACACACATGTTCCCCATAGGCCCGCTACCACTCAGCGATAAATAAAGGTTATTAGTGTGGTTTAGGGAAAAGTATACTCGCAAACATGGAATCTGAAGACTACCACTCTGCCTTGTCAAAGAAAAACAACAATATTCACCCTGCTCTCCAAATAAATTGCATGCTGCAGCGTAGACTCTTCTACAGCTATCATTCAAAATCAAGGGAGTGTGCAGCAGACATAAGATACAAAGACTGAAATCTATGTACAGAAAGTGTTCGATGCCTTTGCATAGTCATATGACAGGCAACAAATTCATTTATTCCCAATCCTCAGACTATGTGGCCCCTTGCGTGCCCTATTCCATCTGTGTATATATTTTCTGTCTTGTAAAAGCCTTTTTATGGAAGTGCAGAGTTCAAGATGAACTAAAAAAATGTAGCTATAATAAATATATATTCAGTGTTCACTTTGCCATTCAAGCCGAGCGTCCAAGTGGAGAAGAAAACTGATTAAAGTGACTTTAAAGCTGGCTTGATTGTTTGTGCCGGATAGTATTTTAGAAACTGCTGAGCTGCTAGGATTTTCCCACTTAACCATCTCCAGGGTTTACACAAAATGGCCTGGAAAAGAGAAATATCCAGTGAGAGGCAGGTCTCTAGGTGAAAATTACTCGTTGAAGCCGGAAGTTAGAGGACAATGGCCAGAGTGCTTCAATCTGATAGGAAGGTAAACATTCATTAAAGCCATAGTATGCAGAAGAGTATCTTTGAAAGCACAACATGTCAAACCCTGAAGCAGGAGACCACACCTGTCAGTAAAGAACAGAAAACTGTAGGTTCAATTTGCATGGGCTCACTAAAATAGGGCAACAGAAGATTGGAAAAAATGTTGGCTAGTCTGATAAGTTTTGATTTCTGCTGCAACATTCAGATGGCACGGTCAAAACTTGGCACTAGCAAACATGAAAGCATGGATCCATCCAGCTTTGTATCAACGGCTGAGCTGCAGCTGGTAGTGTAATGGTGAGGCGGATATTTTCTCGGCACACTTGGTTCCCCTTACTACCACTTAAGCATTGTTTAACTCCCACAGGCTACTCAGTATTGTTGCTGACCACGTCCATCCCTTTATGACCACACCGTACCCATCTTCTGATGGCTGCTTCCAGCAGGATAAAGCATCATTTCACAAAGCTCAAATGATCTCAAATTGGTTTCTTGAACATGACAATGAGTTCACTGCACTCAAAAAGCCTGCACAGCCACCAGAACTCACTCTAATAGAGCACCTTTGGGATGTGGTGGAACAGGACATTCTCATCATGGATGTGCACCAACTGTGTGACGCTATCATGACAATATAGGCCAAAATCTCTGAGGAATGTTTCCATCACCTTGCTGAATCAGTGCCACAAAAAAGCAGCTTAGAAAGCAAAAGCGATCCAACCTGATACTAGCACAGTGCAAATAATGAAGTGACACCTAATTTAAGAGTTCAAATTCTTTGAAAAACTCCAACAATATAGCAAAATCTACTGCTTTGTATTCTGTTACTTTTAAGCTTGAATACTTTACTACACTACATCCTACATTAGCGTACAAAAAAAGCAAACAAACAATAAATAAACAAACAAAAATCCAATGACTAATAAGTTTACCTCTTCTGTTACATAAGGAATAGTGGGTGACTGTTTAACACAGGGTTAATCAGAAAATTTTTAATTAGATCTCAGGTTGCAGAAAAAGTGCTAAATGTTGCCCTGGCAGCAAATTCTAAGGCATCTATATTCAGTGTTTACTTAATGTAATGGAAAGGAATTTAAAGTGTCTTGTTTACTGGGTTTACTGACAGTTATATAAATGTTTTAATCATTAGACTCACCTTAACAGTCTATGTGCTCATTATAAATAAACGGTATAAAACGACTACAGGAGTAAATTTAAGTAAAATGGTAAATGGTCTGTATTTGTATAGCGCTTTTACTAGTCCCCCCTAGGGACCCCAAAGCACTTTACACACCCAGTCATCCACCCAGTCACACACTGGTGGAGGCAAGCTACAGTTGTAGCCACAGCTGCCCTGGGGCAGACTGACAGAAGCGAGGCTGCCATATCGCGCCATCGGCCCTTCTGGCCAACACCAGTAGGCGGTAGGTGAAGTGTCTTGCCCAAGGACACAACGACCGAGACTGTCCGAGCTGGGGCTCGAACCGGCAACCTTCCGATTACAAGGCGAACTCCCAACTCTTGAGCCCCAAGTATTAGAGCATAATGTGTTTTCCAGCCTCAGTGTAGCCCCACAGTGTTTACAGGAAGATATGAAAACATGCACATTATATTTAAAAAGAGAATATTATGTTTGGCTCATTTAAGCACTTCTTGTAAATATAACAAGGTCAAATCAGTGATATTAACAATTACAATAAATTTGTGTAATTTATAAGCTTTAAATAGTGATGTAATCATACACAGTTGAACTTGATATCATATAAAAGTAAAAGCAAGTCTATTTATGATTTTAAATGATGTGTTATATGTTTTTAAAACTTGATCTCAGAGCATCTAATACCTCCGGGGTTGCAGCTGAAACAATCAGGCACACACTACAACGCTATAAGAATACATGCAAGCATAACATCGGTTTAATGGAATATGCTATTGTCATTATAGCTGGATATACCAGAGCCTTAATGATGGTGCCACATACTGATAAGTCGTGTAATTGAAATGGTGTGCTTCTTTTTTGCAGATATGCCTCCTGGCTTTAAATGGACTTGATCCAGTGCTTTTACCTTGTTACGAACGACTTAAAGTCCTTAGGGCACACATGCTTAGTGGGTTTTTTTCTGTTACTTACGTACTGCTTAGCACCCGGTTGGATTTGGGCACTTAACCACTGTGCATTTTTCTAATATAATAGTTTGCTCTTTCTTTAAAAAACAAGCTGTTCTTCTGCTGTTTGTGCTTATATGTTGGAAACACCACTAATTCCCATTCATACATAAGTTGCATGAATGGGAATTAGTGAAGCCACGTAAGGAAAATGTTGTTGTTGTTTCATGAGTTTTAGCACAGACAGATGTGGTCAAAGTGATTCCTTAGTCATTGCTGCAGTAAAAAGCTTTGAAGTAAAACTTTGCTGTCTGTCAAGAAAGGCACTGCATGCTAATTTTATATCAGTCAAAAGTAATAAGCAATCCCATTGGATTAATTACTGACATGTTAATGCTAAAAATAGTAGATTTCCTAAGACTGGAGCCAACTAAAGGAAGTTTGGCAAGCTACTTCTTGCTGCTCCCTTATTCCACACCACAGCAGGTAGTTTGTGTTTGATGCGGCATTTTTTTTATACTATGTATGGTGGCCCTGAGAGGCCAAATGGACAGCAACTTAAGAAAACACCAGCAAAAAGAAAAACGCTGCAAAAGCACACAAAACACAACGGAAATAGGAAAAAACAGATTTCCAAAAGCACAAGGGAAGTGTTTCTCAGGAGACAATAACATGATAAAAGACACCTAGCATGTTTTGGGTTCCTGCAACTGGTCCGTCGGGTTATTGTCTCCCCAGAAACATTTCCCTTGATGTTTTTTCCTATTTCCAACGTGTTTTGTATGCTTTTACAGCTTTTTTCTCATTGCTGGTGTTTTCTTAAGTTGCAGTCCGTTTGGCCTCTCGGGGCCACCGTATGGATGCCCTTCCTGATGCAAGCGGATCCTGAAGTCACACTTATAACATATGAATACTATGGAGTCAATAACAAAACTTTTAAGCAATTTTAACCCCCTCAAAATAGACACTTGAAACTTTTTAAATGCAACTGATTGTAACAATCAAAAAAGTAAAAAAGTAAAATCAAACCAGCTACAGGCCCGTGTCAAGCTGAAGCTCACCAAACGGTCAATTAAACCATCCAACGATATCAGAATCAGACTTTATTTATCCCCAAGGGGCAAACTATGACTTCTGATATAACTATGACTTATGATATGACTTCTGCTCTCTATAGATAAATAACCAATCCATGACACTCAGAAAAAAGACAAACGTCTCACTAAAAGCACAATCAGATAACATCAGCATGGATTTATCACAGTGGAAATGAGAAATTTTCCTTGAACATGACAGCCGCCGATGCCCTTTTGTCCCCACACAGCTTCACAGTTTGTTTCAAAGTTTGAATCAATAATTGCTCCAAGACATTCATAAGACTGAACACATTCCACCGTCTGACCCTTAATGGATGCGATCTCTTGTGTATGAGTACATGTTCTAAAGCCAGTGATCACATATTACTTTTTAACAAAATCATCAAGGACTGTGCCACGGTTGGGCTCATTATCCTGGAGCTGACTAACAATAACAGAGTCATCTTGATACTTTAAAATGAGCCTGCTTTCATACCCAACTCTGTACACACATATTTATTTATGGAATAAATAATAGATAACAGATAATAAATAAGGGTAAAAGCACACATCCTGTGGGATGCCAGTCGCCTTCTGATTAAAATGTGAGACTGAATTGTGTTGAAGGTCAAAGAAAACTCAACAAACAGTAGCTGACCATGAGACCATGAGAAGTATTTCCTTCTAAGTGTTTAACAGTTATGTTCATCAAGGTTATTGTGGCATCATCTACTCCTTTGTGTGGTTTATAAGCTAACTGCATAGGATCAAGGATATACTTAGTTCGTTGAGATTTTCAATTATTTTCCTATCAACTGATGTAAAGATAATTGACAAATGGATTTAGGAGCAGGAACTAAAACAGCTTCTTTCCATGCAACACTGTGCCTGTGAAGACTTTTTAAAAATGCAGTGAAATACAGGTCTCAGCTGTTAAGCACAAGATTTAAATAAACAACCATAGAAATTGTCAGGTCCATGACATATATTTAGTCATATGGAGCAGAAAGCCTTTTCATCACTCCTTAGGGCAATGTTAAAATACTGATTATTTCCAAGCTTTGAAGCAGTTCCTGAATCATTATGGCGGAAAAAAAGTATGAAAATGATTTTAAAGATGATAAAGTATATTAGCTAACCTAAAGTCTGAACAGAAGCCATCCAGAGTGACCTGACTGCATGATTTGGGTCTTTTTTCATACTGGACCAGTCTTAATCAGGTTTATTTGCAGCCATTTTATTCTTTAAGTAAAAACGAGAGAAGCCTAAAACCTGAAAAATCCATAAAAGTACCCATAAAAGCAAAACACTTAAAACACACAGAACATTTATACAAGGACGCCAAACTCTCACTGCTGGTCGCTGCGTGTGCACGCGCCATTATCTATAATACATCATATATCTAATAATAAATGTGCATTTTCCCATATTTACAACTGTGCATATGACAAAACAAACAAAATTTAAAAAAGAAAAAAAACCACTATCATCTATTCCTTTTTATTAAATCTAATTAAAGTGAATATTAAAACAATAGCCTGCATGAACACTTGTACAGGTACACATTAGAGTGCACACCATCTGTCGTTCTTCCTGTGTCTGAATCTAAGCAGAGAAAAAACCCGAAACAAGCAAACACAGAGGGGCAGTAACACAACAGCACTGTTTACTGATAAAGTGATGCTTATGGTCCTGCAGTTACAGACGCAGGTGTAGTGTCGAAGTGTCGGAGTCGAATTTCCCAGAGGAACCCACCCGAGGGATTAATAAAGTTCTATCTTATCTTATCTTATCTTATCTTAGTGCGAAGTGAGATATTTACTAGTCTGGTACCAATGTTCAAACTCCGTAAACACAGTCGAATGACTGCACATATCAACCTGATGCAATCTATTGACTGTTACCACAGGAACACAATCTCACACATACGCAGAGTGTTTTCCTCACCTACTGCCACCCCCATCTGTTTACCATTTTATGTTGCTGATCTAATGAGAGATTCTATCAGGTTGGGAGACGACAAACATTTCACTCATCCCTGCCACCTCTGAATGCACAAACATTTGGACCTGCTATCTGATCGATGGTTTTTAGGACAGACTGTGCTGAAAAGGTCAGTGAGAGTCATAAAAAGAGGAAGACAAAACCATAGATGAACTTATTTAAATGAGAAATAGGGACAGAAAAAATAGACCTTAGTGAAAAGAGTCAAAGCAGGAAGCCAGACAGAAAAAAACCCCCAATGCTGCATGCTGACAGTGTCCAAGATCTGGAAATAGATTTCCTTTTTTCCCACAAACTCATCCACTCTGTTCCCTCTCAGAGCCAGACTCTTAGCAAACCAAACACATAATTATCGTTTTTATTGAGCAAAGACAGAAGGGAATTAATTAGACAGCAGTCAAGTTGTTAAAACACTTCTCTGTAACCGCATCACTTTCTGTTCCCGCCATTCATTCAGACTTAAGCTAATGGACGAGACTGTAAGATAAAGAAAGAGTTGTCATTAATTAGCAGACACTGAACCTCGGGAGCTTTATAAATGCTTCACAATCAAATAGTAATTAGATAAGACCTCTGAGAGTGCAGTTTGATTTCTGTATGAAGTATATATATATATATATATATATATATATATATATATATATATATATATATATATATATATATATGTATAGAGAGAGAGAGAGATAGAGAGAGAGAGAGATAGAGAGAGAGAGAGAGAGAGAGAGATAGATAGATAGATAGATAGATAGATAGATAGATAGATAGATAGATAGATAGATAGATAGATAGATAGATAGATAGATAGATAGATAGATAGATAGATAGATAGATAGATCGATCGATCGATCAACACTACACAAAGTAAAACCATTCCACCAATCCCCTATTTGTGAGAGAGGAAGTCTGTAACGATAACAATCCATCCTATTCCTTTGCTGCTTTCCTTTAGATTGCATTTCTCTACCAGAATCTCTCCATCCATCTGCTGAAATCCTATTTCCATGACAAACAATAAGACACACACACACTCACTCCATCACTGATCCCTGCAGCTGTCAGAGAATGGGTGGGGGTGATGGGACGGTAAGGAAAGAAAATAACATAAGTAAGGAGAGGGATGACAGGAAAAGGATGGAAACACTTTGAATCACCAGAGAGTTTGAGGGATTACCAGTGAAAGGATGTTTTTGTGTGTGTGTGTCTGGTGAGACATAGTAGAGTGCTTCTGAAGCTGAAAATTGCTAAAATGCAGATAATCTTTTTCAGCTCAAATAAAGGCAAACACGACTAACTACGTAACCGTCTAAATAAAAAGGAAGCAACTTTAAACCTGATGGTTAAAGAAAAAAGATCACTATCAGGTTAAGTACTCACCAGCCTTCTCGCCATTGTGCAGTGGTTTGCTGAGCTCCTGACTGGGCAAGCAGGGACATAGCCCATCACATTTCACTGAGATTTTCTTCCCAGACAGGCAGCTCTGGAACTCCAATTTACACTGTAAAAAACCACAAAGACCTTTTCAGGGTCTAATTCCCACAATCACTGATGACAAGAGCAAAAAGGAAACACTAATTTGACAAGTTTTTCTGTTGTTGTTTTGCGTTTTGAGAATGATGTTAAAACTTTGAAAATAAACTCATTATTTTGATTAAAAAAAATGCTGAAATAGTATTTCAAAGAAAACAATTGGGATTGTGAGGATAAATTTGTTATACAGTGTGGTGATACGTATAAGGGCTTTGAAGAGATGGTGCAGAATAAAACTAAACATGAAATAGTTAATTTTGTAAGTGAAATAGCTGGCAATGGACTTGATCTTATGCTCAACATTTCCACTTTATTCTCAACTTATTCTTGAAATTTCCACTTTATTCCTAACATGAGCAATACAAAATCCTTCAAACATTTTTTCCTTACACTTGAGATACTACACAGCTAAATAAATAAAAATAAATTCATCTGCATGTTGTATAATGTCACCTGTGGCCTTGCAAGCGCTATGAGTGTAAGACAACAAGCTGTCATTGACGAAATCATTGACAAAGTTTGCGGGAAAGAAATAAAAATAAAAACCAGAGTGCATGGGTGTATTAAAGATCCCTATTATATACTGCAGTCTAAGGAGGCAACACTTCACGAGCACTTTCAGTCCAAAATATTGCCCTGAATCTACAACTTTGACCTGACTGAACTGAAAGATGGTAACTATGAGCAAAAACATTTTTCTGCAAACCATGCAAACAAGCGTGAACTTTGGAAGATTTGGCAAGCATCAGGAAGTGAGTGTTTACTATAGAATTTGTACTGAGCTGCGTTAAGTGGGAACTGGATGTTACCTGAGGTGAAAACAAATAATGGCGCTCCTTAGCTGGTATGTTTAAACCATGGTGGTTTATTATTCTATTTATGAAATTACAACAAAACAAAAACATGAATATTTCTTATTTGAGCTGATTATGGGAAACATTTGCTGATACAGGATTGGTCATTTATCTTGGATGAACAAATATGTCCGTTAGGCAGTCATGTAGACATGCCATTAGAAACCGAGATTCCCGTTGACATTCTATTATTCACTGCAGTACAAACCTAATGCAACCCAAAAAGCAGACTACTTCTGAATGTAATTTAACAGCATAAATCTCATTTCAGGTAAGTGAGGGATAAGAAATTGTTTGGACTAGTTGGAGGAAAAAAAATCCAATTACCAGACCCTTCCAAGAGGAATAATGAAAACTGAAATGAGATATGTAAATTCTGTTTGCGAGATGATGACGACAGGATTTGTCAGAGTGGGACCATGACGGTGCATAAACATCTATACGCATATCACGCCTTACACAGGCTTAGCCTTATCCTTCCAGCACTTTCATTTCCCACGTTCTAATTCAAATCCATCATTTCCTCCCTGTCACCTCTTTGATAGCGCCGCTAATGTTGCTTAATGAAATCTGTTGACAAAGGAACAGTGCTCTGTCCTGTTTTCAACATATTGAATTAGCTGTCTGCGGATGGGAGAGGGAGAAAGAGAAAGAGAGAGAGACGGGTGGGGATAGAGGGTGGGGGAAATGGATGTCCTCCCCCAGTCACTGTCAGAGAGAGAGAGGCACCATGAATCTTTATGTTTGTCTCTCTCCTGGGGTTAATGTGGTTTTGATGAAACAGTATTTTAACACCTGACTTGGTCAAGTAAAAATAGAGGTGAGGTGAGGAGAGAAGCCGAGGGGAGAGGAGAGGAGAAAGGATGATTTAAGAGGAAGTAAGTAATGGATTTAACTTAGTGGGCCGAAGCCTCTCAGGAGATAAGAGCACTGTCCTCTTAATAGGATATTGAGTGTGTGTGAGAGTGTGTGTGTGGTTATGATGAGGGAGGCATGTAATGTAATAATAAAACATGAATAAGCTTGAGACCAGCAGCTCACTGGTGAGCAGAGTTTAAGTTGGGCCACAGGGACCCATCACTCCAGCAGCTAACTGAACCCCTCCAACTAATTTACCACAGAGAGCAGAGGGATTTCCTAGCCCTCCCCCGGCTTTTTGTTCTTCCTCTTTTTTCGCCTTTAACACGACTCCTCCTCAGCTCAGTCCCAGCTCACAGGCAGTGTTGGTCATTAGCGAGGCCTACGTCCCGACTTCTGCGGGTCAGGGCACAGACCTTGATAATCGCAGTTTGTGTCATACTGATTGGTTGGAGTTGCAGTTGTGGATTTCGCTGGTGCAGTAAGGATGGAGGTCTGGGTAGGTGCGTGGGTCAACAAAACATAAGGATGCGCATGAAAATGTTTATTAGCCAGTTAGCATTATCTATTTACTATTATTTTTGTACTCCACCTCCTACCCTATGACCCTAACCCCCAGCAGGTCGTGGCAGACCGCTGCCAGAGATTTCCTCTTCTTAAACGTTTTTCCTTGCCAAGGTTGCCAAGTGCTTGCTCATAGGGGTCAAGTGGTTGTTGTGATTTTCTCTGTATTATTATATGGTCTTTACCTTACAATATAAAGCACCTTGAGGTGACTGTTGTTGTGATTTTGTGCTATATAAATAAAATTGAGTTCATTTGAATTCTTCCCTCAGTCCTGAACTGGAACAGTGTGGTTAAGAAAATGTATAGATGGATGGATGTTCTCTAACTATAACATAAATGGAAGCTTATGGAGGCTATTTGAATCTACAGCACACTTCAACCACAGTGTCACCGTGCTATAAAGATCAATGTATGTGTGTATGTGTGTATGTACGCATGTATGTTCCCTTCTCCTTCTAGACGAGTGGACCAATCTTGAACAAACTTTGCATTGAAATTGCCTAGGGCACCGTGAGTGCCAACATCTATATAGCTTATACAAAAATTCTATCTAAATCTCACAATCATATATATTTGTACATTTGACAGTTCAATTGAGCAGTTATCGTCCAAAGGAGCTGAGGAGATTGACATGCTTAATGTTGGGATGTCCCCCCAAAAATTTCCAACACACAAAAACATATACTGCTCTACTTTTATTGATTGTGTCTCATCAGACAAAATTGCGCTGTTAAGGTAAGTTCCTGACTGAAATGTTGGAATACATTACAGCGAAAGTGACAAAAAGTCTTCAGTTCCCAGATTGCTGCATTTTGCCAATAACTGTCATTAAGACTTTGAATTAGCTGTGTAAGACACTAAAGTGCTGTCCATTATGTTTTACGGTTTCTGTGTATTGGACTGTGTTTCACTGCTGACAACCAAAGGGTTGAATACAAGGACAAGAAGTTAAGATGAACATGGACGTCAATAAGAATCTACAGTGTGTTATACCAAGGACGGAGCCTCACTTCTTTATGGCATTTTCTGCCCCTGGATATCGATCTCCGCCTCCCCCAGCCCTAACTTCTTCTATTTACTTTCTTCTTGACTTATCACAAAGGTTAAACCGTGAAATGTCTTTTCTAATTACATGGTGAGTTTGTGTCTATGTGCGATTTTATGTAGCTCAGGAGGCGCTTACAGGTAGGAGTTAGTGGCTAGAAAGAATTGCACGGGACAATGGGTGAACAGTTTTTCCAAAATGCCCAGTGACATCACAGGCAATGTGATGTTTTGAGAAATTTGCTCAGCAGACTATTGGGAACCTGCAGCTCAAAATGAATCAATGCAGTGGAGGCATCTGGGTAGGAAGAAAAGGTGACGACTGATGAATTTGAAGAAGAATGAGCACATTGAGTAAGAGCATCAAAACTATAGATGCTCATATTCCAATGATGCTAACAGAGTTATGTCTCACCTCGGAGGAGTAAGTGTGCCCATCAGAACCACAAACAGGAGTTGACTGGAGGGCTGAGCAGAGCCTGCATTTCCCATGAGCACCAGCTTCAAGCCTATGCTTGTGGCCTGCACTGCCTTTCCTGGGTTTCACACTGGTGGAGAGAAAAAAACATTACAAACAATGTTTTAGACCAGCGGTCTCCAACCTTTTTTGAGCCACGGACCATTTTATGCCCGACAATATTTTCACGGACCGGCCTTTAAGGTGTCGCGGATAAATACAACAAAATAAAACTAGTACCGGTACTGAAAAAAAGAAGATTTATTCATAACACACGTGAAAAGACCCAGGAAAACCGAGTTAACGATCAAAACGATAACAAAATAATGCTGAAAACCGATAAAAACCCTGAAAACCATACATTTCACACCTGAGCCTCAACTCTCGCGGCCCGGCACCAAATGACTCACGGACCGGTACCGGTCCGAGGCCCGGGGGTTGGGGACTGCTGTTTTAGACAGTTATATGTTTGACTTTTGACATACAAAGTAAAAGATTACACAGAGCCAGAAGCCAAACTTTTAGTAGTACATATAGTATAGGCATAATAACATTTGTGTGCAGAGGGAAATTGTTGTAATGATCATAATTCTTTTTTTTTGTCAGAGTCAGAAGAAGCAGATTTTCTGAGAAGTCCCTTTCAATAAGCAGTGTAATTATGTTTGATCCAAATCTTGCAGCAATTTCTGTCTAAGTGCTCTCATTGAACACCCGGCTGCCTCCTGATCTATCAAGCAGATAATAAAGCTGAAGAGACTCTTGAAAATTCTGTAAATTTCTGTAATATTTCTCAATTTGGAGAACACCTCTGACCAAGTGAATGTCTGACATGTATAAAATATTCAAGAACAAAAAATAGTAAAAAAATCCATTCCAGAAACCCCCCCCTCCCAAACCAAACCAAACCAAACAAAAAAAACTTTCCCACTGGAATATTACCGTAAGTGTTGGGCTATAAGCCGCTACTTTTTGCACAAGCTTTGAACCCTGCGGCTTTTAGTCAGGTGCGGCTTTTCTATGGATTTTCCATGATTTTTGTCATATCGTAAGACGATTTGTTTTGTTTGTTCCGGTGTTGTGCGGCACTACGTTGCCTGGCGGAAGGGCATGTGATCAGACACACAGTATCGGGTTCAAGAGTGGTATGTTGGTCACATGTCCATCCGCCAGGCAACATAGTGCCGTACAAGTAGCGCGAAAAACAAACTTCAAAGTACCGCTATGCGACACTGGAGAAGAGGACTTTGGTGGTTTTAGTGCGCAGGAAGATGGTGGTGAATGACTGACTTTTCTTCTTGTTAAAGCCGTGTCACTGCACCTGAGCCTAAAAGGTAGTCCAATCTATTTTTCTGGTGTGCTGTAGGTTATTGTTATGTACTACATTTGTTACTCATTCATGAAGCACAGTACATGTTTTGTACTTGTAATTACCGCTACTTGTACATATACCTAAAAAGTTATGCAAATATGTACCCATAACTTGTTTTTCAAAATATTAATAAAAGGGGTGTGTCTCCAAACAGCCATCTCTTTCCTGACAATTCGCTTTGTGCATATTCTCTTACATATGATAAGTCAACATTGAAACACCTGCGGCTTTTGGTCAGGTGCGGCTAATGTATGTACAAAACAGGATTTTCCCCTGATTTTAGCTTGTGCGGCTAATATTCAGGTGCGCTTTGTAGTCCGGGAAATACGGTAACTTACAAACGTTTTCACAAATATTTTGTTCTGATCAACAGTTTCATGTACAGTTATGTAAACTGGTAAGTTTTACAGCATACACAGCAAATAAATCATTGTTGGCTAAATTATCCAGTCCTGAGACTCGTTCATTAAGTGAATTAAATACCTTAATCAAATATACAGCAAAGCATTACAAAAAAGATACTAAATATAAAAAAATGGTTGGCAAATATCCTTAAAATGAGGGCCCGGTGGCGCCAGTGTTCGGCAGCCTCGCCTCTGTCAGTGCGCCCCAGGGTGGCTGTGGCTACAATGTAGCTTGCCATCACCAGTGTGTGAATGTGTGTGTGAATGGGTGGATGACTGGATATGTAAAGCGCTTTGGGGTCCTTAGGGACTAGTAAAGCGCTATATAAATACAGGCCATTTACCATTTACCATTTAAAATTGCAACTATTTATCCCATATTTTAAAATTTAAATAAACACAGCTCGCAGCTTTCAAATGAAGTGAATAATCCAAAGGTCAAATGATTAAACATGGAAACCATTTATGAACCAAATAAAAGAATACATAAAACACAAAACAAAAAATGCAACAAATCACCAAATAAGATCAAGATAATAAAAGCACAGGATTAAGGTATTACAATCTTCAGTCACCCCACATTTATTTAAACATGTGCAAACCTACATGTAAATACAGTATATAAAACAAAAAACAGAGTTTGTACAATTCTAACAAGCCTGAAAATCAATATTTGTTATGACCAAATTTATTCTTGAACAAAGCCTGACCTCTCTGAGAGAAGCTTTTTTTCAAATTTCTGAGTTTTTTAAATAGTCTTCACCTCCACAGAGCCTCCATCGTGTTTCTCAGATGGCTGTAGACACTCACTGTGGTATCTCTCTCCTGACCTCCTCCGTACATACTGACAGGAATCTGAGCTAAAAATGTCACATTTGGATTCATCACCGTATAAGACCTGTTACCACTGATTTTCAGTCCACTTCTTGTGTAATCTGGAATACCTCAGCCTAAACTCCCCATTTTCCTTCCTTAAGAATAGCTTCTTGACAGCTATCCTTCCACTGAGATCAGTTCTGATGAGGCTTCAGCGAACAGTAGATGAATCGACTGAAGGCCATATTTATCTCTCAGGTCCTGTGTCAGGTCTTTGCTGGATTTTTTACTGTTTCTTAACCTGTATTGTTCATCTTTTGTAGATAGTTTTTTTTTCCAGGCTTGTAACTTCTTCTTTTGTTGTCTACACATCCAGTTTCCTAATCTAAAAAAAGTACTATTTCATGCCTATCAAACTGCAGCATTTAAAACTGGTTCTCTGCTAAACTATCTGTGTGAACACAACACGGGTGCATTCTTGATGTTTGAATGATTCATAGGTCAGTGTTCAGGGGCTTAAGAAATCCTGAAAATCTTTTAAAAAATTGTCAGGTAGAAGGACTGGATTGAAAACGAGTGAACAAGCAGCCAATGTCCAAAGAAAAACTTAGACAGACCTACAGAAAGCCTGAATAACTGAACTATTGCTCCTGATTAATTGAAAAAAAAATCAGTCTTGCTCCTACAAAGCAAATTATATATACAAAATGAGGGGTCGTTCAAGACTTTGTCCCAGTAATGTACATTTAAGTCTATTCCATTATAAAATCATGTTAAGAGCGCAACAAACTAACTAAACTAGTTAATGCTGCTAAAGCACAGCAGGCATGCACACATCACTGAAAAATAACCCATACAATCAGCTAAATGTAGACAAAAGTTCATCACAAAGGCCAACGCTTCCCCTCATCCATCTCCCAATCATTTTATTAGAAGACAAGACAGTAGCGATATTTCCATCTCAAACAGACAAAAGAAAGTGATCATTATCTCCCTCATCTAACAATATATTTCAGCTACCCGCTGAGAGTTTCCAAGATGCTGTAGTCTGTAAAGTTTCTGATTTGACATAAGTACAACCCCGTCACAGCGGGACAGAGGGGGCGAAAAATTATAAACGAGCCTCCATAATGGTTTTTGAATTACAGCTTGGTTGCTAATGTAGACGTTCAAGCCTGCAGCTAAATATTATCACCCCAATAAGAAAAGTCAGTTTTATACTCAAATCTTTCAGTTTGAAGAGGAAGACCAAAGAGTGCTTGGGATTTTTGTGTCGACAGCTGTTTAGAAAAGGAAACTAATTTGCATAAGGATTTTTGTTTGTGCTGTTTACAGGGAAGCAGTGAGTAAAATCTAGATAAACAGGACATACTTCATCACTGTGTAAATTATTACACAATATGTGTTTGCCAATGTCTGGAGAACAACAAAGTTTGGATTTGGCCTCTAGGAGGACACTGAATCGGTTTTATGCCAATTGGTGCAACTAGTTTATCTTAAATTGATTCAAAATAATATACATATCATTGTCAAAAGCTCGGGTGAATGATAATACTTGGAAATTTCACAGTCCAGGTGAATAATTTGTCACATTAGAGCGAAAATAGCACTTGTAATTAATTTAATACAAATGGAGGGAAAGAAAGGATTATAGTCAAGATTCTTAGGAGCTAATGACTTGAGGAAATCAATTAAACCCAAGACAGAGACAGAGAAATATTCTGTCGTCTTCTTGAAGAAATGCTTCTTGAACTGAAAAATTGAAAACCCTTAAAATTGGCAATGGTTGAAAACACAAACAAATTGGGTGGTGACAGAGCAAACAGATAGTGTGATTAAAATTAATTGGTGTTGGGAATACGTAAGCCAATGTCTGTCATTGAAGCACGCTGAGTTATTACACAGTGCTAAAACACAAAACGATACTTGTTTGCTTTTGCTTGATGTAATTTGTTGAAACTGCCTTGCAGGTAGTTAGGATATTGAAGTTAAACTTGGCATAGCACTTTAAAAGATATAATAAGTTGTAGCTTTTCGAGCTGGCTTAATAGCACAAATTTGATTTAAAGAGTGAGAAAAAAAACTCCCGCTGCTCTTCGGTATATGACAAAGATAATATGTGTTTCGAAACTGTTTCAAAACTGCTCAAAAACACAATTAACGTTGCATTATCATAATCACATTCACAAATCTGTTTCTGATGTGTTGTAAAGACTGCAACAGAGTATGTTGGAGATTCACATTATAATAGTGTGTCCCTTTCATCAAAAAGTACAAGCTCACTCCAGTATTTTTCTCGATCTTAAGATTTCTTTTAGCTTTACATTATTCTTAGGTGCAATTTAGATGCTGGCCATTGTTAAAGACAAACTTAAATTATAACAAATCTCTCATTTTTCATGCTTTGTTCCTCAGGAGCCAGACTTTCTTATCATTTTTAAAGTGGTCTTCACCTTTCTGAAGGTCTTTCAAAGCGTTTCTTAGACATTGGCTGCTTTTTCACTCATTTTCAGTCCAGTCCTTGTATCTGTTTCTGGGTTTGTTAAAACACTTAACAACAAAGTGTTCACACATTAAAAAGGCACCTAAGTCAAGGAACAAACCACTGTTGTGTCTATACATAACAGGCAACTTAGCAAAAAAAAACTAAATTTTGATCCACCATGTAATACCATCTGGAAAAGAAATTGGGAACTGCATGATTTTTCTGCAGTGACCTGA